>NW_022103968.1:43433129-43458194 GCF_000313985.2 Echinops telfairi
TGGAGAGCAAATGTTTTGAGAATGATGAGGGGCGATGAATATACAAATGTGCTTTACATAATTTATGTATGTAAGGGTTGTGGTGAGATTTGTATGTGCCCCTAATAAAATGATTAAAAAAAGAAAAAAGAAAAAAGTTTCTAAAATGAAAGGAGTCACAAATATATATTTAAAACTTGGAAAGTTTAACTGTTCTGGAAATCAGATGAAGACAGGGTTATTAGAAGCAATCACTAATTTTTAAAAAGGACTGAGGAAAATTAGATTTAGTAATAACTTGCAACTATCCAGCTTCATTGAACTGTTGAATGTGAGGCAAAGTAGCCAAGGGATCTCATAAAATTGGAAGGAGGCAAAAAAGTAAATGGAGTAGTATAAATTCTCAGATGGCTATATAAAGAGGTTTTAGAATTGAATAGAATTGAGTATTTTCCAATATGACATTAACTATTAAAAAGGACAGGAAAATACTTGGAATGCATAAAATAAGCATATTAAGCATTTTAAAATTTGCTTTAGAACATCATATTTCCAAAAAATGACACAGTTATCTTTGAAAATTGGTTACCATTACTAATATGTCTACTTATAGACTTATATTCATAATTAATGACAAGTAGACATATTGAGAATTAATAAAAGTCTTAAAAAACATTTAGTTTCAATTCTTTGTATTAGGGATAGCATTTTTAAAAATCTAATAAACAAATGCATTGAATTATTTATTAGAAATGCATTTCCTTTTCACTCTGAAGAAAATGACTAAATTAGGATTAGGTGTGCAAGATTGTGGGCATACTACTGCTAACCTTAATGCTCATTTTGGAGAAAAGAATAAAGACAACATTTTCCTAAGTAATAAAAATATAATACAAGTCTAAGATAAATTTGTTTGTGAAATAACAGCTACATTATATTTAGATTTTTTCATTTGATTTTTAATATAGTGCCATTACTTTGAAGATTAATTTATTTTTGCTAAATAATAAATAACAGGGAAATAAGTATTAAACCTATTTACTAGTTGTGTGCAGACTTCCCACATTCACTATGGTTTTGTGAGGTATAGACAAGAGCTTTGGCAGTAATTTCTATGTGTATATTTGGGATTATGTGTATATGTGAAAACCTCCCCAAAGTGGCAGTTATGATACCTGTAATTGTCATTACAAACATAGAATTAGGCACTGCATTGTCATCAGTATCTAGGAAGCAGAAATTTTGAGAGAAAGTTAGAACTTTGCAATGCAAAATATACTTACATACATGCTAGAACAACTCTTTTAATAATCCCAAGATTTTATTTCTTCAAATTCATTGCAATCATATAAGAAAAATACCCAGCTCTTTCAACAGATAGTATAAGTAGCAAACATAAGTGTGTGATGAATTATAACTATACTAACAAATTTATTCTAATAGTGATCATTTTGGCTGGAGATTTTTTATTAATGGCTTCTTTGGAAACTGGTTTACTCCCAAATTTTAGCCCCTCTTGCTTCTCCACTATCAATTCCATTCTGACTTGCCTTTCCTTTCAGTTCCAAGCCTCAGGGTTTCCCATTTCAATCGTGTAGAGGTATGTTTTAGTCAGGGCTTCTCAAATCTTGTCAACCAGGGCATGTGTTAAGAATGCAGATTCTAGAGACCCCATCTCTCAGAGAATCTAATCTGGTAAAGTGAGGTGCTCCAGAGCCTCACTTGAACCCCATTTCACTTTTCATCAATTCTACTCGTTCTCAGTAATGGTAACTTCCTGTGGGTGTCTTCTCGTCTTCCTGGGCGGAACTTTGCTACAAAAGTTGAAGGCGTCATTGAATGACAAAGCTGTGTTTACGCCTCCTCGGTGTTTTACAGTCAGAGAGACTTTGATCCTAATCTTGGTCTGGTTCAATGCCAGCTGATGCTTGACTAGCGTTTGAAAGGGACAAAGCCCACTTTTAACTATTAAAAATCAAAGATGTCATTTTGAGGACTAAGGTGCTCATGACCCAGCCCACAGTATTCTTATCACCTCATATCTTTGTGAAAGCTGAGCGAAGAATAAGGGAAATCCAAGAAGAATCGATGTATATGAATTACGGTGTTTGTGAACACTGTTAAATACAGCACTTCCTGACAGAAAAATACATAAATTCGTGTTGGAATAATGGTCCTTAGAAGCAAAGATGGCAAGACTTTATCTTACGTACTTGGACATGTTATCAGCAGGAACCAGTGCTTGGAAAAAGACATCGTTCTTGGTAACATAAAGAGAGCAGAAGAGAGGAAGAGATCGATTAATGCGATGAAGTGACAGCGTCTTCAACAAAGGGCTCACCCACAATAACAATCAGGAGGTTGTGCTTTGATCTCTTGTCCACAGGGTCCTTTAAAGGGGGGGCCCTGACTGGACAGCACTTAACACAGATGGGTCAAATTATCAAGAAAAGCCCTTCCTATTGCAATTTCCTCATCTGAAACACTGGGATTCAATCATTCATCGTTCATTCATTTATTGCTCCATTGCACAAATATTCATTGGTTCAATGCTGTTTTAAACATTCATATTTAACACATATGGTTGTTGGTAGGATTTAATTAAAGCAGTGATAGCTAATATATATGCAGTCCTTTAAGTACCAAATATGATTATACATTCTGTACAATTTTTACTGATTCCATATAACAATATTGTTAGTAGATACCGATAGAGTTCCCGTTTTCTTTATGATGAAATTGAATTACAGGAAGCTTAGGTATTTTCTTCAAGATCACTAAGACCCTGGCCTTTTCACCTAGATAGTGTGGGTCTAGATCACATGGAGAATCTAAAGTACTGCTTCTCCCTAAAGAGGAGAACAAATGAATGAGCAAAATTATAATGCACCAATTATATTTCTAAAAAATCACCTTAAATATAGCACATATAAAGCTAAAGTTAATAATGGCATCAGCTAATAATGCATTTAAAGAAACACAGTATCAGCAAATAGGGATCATTTCAATGACTGTTACTAAGAGAGGACACTTCTGAGAGCAAACACTGGCAGGGTATATCCGGCAATTTCAGAAGAAAATATAATTTTTCAATCAAAACAACAAAAATCCAATAAAATCAATATGTATTGGGTATTTAGCTCTTAGGCAGTGCACTAATTGTTTTCTACAGAGTAGCCCCATTCATCTTTACAGCAACTTGGAGGCGCGACGTATCCAATCATAAAAGATGGGGTTATAGAAGTTGCATGACTTTCCCAAAGACCGGACAGCATCTCCAGCTAGGGAGTTTGACCCTAGACTGTGTTCACCTTATCCCTTTGTCATTGTGATCGTTAGTTGCTATGGAGTGAATTTCAACTCGTTGTGGCCCTGGATGCACACGTGGTAAAGAGTAGGATTATTCGCGAAGAGTTGATGGTTCAAACCCATCTGAGAATGACAGTCTGGTCGTGAGTTTCTGAGAGGTCACAGCCCTGAACACCCAACTGAACAGTGCTGCTCTATCCACACAGATCTCCAGGCGTTTCTTCCACGCTGCTAAGTTGCTTTTTCGTAACAGCGATCACATTCCGTCCACAAGATACTAAGCTCTTAGTCATGCTACCTATTTTTTCTCTTAAGGAGCGTAAGAGCAGGGACAATATGCCTCAGGACTCTCTAGTAAGGATTGAAGTTAAAATGTGCTTTTCCCAGAGAAAACATAGGACAAACCAACTACATAAATGCCTCAATTAATTTTCATAGAGCCCCTCTTTATGATTGTTATTAAATGTTCATCTCCTCTTCTTTTTTTCTAAACACCATGCAGTCATGTACAATGGCTTAACGGTTTCACCGGCCTTAGCAGTACGTGCACATTTTCATTTTCCAATATACATCTAGTGCCTGACACTGTTCCTGATAAACAGGAAGTATTTCATGAAGGTTTCGTGAAGGAATGAGTATTCTGATTTTATCTTCACTACATACATTTCTAATCATTTGTCTGGTTAATTGGGTTTGCTGATAAAGCCAAAAATGCAGAGATAAGCATTTCAGCTCTGAAATACAGTATCCGTGCTATGAATGAAACAGCACAAGGGAAAAGGTGTGCTAAAAAAAAATAAAAGAGCTTATCTCTATTACGTGTAACATTTCTCACAATATCGTCTTTTTTTTTTCATTAATGTAATAGAACTCACAAAACCCACCATCTAAGCAATCAGTCAGCAATCTCATTGCTGGAAACCTAGCAAAGAGAATAAGCATGGATTGGGACATCAGCAAAGCAAGGACACTAAAAGCTATTTCTTTTGAAATAAGTTGATACTTGATATTTCAACCGAGGCATGAAAGTATTAATCAGGGGAAACATCAAAAGATTGTTTTAACTTTATTAAAAATAATTTAACTGCTTTCAATATTATTTTAGTTCATTTTCTTAGTAGGAATGGGGCTCCACAGTCATATCATTGTGCTATGATTCTAAAGTTGTCCCTACAGCTCCGAGCCATCCACAAGCCCAGTTGCCAACGTGTTGTATCACAGTCTCTTGTCTTTCAAACATTCTCCTGGTCTTCTCTCACTTTATTATTAACTGATTTGCTTTTGTTTCAGAACGAAGTAACCCAGTTTCCTGGCTAAGTGAACCACTTATCTTGACTACTGATCTTAGCGCTTCCACTAAAAGTTGTCCTTCAAGGCTGTGGTAGTTACATAATCTGGTCTCAACTTGAGAACGTTAAGAGGGAAGGGGTTGAGTCTAGCCTGTCAATTAGGTCTCAGCTTGATGACCTCAATTGGAGGTGCAAAGTTGATAAATAGTTCCATGGAGGCCAGACACACTCTCTCCCTTAGAGACATTCCTGTTGACAAGCCACATGGAGTTATCCTGATAGCAGCCAGAGCCTTGGAGCTGAAGGAGCCATGTGGAGACCCACACCAGCGCTAAGATGCTTCCACCACCACTGGATCTACAAGACTTTCCACCCAATGGCCTGTGATCTTCCTGCAGTCAGAGTCATTGCATGTGTTGCGTGAGTCTGAAGAGGAATTTACACATTGGTATCAGACATATGAGCTAATATTGGACTATGGACTTGATCTGGATTGGGCTGGGACGTTGTCTTAATATACAATTACTCTTCTACAAAAAGCTCTTTCTTGTACGCATATGAGTGTCTATGAATTTGATTCTCTAGTCCACCTGGACTAATACAAAGGAGCATTTCACCCCCTGGTAGTCTAACTTTGTTTGCTCCTATCTAAGGAACAAATCTCTCAATTAGGCTTCCTTCTCAATTTACCATTCTTCTTAAACAATGTCTTAAAGGTTTCACCAGCCTTGGTAGGACCTGTCTCTTCACAGTTAGGGTTTCAACCAAGCCCAACACTCCTCTCTAATAGTATGGGCTCAAACTTGCTTTAAGTGCCTGCATTATATACCTTAGGTTTCTTTTCCACTAATTAAATCATCAGCTTACTTATTTTCATAGTCTTTGATCCAGTTGAAGAGTGTGATAGTCTGGGTATTTTAGAGAAACAAATCCACAGAAACTCATGTATAAGAGAGAGTTTTATATAAAGGTTAAGTGCACATCATGAAAACACCCCAACCCAGTGCTGCCCAAGCCCACAAGTCCAACATTAACCCATATGTCTAGCACCAATCCACAAAGTCCTCCTCTATCTGACAAAACACACACTATGACACTGACTACAGGAGGAAAGCTGAATCAGTGAACATGTAAGCATCTCAACGCTGGCAGGGGTCTCCACATGGCTGCTCCAGCACCCAGGGCTGCATCAGGGTAGATCCATGTGGCTTCTCCTTAGGGATGTCTTGCAAGAAGTGAGCCTTGCCAGCTGAAGCAGGGAACTGGCTAAGGCAGCTGCACCCTGGTCTGACCATCACAAAGCAAGAGACCCAAGAACTAGAAAGGCAAGGCTCACCGAGCCATTTATCCCTCTGCCCTTCAAATAACCCCACATGTGTTTATGGGCCAGGTTGGCACAATAAACTAACTACCTCAAGGAGTTTTAGTGGCACGTGTAATCACCACTACAATCAAGCTAGAGAATATCCCCATCATCTCATAATGTTTCCTCCAGCCCTACATCTTGTCAATATCTTATGCCCAGACTCAACCTTAAGCAATTATTAATGTGCAGAAATTAATGCCTTTCATTTCTAAAGTCCATTATGAAACACTGCATTTATGATGTAACGCTTTGAGAAGTCAACAATTGACAAGCTCCACTTTCATAGCTTCATATATACTGCTATGTGAAAGGTATCTTTGAGACCAGAATTCAAACTAGTAATATGAAATACAGTTGTCTCTGTGACTAACAAAGTGCTTACTTCATGGTGTCGGACTTGGTGTGTTGTGGGAGAGGATTTCTCCCAAGTTGTTTCCCCCAAATATATGCCAGACTTAGCTGCTTGAGAATGGCTGTACACTTGGAGGTCATCAGGAGTGGATTGGGGTCATTCTCCCTGAGAGCGATCAGCTGTCTAGACCAAGCAGACACCACTGTTTATCCCACAACAAGTAGGGCCCACTCCCTTCTGATAAGGATAGCAGTTGTCAGTTTCCTTGTTGGAGACACCAAAGAAGTCAAACCTGCCCAAGGATGAGCAAGGTTAGGCCGCCATCATGAATCTAGGGTCTGCCCATCTTGTCACATGTATACCCCTAGACTTTCCCATTCCTATGGGCACACCCCCTAGCTCATCCCTTCCTGTTACACTTATGCCTATCATAGATCCCCTTCCTACAATGTGCATACCTATTGTACTTCCCCTTCCTGTGACGTGTGGTTATCTGTAATCATGACCCCCAAAGTGATATAATGGTTGGTTAGCAATAAAGTAAAGGCTCTCCCCGATTCCTGGGGCCTTCTCTGGCCAGGGGAGGCTCCCCAGTTCTCAGTCCCCAAGGCTACTCCTGCTCTCATGGCCGGGTTCCCCCCCATGAGGACCGTTAAGCAGGGCTAAGGTGAGCAATGCTACCATAAATTGTGTCTGACTCCATTACTTGACTCTATCTTTTACTTCTCACACTCTCTATGACTTTACTATAATCTTTACTTATTATTTCTGTACAATTGTGCCTACCGGACCTGTGATGATTTGTGGGGAACCCCCACTCTCCTTCACCCCACAGCGTGTCACATAGGAGAAAAGACTTTAATACCTAGAGGTCTCTCCTCTTCCTCCTCCTCCTTATTTCCAAGGTGGATGGAGTTACTATTTGACCTGAAGTGCAGTAGGGGATTTGAACAAATTAGCATGTCATTTTACATGGAGGAAGAGATCAGTATTCATTGTTTCACTTTTATCTTACAAGGAAACTCAAAGAAAAAGTACCAAGAAACATTCACGTAGGAACCATACTAATTTGACAATTGTACCTCTACGCTGACTATAGTCACACACACACACACACACACACACACACACACACACACACACGGCACTGGGTAATCAGTAAAAAAAATGTGTAGTATAAGCATTTATTAGTTTGGCATTAATCCAATTTTCCTTCACTTTTCTGGTTTATTTTGTAGTTTTGCCCCTGACTAATTTTATGCCAGCTACATCCACCAGGATTATCCTGTTCCCTGCTGAAAATGACTCAGTGGTGCTCACTCCCCACTCTGATTCAGACTGTCAGCCTATTGAAAAGCTCTTTTATAAAGCAGGAGAAGCATTTCACATAGAGTGCCTTCAGGCCACTGTAATCCTTGTAAACTAGTTTGTAAAGGGAACATTAATTGCCATCTGCTATGAGAGATTTATGCCAGTTTACTCATTAGGATTGTGAAACTTGTACATTTTTTTTACTCCCAAAACTAGCACAGCACTCCCCACAATTTGAATGTTTAAATGTGTTGCAAACGAATAAGCTTCTTTTATTTTAATCCATTTCCACTTGTTGCCTCCAATCATTACGGAGTAGAACAATCATAGGACTTATTTTGTATAACACCTTAGTGGGAGGTGATCACCAGACTTTCTAGCAATCAGTAAGTTGGAACTGCCAATCTTTTGAGAATCTCTATTAAGTAAGTGTCCTTCTATAAAATGTAGCACAAAAATAGAAGTATTGGCCTATGTACATATATTTATACGGCAAAACACTGAGGTAGGGGATGGAGTTTGGGCCTCTGCTCAGACCTTCACGCAATACAAAAACACTTTGTTCTAACAAATCGGCATCTGAGATGTTCACCCTCCCGACACAATCACTGAAGACAAAACAGATGCATAAGCAAATGTGGTGAAGAAGGTTGATGGTGCCCAGCTATTAAAAGATGTAGTGTCTGGGGCCTTAAAGGCTTGAAGTTATACAAGCTTCCATTCAGCAGAGAAGCAAGTCCACATGGAAGAAGCACACTACCTCTTCAATCATGAGGAGTCATAGGGACCGGGTAATAGGCATCAGCAGACACATAACAAACAAACAAAAACATATTTTTGAGAATGGGCCTGGAGCACAGATCCAAAGCTGTAGACGATGGAACAATCTCCCCACAGAGGGGCCACAGTGAAGGGATGACTCACCAGGGTGCAGTAAAGCATCAAGGAAACACACTATATGCCTCTGGTTCCTTGAGGCTGCCTCACTCCCCCACTACCATGACCCCAGTGCAGCTTCTCAATTCAGACAAGACTGGAACATGTACACAGGTATAGATAGGGATGGGAGCTCACAACACACAGAATCCAGGAGTGGGAGTGGTGATGCCAGAAGGGTAGGAGGAAGATGGGGAGAGGAAGGGAGAATGGGGGAACCGATTGCAATGATCCACACATAACCATACACCCCTCTCCAGGGGAAAAACAGCAGAAAACACAGGGGCAAGGAGACAGCAGTCAGTGTGAGAAATGAAAATAATAACAATGTACAATCTATCAAGGGGTTATGAGGGTAGGGAGGGGGAGAAGAGGAGCTGATACCAAGGGCTCAATAGAAAGTAAATGTCTAGAAAAGAATGAAGGCAACTATGTACAAATTCGCCTGATACAAGCGATTTATGGATTGTGACAAGAGTTGTAAGAGTCCCCAATAAAATTTAAAAAAATTAAATAAAATTCCCTCCCTTAAAAAAATATTTTTAGCACAAGTATTCCCCTTTTTAATTGCTCAACTCTTTTATTTGGTCTTGATTTGTACAAATAGATCCAGTATGTAGGTGTCAATTTTACTTAAAATAAATGGTTGAAGTGGAAAAAGCACAGGGGACCCCGTTCTTGGTGGTGCCTGTATCTGCAGCAACAGGGCTTTTACAGACGATTTCTTGGAGATCGGAGTCTGCAGGGCCTCCAGTTTGAGTCTGCTCTCTGCTCTTTCTGTCCAGTAGACATGGAAAACAGCTGGCCGCCAGCTTCTCTGCATTGCTTACTCGTTTGGCAAAGCAGAACCTCAGACACCATTTGTTGTTTTTCATGGTAAAGGCAAGGTGATTAAAACAAGATAAACATGCCAGAAGAAGAAAGAAGGAAAATGCCTCAGAATAATTTGGGTGTGAAGAAAAAAAATTCCCTTTGAACTTCCTAAAGAAATCCTCCAGGGACTACACAGAGAGAGGGCAAGTATATGTGGTTAATATTAGGAAGAAGGTCATGTTACAAGGCAGGGCAGGTTATAAAATATAAGGGGAATATATGTCTCTGAGGAGTTATAAAATAATATGGAGAGTTTCATCTTTATGCAGAATTACAGCAAGTAGTTTTTCATGTTCATCGTCCTCCAACTATCCCCCCGCTCCCCTCTCCTTGGGCTGCATGCCTTGTTTCATTTCTTAACGAATATATGATTAATTAGAAAACCACTCCTTCCCTCTTGGCACTCATTTCCCATCTTAAATTTAAAGGTGACATTCTGCCTTCAAAGTGAATAGGCTATACAGCTATTAAATGAGAGATAGCTCAAGAATCTTTTTAAAAGGAATATTTTATGTTAGAATAAATTTCGATTTTTTGAAAAACAAAGAAACACATTTCAAAGAAATTTTGGAGAGTTCTTGTGTACCTCTCATTCCTTTTCCCCATTGTTAACTAATCTCCAGACTTTACTTATATCCTAGGCGCTTGTTTGTCTGTTTTCATTAGCATCCTCTTTCTTTTCCAGGACCCGATTCAGCATACCACCGTGCACTCAGGTGTTAAGTCTTCCTTTGCCGTCTCTGATGGATGCTCAGCCTTTCCTTGTTCTCACTGACTGTGCTTGAGGTGTACAGCCAAGGATCCTGTAGAATATTTGTCCTCCAATCTGGGTTTGTTGGATATTTTTCCGCTGATTACCATGAGGATATAGCTCTCCTGGAAATATATCACAGGTGAAACACCCTTCTTCTTTCATTATGTTCGGGGTACATGCTATCCACATGACATCACTGGTGATGTCAACATTCATCATTGGTTAAGAAATTACTTGCCATGTTACTATACCATTTTCTACTCTTTTTCTTGGGATTGAGTCACTCAGTCTATTCCATCCTTAAATATGTATATGTGTGTGGAGGTAAGGGTGTTAGTTCTATTTCCTAAAGGGAACAAATCATATATATATATTTAAAGTTTTATTGGGACATAACTCAATAGTACAATCACATCAGGAAATGCTGTGCAATCATTATAAGAATCAATTTTTGAACTTTTTTTTTTGTTACCAGCTCCCCACTTCTCACCAACCCTCAGCCGTTAACTGGATCAACGGTTCCTTGAGCGTTAATCCAGTTAACCATTAATCCAGCTACTGTCTCCATAGAGACACTCAGCCTCAATCTCCTATACTAGGAAATATACAAAAATACAAACCAAAGAGTAAAAAACTAACAACAATAACAAAAGAAACCAAAAAAACTTGAATTGGAAAAAAACAGAAACTGTTAAAACTGGAGCACGCATCAAAAAGAAGATCAAAGATCAGTTGATCAATTTTAACCCAGTTACATCTGTCATAATCTACTTTCCAAAGCGTTCGGTATAGTAGCAAGGCTGTTCACGTTCTGGTCTGGGCTCCGAGGGATTCCCCAGAGGCTTCATCCACATGTGTTTCCTCGGGATTTAGTCTTTTGGTTATGTTTCTCTTATTTGGCTCAACATGGGTCTCCATATGAGTGGAAACTATCTGATCAAGTCTATAAGAAGAGCAGTTCATAATTCGATGTCTAGTTATATACCACATCTTGTCAGTATAAAGATTTATATCAACTTACATAATACTGTTGGACTGTAATTACCTTAATGGTGTCTGAACTCAATCATTTCTTTGGTACAATGATGAAAGCTTCCAAGGATAACTACCTCATATGCTTGCTGTTGTTAGGGGTTATCCAGCTAGTTCCAACTCATAGGGACACTACATGCAACAAAAAATATCCTACACCATTTTCACCATTGTTGTGTTTGAGCTCATCGCTGAAGCTACTATGTCATTCCGTTTCATTGAGGAGCTTCCTCTTTTTGACTGACTCTCTGCTTTGCCAAGTATAAGTAGTCACTTTTCCAGGCGTTAGTCTTTGCTAATAAGATGTCCTTTGTAGGTGAGACAAAGCTTGGCCATCTTGTTTCTAAGAAGCATTCTGCCTCTATGTCTTTCAAGAGAGGTTTGTTCCTCGTTCTGGAAGTTCATGGTATATTCAACACCCCACATTCTTGACCACCAGCATCATTTGAAGGCTTCACTTCTTCTTTGGTCTTATTCACTATCCCATCTTCACATGCTCATGAAAAAACTCAAAACTCAATGAAGTCGATGCCAACTCCTAGCGACCTATAGGGCTGGGTAGAACTGCACCTGTGAGTCTGACACCGGAACCCTTTACAAGAGTGGAAAGCCCTTTCTCCTGAGCAGCTGCAGTCCTGCAGTTGGCAGCCCAATGTGGAAGCACGCTGCCACCAGGGCATGTGAGGTGGCGGAAAGCACTTTAGGTTGTTGTAGCACAGCTTCATCCTCCACCTGCCACCGTGGCTTGGTAAGACTTTCAGGAGTTCATTCTTCTTGTCAGCGTCTGCTCATGCCTGATGTCATTTTGTTTCTTGCCTTCCGTTTTCACAGGCAATGATTATGGATCCAAGGAAAAGGAGTTCTTTAACAGTTTTCATCTTTTTTCCATTGATAATGGTATTACTAATTGGATATCTGTGAGTTTGTTAAATGATGGTAGCTTGCATATTTCTGTGAGGCTGGAAACTATGTCATCGATTTGTCAAGTACCAGCAGAGTTACCCATGGTGGACAGGTTCTAGCAGTTTCCAGGAGAAGTCAGATTAGGGGAAAAAGGGTTTGTGCAGTGAAAACCTTATGAAAAGCACACAACTTTGTGTGCTACATTGCCAGAAATTGAGACCCTTATATTCAAAGGCATAGACTCATATGGTTAGCCAAGCCATCCCCTCAAGAAACGAGTCAGGAATCAAGCGGTGCGAGTTGAAAGGAATGTCTATGACTAGTCCTATTTTCCAAAGTTTCTCCACCCAGAATTGAAGTTTCACTATGGTCCAGTTCACCCTCTAGCAAGGAAGGTCCACAAACATGTCCACAGGACCTAATTCCAACATGTAGTAAGGAAGCTGCTACGACCAGAGAGTCACGTTCACATTCCTGTGTCATTAGACAGCCACGTGTTGAAATCTGTCTCTACGAAACCCACTAAATGTAAACAGAAACAATGTTTGTGAGAGCCACTTTGATTTGGTTTCTGATTTTCCCTCAGCAACACGAACATTACAAAATGATTACTTAAGGTAGCAGTCATAGATTCCATTGCTCTGATAAAAGGATACATCAGGCACCCACTATTAATCTGCCTCATTGCCGAGAACGGAAAGCTTTCTAAACACGGTTTCAACCAGAATGCTTTCTTCGCAATAACCATTACAAGCTCATTGGCACCTTAATTAATCAGCTATAACTAACCTTTCTCCTTACTTTCCTAAAAGCTTGGTACAAGTGTCATGTTTTTTCATAAGACAATATGACATGCACTTTTGAGTTAGCTTCACTTAATATACCAATACATCTTTTTGTTATTTTCATCTTCTGCCAATTTACATCAGTTTATACTATTTTATGTATCTTCGAAGAGTCACAGGTGGTGAAATGATTAAACAAACTCAACTGTTAACCGAAACATCAATGTTTCGAGTCCATCAGTGGCTTTGTGGGAGTGAGTAAACATGCGGTGATGTGCTCTGGTAAAGAAAGCACAGAAGGAACTCTGTTCTTGTCGGTGCCATCCAGTCAGCTCCGACTCAGAGCCTGTATGTGCAGCAGACCAACACACTGCCCAGTCTGGCGCCATGCTCACATATGTTCTTACGTTTGAGCCCATTGTTACAGCCACTGGGTCACCCCATGCTGTGAAGGGTCTTCCTTTTTGGCCGACTCTCTACTTTACCAAGCATGACGTCTTTCTCCAAAGACCGGGCTTTCCTGTTAAAGTATGTGGGATGAAGTCTTGTCATCCTTGCTTCTAAGAAGTCTGCTGGGTGTATTTCTTCCAGACAGGTTTGCTGGTTCTTTGGGCAGTTTGTGGTGCATTCACTAGTCTTCACAAGCACCATCATCAAATGCATGAAGTTTTCTTTAGTTTCCTTTGTTCAATGGCCAACTTTCGCATGTATATGAGGCCATTGAAAATACCATGGCTTGGGTCAGGCACACCTTAGTCCTGAAAGAAACATCCTAGCTTTCAACACTTAAAGAGATCTTGTGCAGCAGATTTACCCATGAGCTCTTGACTGCTGCTTTCCTGAGCATTGATTATGATTCTAAGCAAGACAAAATGCTTGATAACTTCAATATTTTCTCCCTTGATCCTGATGTTGCCTATTGTGCAGATATTTATTTTCTTTATATTGAGTTGTAATCCGTATTGAAGGTTGTAATCCTTGATCTTCATCAGCAAGTGCTTCAAGTCCTCCTTCTTTCAGCAAACAAGGTTGTGTCCTCTGCATATGACAGGTTGTTAGTAAGCCTTCCTTCAACTGGTGGCAAATAAACCGTATGCGATCATTTAGGGCTGCCTAATAAGTTCGTTCTGAGTCATAATGGGCTTGAGAGCCCACAGCAACAGCATGATTTTGAGAAGTCATTTTTAGCCCTTTTGGAAAGAAGACGAGGATGAAATATCAAAGTAAAATTAAAATATTGTTTGATAACCAGGAAAAGCCTAATTATATTTATGTTCATAAAGAATTTGGATGATACTTCCAAAACTAGAAAGCAAACCTACTGTATTGAGTCAACTCCTACTTACAAAAGGTTTAGTAGAACAATTCTCTATAGGTTTTTGTAGCTATAAATTTTTACAGAAGCTAAATTGCACTGGGGATTTGAACTGTGATCTTCCAGTTGGTAGCCCAATGCCTAACCCAGGATGTCACAAAGCCCCTTTCAGTATATACTTAAAGAACGGCAATTGACAATACAACCTGCTTTGCTCTAGGTGCTACATTTGGGGATAGCTGACAATGTAGACCAGAATCTAAAGGTTGGGAAGGTTTGTTTATTAATGTCTTCCAAATAACACTACCCTCTGGGCTATTTAGAGTTTCAGCTGCACTAAGCAAAATTTGAGTCTAAAAGATAGTGTGCTGGTGAGGATCTTTAGCATAATCTAGTTTATAGCTAGGTTATAGCCAACTTTTTGTTCTGTACCCAACCCTGAAATAATGACAGACCATTACTATTTGGCCATGACAGATTTCATTCCCACGAACTGTCTATCTTTGTCACTTTCTCTTATTAATAGTCACTTATTAAGTAAGAGATGCACTGCAAATAGAATGATTCCTCATGATCTAGGGATGTAGTTTTCTGGTCTCCAAATCTACCACGGGTATGAGAAAGAGAAGAGAGGAAAAGAAATCAGCTTTGCATTGTCAATTGTGGGTTTCCTTGGATTAAGGCTAACTAGCATAGCATACCAAGTTCAAGACTTTGCTCATAGGATGTTGGAGGCCCTCTCCTCATGATTTATATTAAGCCTTATATTTGGTACACATGTGGGCTTCATGTATATTTACAAGTTTCTTTTTTATCACTGGCAAACTGGGGAACATCATACAAAGAGGACGCATTTTGGTGATGTTGGTTGAGAACTAGAAGGGTGGAGGAAGTCAGGAAAATGAGTAGACAAAACAAGAAAGATTCATGGATGGAACACCAAAATAATTGACTCTCAAAGGAATAAATAAAAATTTCTATCAAATGAACTCACTCCATTTGAGAATAGCCAGATATTAAAATGCTTTATCCCCAAGGCTTTAAGACAGAGAAGAAAATATTTTAAAATGAAATTTAAAAACCACATTGGTTGGTATAGAGATTATTATATGTAAGTAAACATTTTTAAAAGAGGATAATCTCTTGAGATACAATTTGCACAGCATACAATTTGCCCATTCAGAATGTACATTGCAATGTGTTTTAGTGTATTATGTGTGATCATCACCACAGTCAATTTTGCTCCTCTGGTGTGATAATATTTTTTAAAGAATTATTTTCAATCTCTGGGTTAAAAAATGCACTTCATCAGGGCAAAAGTAATGAAAAAGAAGTGTTGGCATACTTTAAAAAATTCTGCTGTAGTAAAACATGAGTGCATATTTTAGTGTCAAAATACTAGTGTCAAAATACTTAGGTGTCAAATACTAGTGTCAAAACACTTAGGTGTTCAAGAAATCTAACTTTCTACAGTTCTTAGCTTAATGTCTATTTCAATCCTGTATTCTATCAATGGAAAAATCGTTATCACAAATAATTAAAATAATCTTACTAAATTCAGAATTTCCTCAGTCAGTGGAAGCCAACTTCCTCAACCTAATCATTCTCAGTAATTGTGCCTAATTCCAGGTGTAGACGAAAAGATTGCCAGCACACGAGGCAGGGATGGAAAGGAGGACATAAAGCCCACTGTCCTCCACACAGGCCAGCGGCAGCTGGGACTTACTCATCCCGACTCTACTTGTCAAACAAGCAGATGACAACATTTCCCTCCATTTCCCAGCAGCAAACCTTTCTACGGTGGCTGCAAGGGCTCCCCAGGACCGAGCTCTGTCCGCTCCATTTGATTCCGTGGCTTATTTCACCACTTACTCCACCCCAACCGAAGGACCTCGCCAGAAAGTCATTGTAAACTAAGGCGAACCCCAGGGGGGTTGTTTCCTCCTCAGTCTCTACCCAGAAAGCAAGCACAGAAATTTCTGAACTGAAATCTCAAAAATAAATCAGTTGGTTCTAACATCTTTTCTGCCCGTCCTTTGCCCTGTCACTGAAGAGGGAGGGAAGGCCAGAAGATCCTTCACAGAAAATCATAAACTAGCTCTCATCCTCCTCTTTCTACCCCCTCCTCCCCCTGGTTATTCGCTAGATTAAGAGAACAATAACAAATAAATTCTCTACTATTTAAGGTATAAACTTTGGCACAATGTTTTGTTTCTAAGAACAAGACCCATAAACATTCAAAACCCAAATATTGATTTTTCAACCCCCCTCTGGCCCCACTTCTCACCTTCTCTTAGCAATCTAGGTTGGGAAACGTAATATCTGGAAAATAAAACGTATTAATAGATCATCCAATGATGTGCAAAGTGTGATGGGATATGTCTTTGGTTTTCTTCCCTCCACAACTTTTTCCTTTTATGTTAGTTCATTGCTCTTTATTTGTTACTGGCAGTTAGAAAAGGAAAATGAAGGTGAAAGTTGTCTCAGTCTATTTTCTCCTCCTTACCCACAGGAGTACTCTGAATGAGATCCAATACCAATTAGGGAAAATGCTATCATTTTCTGTTTTTCATCTAAATATTTTCTATTATCCACAAGGTTTATCAAGACCATTTGCATTAAATACATGAGTTTCAGAGTTAAACTTTGGCTTTTGACTTTTGGAATATCTAGAAAATATACTTTTATAAACAATTACATCTCATAATGAATTTTCAAGTTCTTTTTCCAATCAGAGGAGAACTCAAATAAACATCCTGAAATAGCAAATTATTCTTGTGAATACGTGTTATTTTCGCTGCCTAGATATCCTTTTTTCTGAGACCAGCCACTCCACCCATCCACGTGGCACTCTGTGTTCCAAGAGTTGGTAGCTGACCAAATCAGAGTCAACTACAATCCTTCCCCTGGTGACAATTAATTAGGTTAATAGTAAGCAACTGATCCAAGTTGAACTGGTTCAGCGTCTCTCTCGGAGAATTAGGAATCAGGACCAAGATTCCAGATATCTCTGGTACAAAGCCAGACATTTAAGTATTGATAGTGATTTTTCTCTATTACATGAGTTGAAATGACAGAAATGGTGCTCATCTAAAAACAAATAAAGCAGAAATAAACAACAAAATTCATATTCATGCTTGAGCCCATGGTTTAGTCATTCCTGAAGTACAGCTGAAATCTGGACCTCCGAGTCTTGTGACACACTAGAATCCTCCCTGTGAAGTCCCCATTTTGGCTTCAGTTAGAGTTTTTGGGACTTGCAACCAAACCAGTCCTCTCCCATGCCTTTTATGGTAGGCTAATTCAGATGGACTCCATTACCTACTGCAGAGGGAGCAAATGACTTGGTATTTCTCACTAGCCATGTGAAGTCATTTCTCGAACCATGTGGTTTCATTTAGAAACTGAGTCCTAAGAAGAAAACCACGTGTTTACAACTGCAAAACTCCAAAAGGGAAACTGACTCTCAGAGCCTTTTAAATATTCAGAGAGATACTAAAAATATGACAAGCCTAAATTTGTACTCACTCATGATGTTAAATTTTGTAATATTTAAAATAAAATAATATATAAAACTAACTAAAATAATATTTAATAAAAATTAAAAAGATAACTATGGAATGTCTGCTGCAGACTGGAGGAATAAAGCCAGTCCTTTTAAAAAATGCTTTTCTTAGACTGTGCAGTTTAGATCCTGCAAGGGCAGAAGGCAAGTCTTTGTCTACACATGTGTCTTGCTCTGTCTAATTAAACTGGGTTCCAAAAGCACACGTTCTACCTTGCTGGGGGTGGAAACGGAAAATCAGAAGTTTATGCAAACTGTTGACTGCCATAACTTGTACAAAGTAGCTATAAATCCTAATCCCACTGTCCTCTGACGTGGGCTAGTTTCTGAATCACTCAGTGCCTGTTTTCTTTTACAAACAAGCATGATAACTGCGTAGGATGGCTGTGGTAAACATTTTAATATATGCAAAGCACTCAAAGTAGTGCCTTGCAATTAATGCACACAATATATGTTGGCTATTATTTTTTAGAGTGATATGCTTTAAAACGTAGTTTTCGTGTAGAACTTTGGTTTTCCTAGCCAGAAAATACTTTTGGAGAACAAACAACCCTTTATCAAAACAGTGTGTTTTCTTAAATACCTTGCTTGTTCCTCTCAAGCTATTTTTAAAATAATTGCGAAATAAAAGTTAAAGCAAAATGGGGTGGGGGCATGTCTTATCCAGCTTTTATGAAGAGAAGGGGCTGTCAACAAATTCTAACCAGGACCGAGGACTGACATGCCAACACCTTGGGCACCTGCCCATGTTACTAGACATATATTGTTTTTACTTATCCTTGCTTTTGGTACCAGAAGTTCTATTTCTCAGAGGAAACATATTCTGCATATTCACTTTGGGGAGTGAAACTGAACACTCCCCACCCCAACCCTCATTCTGACCCGAGGCGAGCATGCGGCGCAGGACAGAGCTGAGCAGGATGCCTGGCCCAGAACTCAGAGTAGGGACACTCCCTATGTGGTAGGACGCTGCGGTTTGGTTGCAGGTCATTAGCATCCCGCAACCTGAAGGGAAGCCATTGAATAGTGATTATCTCGTGACGTTCTGTGACATCTAGACTCCAGCCCTGCTTTTGGCAGTGCACCGCTGGACTTCAGTGACCTGGTACTCAAATATTCCCAAATAGTTGTTGTGGGTTTTTCCTTTACACCCCTCTCCCCCAACATCACGTAAGCTATGGAATTGGGTTTTTGTCACTTCCCAATGAAAATGTTCCAATAATTATACCTATTTCTAGAATGTGTTACATTTTAGAGGCCGAAGGATCGACTCACACTGCTTCCATGAGAATTGGATCCGTTCTCCACTGACCTCCTCACAGCAGGGCCTCGATAGATATTTTATTGAACCAAATCATTCAATTATGGATAAGAAAATTGCATTACCTAGAAATAGATAAATCAAGAAACACATTTCTAATAAAAATATTTATTGAATAAATCTGATTCTAAACTTGTTGTTTCCATGATATCAATATATTCTGGCTCATAGTCGCCCACAAGGACAGTGTGAAACTGCCCATCAGGTTTCCTAAGGTGTCAAAAGTAAATTGCTTGGTCTTTCTCCTTGCAGTCAGGAGTGAACTTGAAATGTCTGACTTTTGGCTAGCAACTAAGTTCTTAACAGTTGTAACACTGGAAGTCCTCACTTTAAAATGACTAGAATGATAGGGTGCTAACAACAAGGAGAACAAGAAGAACATGTTGAGAAATTGATTGTGGTGATGACCACACAAATCTTCTGACTAGGCTTGAATGCTTAAGTTGTATGATATAACCAATAAAACTATTTATAAATATATCACTATATTCAAAATAAAACCATCTTGTAGGATGTACTTTCGAATTATTTCTAAGACATTCAGCAGGAGATCATGTTAAGCTTGGTGGTGCTGTTAGTAAGCACTGGATTGCTAACTGCAAGGCTGGTAGTTCAAAACTAACACCTGCTTTTCAGGAGAAAGATGAGCTTTTGTGCTCCTGTAAAGACTTACAGTCTCTGAAATCCACAGTGGCAGTTCTACTCTGTCATATAGCGTCCCCATGAGTTTAAATCCAATCCATTGGTGTGAGTTTGAGAGTTTTTAGAAAATTGCAAGACATGATCAAGGTTGGTTTTGAGGTCTCATGGAATACACGCTGTTATTTCACTCAAGAGCATGTGGAAGTAGGCCTAAAATTATTTGGGGGTTCATGCTATAGGGATCTGAAATGTGAAATGAGGAGAAGTGATGGAGAAAGACTTGAGTACTTAACCTGGTGCTCCCCTGTCTCCCCACCCCCTCTGCAGTAAGGAGTCTGCGCTCCCGCTGTGTGCTGGGCTGTGGAAGGGGAGGCCAGGGTGAGAGTTCATCACTAACAGTTCTTCAGTGTGTTACATCAAACTCTCTGTTGTGGCAGTCCTTAGGATGTTCCTTACTACCTGAATTCAGCCCCATCTCCGGTAGCATTTTATAATCTACACGTATCCATCCTCTGAACATGATTAGTCATGATATATTTCTCCCATAAGAAATTGAGATTTAGATTGATTTAAATGCTTCTAAATACTCACAGAAGGAGCCCAGAGTCATAAGGGAGTTTCTTAAACCCAGGCCCGCAGTTTAAACTTCCCAGCCCCTAAAAGGGAGAAAGGAGAGTGTGTTCGTCTGGGTAGACTAGAGAAAAAAAAAAATCTATAGAGACTCATGTGTGTTTAAGAGAGAGTTTTATATAAAGGGTAATAATACATTAAGAAAGCATCTCAACCCAGTTGAGTCCAAGCCCTTAAGTCCGATATTAGCCCATGTGCCCAATACCGATCTATAAAGTCCTTTTCAGACTCACAAAACACATGCAATGACGCTGAATGCAGGACGATTACAGGCCCGTGGGTGAAAGTCTTTGGACCCAGTGGCAGTAAGCATCTCAGCGCTGACTGGGGTCTCCACGTGGCTTCTCCGGCTTCAGAGGTCTGGTTGTATCAGGGTAGGTCCATGTGACTTCTCCAGCTCAGGGAACTAGCATAGTTCCATGTGTCTTGCCAGCTGCAATGTCTCCCAGGAAGTGAACTGAGAAAGAGAGAGAGAGAGAGACAAAGACAGAGAGAGAGAGAGAGACAGAGAATCAGTATTCAGCCTCCAAGGAGGAAATACCAGAGCTCCCAGAATTCTCAGGAGAAGGCCCTGCCCACACCAGGATCCTCATCGACAGACCAGAGTCCACCCCCTCACTCTTAATCCTCAAATTGTCAAATGATTGTATATCTACCACAGAGAGGCTTTTTGCTCTGGTGAAAACATAGAGCCTTAGAAACCATAGAGAGCAGTTCTGTCCGCCCTACAGGCTCACTATGAGTTGGGACAGATTAGTCAGCAGTGAGTACATGCTCACAGTGAGATTACAGCAGGGTTGAAATGAAGACTTTCTCCTCCATCATTCCACTTCCTGTATAACCGCTTGTTCCTCTCTTGCCTTCATAGCTTTGTCCTTTTCCAAACTTATGTTATCTCAGATATCCAGAGGATGTGGGAAAAGGTAATTAATGGTGAAGACTATAGTTTGGCGGTAATTATCATTTCTGGGCCATCAGATCACGCATGGTATGCAAATTATTATTATCCAAACGATCTTGAAACCCTTGCTAAATTCCACTTTTTCCATTCACCTTGCCCCATTTTTTTCAGCTTACAATTGTCCCTTCATTTCCTTGAACTCTTAAGGGGCTTACTGCACAGAGGGTTGTGGTATTCTCTATTTGATAGTGCGGGTGGGGGCTTGTCCAGAGCAACTATGGACTCATCAGAACAAATGCTTGACTTTGATTCATTGTATTTCCTACAGTACCTCATGTTGTTCTGAGTTAAATACATTTATAGAATTGTTTTATATGTTTTACATGTTGACTGATGGCCATTTGTCCATTTAACACCCAGTTTCTCAGGCATGCTTTCATTAAACTTCGCAACAAAGCTCAATAAGATACTTAACATTTTTAGATTGGACTATACTCTCTTAGGTAGCAAGATGCCTAATAAAGGCATATTATCAACACAAATGGAATCAGTATTTAACACAATTACTTTTGTAGCCCGATCTGTTATTTCACATGAATAAGGTGCAGCTAACTCAGGTAACAATCTAGTTCTGAGAGCAAAGGGGTGGCAAAAGAAGGTGGGAAGCTTTGACCAGAAGTACTTCAAATGTGAAAGTAAAGCGAATTATTTGAAAAAACCCAGAGGATCAGATAAAAGGGAGAGTACTGATGTGTGCACAAGTATGCATGTATTATTTTGCAGGGCATCCTTATACCCTGACATGAGAGAAATACAAGAAAATGTGTTTCTTTTTATGGTCGACTCTTCTGTGTGTAGTGGGATTTTGTAGCTACATCTGAGCTAAATATTATGGTAAATAGCAGAACACAGTAGTTACAGCACATGATTGTCTGTGAACTGGGTGGGCAGGAATTTTTCATTTCATAAATCATTTCAGCTTGCTGCTCTACTTCCACATCACTGAGGGACTAAAATAAGCTCCAGCAAGGAAAACGTGCTTTGTGTCTTTTTCTACTTACTTTGCTTGGTCCTTGTTTGGATAGAGCTTTTGTATTAATGATTATGTAGTGTTTATGTTTTAAAAGCTGTTTCAAAACATCTTTATTGCCCTGCTTTTAAAGCAAATGATTGTTCCCTATTTTATTTCCTCCTCGCCAGAGCACTTTAGTATCAAAGCAATGGAGTATACTTCACTCTTCCTTTATTTCTGCTTATTTATAGTGCAGTCTATATCAATGAAATAATGCCATATCATTTCTTTGCTGATTGCTTAATGTTCACAGTTCAAAATTCCAGCCAAGATCCTGAAGCGGTTTCACCCTTATTTAAGATTTCCTGCTACAGACATTCTATTACAGCTTTGCATGTGAGTAACCCCCTGGCCTCATGTCCCTATAAGGGTAATTTAGTAATTTAAATAAACACCCTTTGCCAATCTATTTCCTCCCTCCTCGGAGACTGGGGAAGTCGTTTCCTTCATATTTCAGGTCTCTCCTCATTTTCCTTGAATGGTCTTTCAACCCGTCACCAAGAGGTTGCTTCGGGTACATCTCTGGGGCAAACCTGGAAATGCATTTAAGGCAAGAGAAAGGGGCAAAAAGGAAGTACTTTTACGTAACAGCTAGGATCACTGAGGACAGCTTTGTCATATGTAATTCGCTTACAACTCAGGTAACAATATTACGACAGTTCTTGAGACTATGTTATTAATATTCATCAAAACCTAGAGCTGTGGTGAATTGTCTGGTACTAGGTGACAGCCAGTCAGTTCCAGCTCATGGTGACCCACTGTGCAACAGAAGAGAGCACAGCCTAGCCACGTGCTGGCCTCAGAAGGACAGAGCTATGAAGGCAAAGATCACTGTGACTCCGTTTAAGGCCACGTTGAAGCCAGTGTGTCAGTCCTTCCCAGTGAAAGTCTTCCTTGTCGCTGACACTGTTGCAAGTGTGATATCCTTTTCTGGGGACTACCTCCTGATACTGTTTCCAAAGTAAGTGAGACCAAGTTTCCTCATCCTCATCTATAAGGAGCATTCTGGCTGCACTTCTAAAACAGATTAGGTCATTCTTCCGGCAGTCTCTAGTATATTTGACACTCTTCACTGAGACCAGAAGTCAAAGGCATTGACTCTTTTCAAGCTTCCTTGTTCATGTCCAGCCTTGGAAAGCATATGAGACTGTTGGAAATACCACAGTTCCCCTTAGAAATTATCAACCTGTGGGTCACGACCCCTTTGGGGGTCGAAAGAGCCTTTCACAGGGGCCTTAGAAATGGAGACACCACTCCTCTAGCCATCTCTAGGTGGGTCCGCCCTTGTGCACCTACGCCTACATACAAGTATCCTGTGTGAAGACTGTTACCCATGCTATACCATGCTTCAAGACAAAAGTTCATTTATTTGTCATTAGAAATAAATATCTCACAATATATAATTATATATTGTTTTTGTGATTCCTCACTATGTTTTAATTATGTTCAATTTGTAACAAAGAAAATACATCCTGCATATTACATGATGATTCATAATAGTAGCAAAATTACAGTTATGAAGTAGCAATGAAAATAATTTTCTGGTTGGGGTCACCACAACCTGAGGAACTGTGGCATTAGGAAGGTTGAGAATCATTGGTCTAGATCTAGAGGAGTTTTTCACTTTCCATTATGTCGCATTCACCAGCACTATTGTTAGCCATGGGAGACTTGTGTTCATTTTGATACTCAGTTATTTTCACTGGAGATTCCCAACTAAGACAGGCAGGGATGGAAGGCATGGAGATCTACCTCTGAAAATTAGCCAGTGGAAAACCAATGAATCACAAAGGTCTTTGCTGCAACTCATCAAGGGCATGGTGAAGGACCAGGCAACATGTGGTTCTGTTGTTCATGAGCTCTTCATGAGTCACGGGTCAGTTTTAGGAGCAGGAGACTTATGTGTTGGGTTATTAACTCATGACTTGTGGTTCAAACTCACCAGTTCGTGGCTCCTTTGTAGAAAGATGAGACATTCTGTCCCTTAACAATTTATAGCCTTGGAAACCAAAAGGGACACTTCTACTCTGCCCCATAAGTTCACTACTAGTCAAACTTGACTCCATGTCGGTGAGTTTGAAGTTATTTTGGAATAGCAACAAGTCCATCTTACCTCCTGACCTCACCACCCCACCATGGTCAAAAAAGAAAATCAAACAAACACCATGTTCCACAGCTCTCTCTATATCCTAATACTGTCTTGTCACCTACCACTTCAGTAGGTCACTCACATTTGCTATTGATTACATATTTAGAATTTTGCTAACAGAGTCTAGCAGATGTACAATCAAAGAGAAAATGCCTCTGTATTTAAACAAAGCCTTTGAATTTTCCATGATAATTTCTAAGGGGAACAGAATCACAGCTGGAACCTGTTAATATGCAAACAATTCCTGGTACTAAGTGAGATTTCACTGATTTTCCTTCAATAGGTTTCTGATGGGATTTCCATGAAAAATTTGATTATTGTTTTGCCCTAGTTTCTTCTGAAAGTTTGTAAACCACATTATACATTTCTCCATTGTGATTTGATTTTAAGAAACTTTTAAAATTATATAAAAATTGGTATAACTATATTGGCTAGATTTGGTGTGGTTCTCCTTTGATTGATTAAAAAATAATGTATATGTCAATGAAGAATACAACTTTCCTCTAGTTCCTAAATGTTTCCTCCCCACCCCCACTATCATGATACGAATTCTACCTTGCAGGTCTGGCTAGACCAGAGGA
>NW_022103968.1:43458294-43471134 GCF_000313985.2 Echinops telfairi
ATCCCCTTGCAGAGGAGTCTCGGGGAGGAGACGAGCCAGACAGGGAGCGATGTAGCAACGAAGAAAAATACAACTTTCCTCTAGTTCCTAAATGATTCCCCCCTCCACCCACTATCATGATCCGAATTCTACCTTGCAAGTCTGGCTAGACCAGAGGGTGTACACTGGTACAGATAGGAACTAGAAACACAGGGAATCCAGGGCCAATGATCCCTTCAGGACCAGTGGTGTGAGTGGCGGTACTGGGAGGGTAGAGGGAGAGTGGGTTAGAAAGAGGGAACCGACTACAAGGATCTACATGTGACCTCCTCCTTGGGGGACGGACAACAGAAAAGTGGGTGAAGGGAGACATCGGACAGGAAAAGATATGACAAAATACCAATTTATAAATTATCAAGGGCTCATGAAGGAGTGGGAAGCGGGGAGGGAGGGGAAAATGAGGACCTAATGCCGGTGGCTTGGGTGGAGAGGAAATGTTTTGAGAGTGATGAGGGCAATGAATGTACAAATGCACTTTACACAATTGATGTATGTATGGATTGTGATAAGAGTTGTGTGAGCCCCTAATAAAATGATTATAAATAAATAAATAAATAAGAAAGAAATGGAAAAAAAATAATGTGTATGTCAAAATTAAAACAATAAAAGAGATCTGAAATCCCGAGGAAGGGAGCATCTATATTGATTGAAGATGAGTTAAATTCATTTTCTTTATTGTTAATAGCTTGTGTAAGCATGGACTTTTACAATTTAAACGAATATTCTTGATTGCAATATCGCAAATTCAAAGGAAACTAATATAAGGAGGTGAATGCATGGGTTGGTGGGTGTCCTCTTGTGTGCAGCATATTGTCTTCTACCTCCTCCGTTCTTGTTCTTGTGGCTTTGGTTATTTGATTCAAGAGAAGGCCCTGCCTTGCCATTTTATCTCATTTGGGAGGCTCAGCCACATTAGGTGAGACGTGCCTGGGAAGGAGGCCTGATGACTGACTCTCAAAATAAATTAGCCATTGAAAGTCCTATGGCACAATTTTGCGTCATTCTACTTGGGCACACGTGGGGGTTGGCAACTCCATGGCATTTTCCCCCCTAATTCAATCTGATCTGGACTTTTGTCAATTCCAAGAAAAGGGTAATGCACTTTTGTAGATACTGTAAACAGAAATATGTAAATGAGCATATGCACACAGTCAAAGTCATTGTAATGACATATGATGTTCTTTTATTGAAGGAAGCTCCAGCATACTTCAGATACATTGGCTCAATAGTTAAATGACTGAGGGGAAAACATTTTCCCCCATTGAATAAGACTTAGAACACTTTTTCTTTTATCTTTTTTATCCATCGTACTTTTTCCCCCCTAATTAGATGTCTTTCCAACTGCCTTCACACCGAGGTAATCCCAAGTAGGATTTTAAAAAAGAAAAGAAGTGATGAGAGGAGGCAGGTAGTGTACAGAGATCCTGTAAGCTATTTTGCCCCGCTTCTGAATTGCTTCAAGGTATAATCAGTCATATGTTGCTCATTTGGGGCTTCCTTTGCTACCTCTACAGCTCTGGCCAATTTGTATGTGTATATGTTTGTGTAAGTACATCAGAGTTCATTGAGTAAGGTTAGTGAGAAGCATAGAGTATATAGGAAACTGAGCTACCAATGGTGCGAATTTAAACCTGAAGACATTTTGTAGTTATTTGGGGTCAGCCATGCTCTCTGAAGTTTTCAAGTGCCTACCCTGTTCACATACTCTTCACAGAAGAAACCAAAGAAGTTAGGCAGAGGTTTGCCTTATATTTATAGGTGATTTTAAGCTCTATCATTCTTTCTTTTAAAATATTTTGACTAAGTTTAAGAAATAACAATAGAGAAAATCTTATTGTGAAACACTTTGCATATATATAGTTTATATAGATATAAACTAAAAGTTCTTTAAGATTAATGTGGATTCAATTCCTCCTAAATGAAGTCCTGGGAGCTGTAAGTGGTTAAGTTCTCAACGACTAAATCAGAGATTGGCAGTTCAAACCTACCCAAAAATGCCTCGGGAGAAAGGCCTGGTGATCTGAAAGGTCCAAGACCCATGAGTACTGTTTTGCACACGTGGGGTCACCATGAGTTTGAATCAACTCAACAGAAAGAGGGATTGGGAAATTGCATCTAAAAGGAGGGGTTGTAACTGTAGCATTCCTCACTTCCTGTATTAGGAATGGCTCTTTTAAAGCCTAGCAGGATAGAAAAACTGACCCATCTCACATGAGGGT
This sequence comes from Echinops telfairi, assembly GCF_000313985.2. Taxonomy (NCBI): domain Eukaryota; kingdom Metazoa; phylum Chordata; class Mammalia; order Afrosoricida; family Tenrecidae; genus Echinops; species Echinops telfairi. The sequence goes on from NW_022103968.1 coordinate 43,460,553, forward strand.
CCTATAAACTTTATTGGATAGTTCCTCCTCAGTAGGAACCTCATCTTTACATAGTTCTACCCATTCACTAGAGAAGTCCTGGTGGCAGAGTGGTTTACCAGCTGAGCTTCCAACCACAAGGTCAGCAGCTCAAACCCACCACCCTCTCCAAGGGAGAAAGATCAGGTTTTATGCTCTAATAAAGATGTATAGTCTGTATATCCACAAAGGCAGTTCTATAGGATCCTATAGGTCTTGATGAGTGGGTTTTTTTTTAACCTGTTCATTTGATGGGACTTACAAAGATTAGTTAGAAAGGCCACATTAAGTAATTCACTGCACTGAAGTGGCTATAGTTATAATTGTGAATTAATAGTAGTAGCCAATATTTAATGGTAGATTTATTATGTTTCAAACACTTTGCTAAGAGTGTTACTGAGATAGAGTTTATTGTGCAAACCTGGCCAATAAACATATGTGGGGTTAATTTAAGAGCCTCACCTTTCTAGTTCTCGGGTCTCTTGCTTTGTAATGGTCGGACCAGGGTGCAGCTGCCTTAGCCAGTTCTTTGCTTCAGCTGGCAAGGCTCACTTCCTGCAAGACATCCCCGAGGAGAAGCCACATGGACTTACCTTGATGCAGCCCTGTGTGCTGGAGCAGCCCTGTGGAGAACCCTGCCAGCGCTGAGATGCTTACACATTCACTGATTCGGCTTTCCTCCTGCAATCGGCATCATAGTGTGTGTTTTGTGAGATGGAGGAGGACTTTGTGGATTGGTGTTGGACATATGGGCTAATGTTGGACTTGTGGGCTTGGGCAGCACTGGCTTGGGATGTTTTCTTGATGTGCACTTACCCTTTATATAAAACTCTCTCTTACACATGAGTTTCTGTGGATTTGTTTCTCTAAAGGACCCAGATGAACACAGTGAATTCATTTAAACTCTGAGACAGTATCTTATTCTCCTTAGTTCATCTATGAGGAAACTGAGGCAGACATGGATAGCTTTATTCACATAATTTGTATTTGCAATGGTCGTTTGCAATGGTTGTAATTGTGGTAGCATTTATTTAGTACTCCTTATAAAGCATTCATGTATTATCTCACTGAATACAAAAATGCTATGATTTAGTTATTACCATTTCATTAATTTAAGATTGCTGAGGGTCATAAGCTGTATCATTTTCATTTATCTATGAAAAGATAAAAAACAGCACACCAAATTCACTCATCAATTGTATAATTCCCTGCAAATTTAGACATACACAAATGCAAAATTAAGTTTGTGTCTTTAAGCCAAGGACACACGTGTTTATTGTTATTGCCATCTTACAAACAGAGAAACTGAAAATCAATGAAATTAAAAGGATGCAACATTTGAATCTAAGATCCAAACCTAGGCCTGTCTGGGGTGAAATCTGTATACATCTGAATTGGTTTTAATTGATCAAAAGAATATCTCATGCTGAGATTGGCTCATTTTGATGCAAAGCACTAGCCAAAAAATGTTTAACAAAATACAGTATATTCTAATTCTACAATTCTAAAGATATATTAAATTGTCAACCAAATGGATATTGACAAACAAAATGAAGAGTGTATTACACACAAGTAGACTGGGAGGTGTCTGTCTTTACTCTCAGTCATCAAGGTAAATTCTCTCAGTGGAAAGCTTATCACCTGAATTATTGACTCAGGTCTACTTTCCCTTAATTTTAAAAGCCAGTAAGTAGCTGAATGTTTTGGTTCTTTGCCTAATTCGGTAATGATATTTCCAAGACATTATGATAGTTATTTCCTAACAAATATTTTCATGCCATACACAAAGATTATTTGAGAAATGAAATGATAATAGTTAAGTGTACCTTCAATCATGCTTTATCACTTTGTTACAGGACCCAATTCTTTCCCTGCCCTTTCTCAGACCATTATTTTCAGTCCATTTCCAGAGGTTTCCACAGCTAGCTTTTTGTGTTTTTCTGAAGCTTACTGATAAGGATTTCAGCGAAGAGTACATTTTCTGCTATCTATAAGAATACAGAAGGTAGAATTCCTTAAGAATTATTGCAAAACAAACATCCTTACAATTATTTTTCTCTAGTTGATGGATAAGGAAAAGAAGGCTCAGCAGACAATCAATGCTGCAGAAACAACTGGTTTCTGTTGGGCTTTAAGGGAAAACAAACAAACAGGATGCAAAACAAGAAAGCCAATCTGATTTCCTAACACACACTGAGGGGAAGGGAGAAGACGCATGTTTAGGTAGGAGGGACGTGATCAACGGTTTACTATATCCTAACAAAGAGGCCTGCATATGATCAAATTTTTGAGCACTCCCTGATGCAATGTATTTGGAACCAGTGTTATTTGTTTTCCTATAGATCTTGGGTAGGGAAACATAGAACTTCAGGAAAGGGTTGCTTCCTCCTAAAGAAAAGCTTTGAGCACACGGATGATCAAGCAGCTCTACATTTCAATCAAGCAGCTGACATTTCTGTTTCTGAAAGAGCAGTGAGATTTTTTTCAACACGAATATGAAAATACTTACAATGTCTTTGGAAAACGCTAAGATGCCAGGCAGTCTTTTCTCAGGGAGGCTGGCCTTCCTTACCTGTAAGGAGATACCATCTTCTCAATAAAGTTAAAGTTCTAACCAGATCATTCAAACTTAGTGCCCTTATCCTGTCCTGAGCCTATTCCTGAGATCTTGCTTCCCTGCGGTCTTTTCTGATTACTCTCTCGCCCCTTTCTTGGTTGGCCAGAAACCTTTCTGAAGCGCACCAGTAGGCACTAATCAAAGAGGAATGCTCATAAAGAATGCCGGCAGCATAATTGTTGTTGTTGTTGTTAGGTGCTGTTTAGCCGGCGCCAACTCACAGCCGTCTATACACAACAGGACCAAGCAGTCTGCTGCGACCCCCGCCTCACGGTTGGTATGTTTGAACCTGTTGCCACAGTGTTAATCCATTTCCCGGAGGGTCTTCCTGGTTTTCCCAGATGCTGTACTTGACTGAGTATGACGACCTTTTGCAGGGACGATTCTTTCCTGGAGACAAGTCCAAAGCCTGAGAGCTGAAAGAATGCTCTGGCGGTCCTTATTCCAAGCTAGGTTTGTCTGTTCTTCTGGCAGCCGTGTTGTTTTCAACATCCTTCCTTAACACCATGGTTCAAATGCATCCACTCTTCTGTGGTCCTCCTTTGCCTTGGTCCCATTTTTGCATGCCCAGGGAACCATGCAAAGTGCCGTGGCACGGATCAGGTGCGCCTTAGTCCTCACAGTGGTATCTTCGCTCTTTCACACTTTAAAGAGCCCTCTGTGACAGATTTGCTTCAGGCAACCCGTGTTTTGATTTCTTGACAGCTGCTTCCATGAGCGTTGATTGCGGAACCAGCAACATAATTAGGCTAACGGCTTGCTGTTGAGGTGAGAGCACAGAAAAGGTATCTTAGAAAAAGGAAAACATACTTAGTTCACTGGAAACTTTATATTCTGGCCACTAGCTTCTGTTCTCTTTCGGACTACATATATGCCATTTTCTCCCTAAGGACCCGTCCTTCTTCAATACCGGTGGCTGAGGGATCCTCTCCTAGAGATCAGAAGGTAGAGCACATAATCCCGGCAGATATCAATATTCTTACATGATTTTTGTCTTTGAAGACTGACCATGCCTGACAGAGGAAGGGGCTTCAAAAAGTTCATTCAAACATTATCTTTCCATTCCACTTACCAATGAAGTTTTTTAATACCACACCCCTATTAAGACATTAAATATAGATTTTGTTGAAACTATAACGAGGGAACTACATGTTATACTCTAGTCATATGCCAGTAAGGAAAAAGTGGGAACTGTCTTTATAATCATAAGGAATTAATTATTGTAATTTGAAACCTTTATTAAACAAAAATAATAAAAATATGAATAATTACTTGACATATTCTCCATCTAAATCCATATATTTCTGCCCTCATGGATTTATACTTCATCAAAATGGTAGTTAAGCATTCTTGAGAGATTCAAATCATGTTCTTTTTCAATGTTCATTGAGTTTTGGGAAACATAAAGATGTTTGGAGGGCCAAGATCAGGACAATAGGGTGGATGGAATAAGGCTTCTTCCCAATGTAATTTTAAACCACCTAATAGGAATGTGAATATTGCACATCGAATAAGGAAGACCAAACAAGAATCTATGCATTTGAAGTTTGTTGCTGGAGAAGACTATGGGAAGTATCATGGACTTCCAAAAGAATGAACATCTGTTGTAGAAATAAAGCACCATCCCCACCCCACAAAAGAACCCTGAAAGCAAGATGGCAAGCTTAGTCGCACGCACTGTGGACATGGTATCAGGAGAGACCAGTCCCTAGAGAAGGTCACCATGCTCTATAAGGTAGAGGGCAGAAGAAGAGGCAGAGCCTTAGCAAGCTGGAGTGACCCAGGACCCGGGGGTGCTTCACTCCGTTGTACGTAGGGCCACTGAGTCAACACCGAGTCAAACGCACTTAACAACAGCAGTAAGATTGTCATAGAATGGCCCTGATTACCATCAATGAATGAGTAAGAACATTGTCATTGTGGAAAAAAATAGTTCTATGTAAATTCCCTGGCCCTTTCCTCAGCAGAACAACTTTCAAATTTCTGAAAACTTATTCATAAAAAGCACTCATGATTATCCCGTGCTTTCCATGAAAACCTAGTAAGATTACTCCCCATATGTGCATGAAAGTTGGACAGCGAATAAGGAAGACAACAGAGACTCTATTCCTTTGAATTGTGTTGGGCAAGAATATCGAAAATACCATGGTCTGCCAGAAAAATAAAAATAAGACTGTCCTGGAGAAGGTTAAACAGCCAGGCTGCTCCTTAGAAGTGAGGATGGGGAGACTTGATCTCACCCGCTTTGGACATGTCAGGAGAAGTCAGTCCTAACAACAGTATAGTTTTCTAAGTTACATGGAATTTCATCCCTATCTTCTCTGGTAAGCTTGGTGAATTTTAATTACCAATCTTTAGGCTAATAGGTGAGTACAAGCCATTTGCACAACCTTTGGACCAACATAATATATTTAATGAATTTAAGACTTAGAAGAAATGCAGATGTTATTCTTACCTTAATATTTTAACCTTTCAAAACAAGAAACAAATGAGGCAAAAAATCAGGCCAATAGTCAATGCTTACATAAATATAAGAAAATTAATTGAACCAAAAAGAAAAATTATCCTTAATAATATGGTTGTGAAAAATGTAATTAAAGATAATGAAAATTTTACATGAATTTTTGAAGTCCTATTGTATGTGTACAGACATATTTACAAAATCGATTTATTAGTTAATAAAAAGTTCAAATATGTGAGTATACGTAGAAGAAAATTAAGTAAAGACATAATATCTTATGCAATTTTACAGAACATAACTCTTGTTTCAAGGTGAAAGCCATAAAGTTACAGAAAATAGGTAATTATCTTTACTATTCCGAATTTTTCAAGCCATCAAAACCCTCCTACACCAAACCCATTGCTGTTGAGTTGGCTCTTCTGTTGTCCCTGGACCATCGGATTTCAAACACTGTAAAGCTTTTCCAAAACAGACTGCCTCAAGTCTCTCCCAAGGAGAGCCAGATGGGTTTGAACTGCTGACCTTTTAGTTATTTATAGCCAAGCACTTAACCACTGTGAGACCAGGGTCTCTCAAGCAGTCAAAGGTAAGTTGAAAAATAACATTATTAATCAAATCATATTATTAATACCGACTACTCAATTTTTCTATCAACTTAATAATTACCAAGATTTTTATAACTTTTTAATTCCGCTACCATTTTTAGTTAAATGGGCCACATAGATCCCCATCTACTATATGTAAGGAGCCCTGGTGGCTTAGTGGTTATGTGTGAGGTTGCTAACTGCAAGGTTGGCAGTATGAGACCACCAGTGACGCCTTGGGTGGGACACAGGGCTTTACGGGATCTCAAATCCCACTAAGAGTTACATTCTCAGAAACCCAATCAGGCTGTTCTCCCCTGTCCTATTAGGTTGCTTTGAGGCGGCATTGAGTCAATGAAAGTGAGTTTCTCTTTTAATAATACTATTTGTAAAGGGGTCTTGGTTGTGCAAGGGTTAAGTATTTCCCTAGTAAACCAATAATCTGCCGTTTGAACACCCCAGAAGTTTTGTGGAATAAAAGAGCTTGGGACTCTGTTGTTATAAAAATTATAGCCCAGGTAACTCTCTAAGAGGGCAGTCCTGCGCTGTTAGGTAGGGTCGCTCGGAGGACGAGCTTGACAGCAGCAATGACATACTATACTTATGTATGGAGGGGTTTGCGTTGTTCAGTAGTAGATCTGGGAGATCCGGCTGAGATTTCAGGTCAGTGTACCTTTATGCACAGACATCATACATCTCTAAGTGGAGGTATATGTGTTGTTAGGAGACTGAACAAGTTGCAGCAGAACTTCAAGACTTACATGGACTGGGAAGGCAGGCTAGGCAAACTACTTCTGAAAATCAACCCAGGAAAACCCTATGGATCATGAAGGTTTGATTGTAATTTGATCAAGAGGATACTAACTGATAAGAAGACCAGTTGTATATGGGGTGACCAGAAATCAGGAGACCTACTCTATAGTAGCTAACAATTACAGCATGCTGTCTGTCATAGTCCTTGTTAGCTGCTATCAGGCCAACTGCCAACACATAGTAGCCCCATGCGCAATCGGATCTTTGAGAGGTGTTCTGTGTATGTGTGTGTACATGCAGGTGCACTCCAATAGCTATATACTGAACAATAAAAAAGATTAAAACTCTAAGAAACTGGATCATACAGTTGTAGAGGCTCGCAAGTCCACATTATGTAGGCAAGCTGAAAACCCAGGCAGCATTTGTATGTTATAATTATGAGACAGAATTCCATGTCTTCAGGGAAAGCTTAGCTTTCTGCGTCTATTGATTGGATGATGCACACACTTGTTGTTGTTGTGGATAGATGCTATTGAGTCTTCTCCAACTCACAGTGACCCTATGTACCACTGGACAAAACCTCAGCCTGGCCCAGTACTGCCCTCACAATGATTTTTGCGTTTGAGCCCATTGTTGCAACCACTGTGTCAACCTGTTTGTTGAAGGTCTTCTTTTTCACTGCCCCTCCACTTTACCAAGCATCATGTCCTTCTCCAGGGACTGGTCCTCATATCCAAAGTACATGTGATAAAGTCTCACCATCGTTGCCAGCACCATAATTCAAATGCTTTGTTCTTCTTCAGTCTTCTATTTTTAACACCTCATTTTCACATGCATGTGAGGCCATTGAAAATACCATGGTTTGTGTCAGGCCCATCATAGTCCTTAAAGGAACAACCATGCTTTTCAATACTTTAAAGAGATCTTTTGCTCCAGATTTCCCCAATGATATGAGTCCCTTGTTCCCTTGACAGCTGTTTCCAAGAGCATTGATTGTGGATCCAAACAAGATGGAATCCTTGACAGCTTTAATCTTCATTTATCAAGTCCCTATTGGCCCACTTACGAGGATTTGGGCTTCCTTTATGTTGAGCAGTAATCCATACAGAAGGCTCCAGCCTTTGACCTTCATCTGTAAGTGCTGCAGCTCCTCCTCTCTTTCAGCAAGTGCCGTTGTGACATCTGTGTATCTCCAAATCTCATGCTACGCTTTTCATCATATAATCCAGTCTATCTGATTATTTGCTTAACATACACATTGAATAAGTATGATGAGAAGATAGAACCCTGACTCACACATGTTCCGATTTTAAATCATGGTAATCCCTGGTTCTGTCATATAACTACTTCTTGATCCATGTATAGGTTCCACATGAGCACAATAAACTGTTCTGCAATTCCTATTCTTCCCAAGTCTATCCATAGTTTGTTATAATACACACATCCAATTCAGGTTAATTTTCTTTAAGTAAATTAATTGCAAATATTAATCACATCTACCAAAGATCTCCTGGCAACAGACAGACTAATGCTTGACCACGGAATGGGGCGGTATAAGTTTAGCCAAATTTACACAAAATTAAGCATCAGAGTTAACTTAGTTGTTCTGCTGAAGAGTTTGACTCTTATGTAAAAGAAAAATGACTTAGTTTGAGGGAACTCGGGACAACTTAGTGTGGGGAAATATTGTACTTGGCAGTGAGCCGGTAGTTAAACTACAACCTAGGGGTTCTTAATGTTTTCCCTTAAGGGTGATGATTCATATAGCAGAGGTAGAAGCAAACATATGTATGCATATGTATTTATTAATGAGGTATTAGTTATGCCAGTGTCATCATATTTAATTCATCAATACGCTATGATATTTATATCTCTATGATTTATTATTATTTCCATTTTTAGGAGGTGAAAAGACTGAGGATGTTGAGTGGCTGGCAGCAAGTCGCACAGACCGAAGGGAAATCTGAACAACAAGAAAAAGTTTCAAGCCTTTTGATCCATGTTGATGTTCTTCTCATAAATGCTTGAGTGTAGTTTTGATTGTTGTTAGATACCATCCAGTCAGTCCTGACTCAGCGACAGAACAAAACACTGCCTCATCCTGCGCCATCCTCATGCTCCCAATTGTGCTGATGGCCGAGTCCCTTGTTGCCACCACTGTGTCAATTCTTTCCCCTTGAGGGCTGCCTCCTTTGTCATTGCCACTTCACTTTATGAGCAGGGACTGGTCTCTCCTGATAACATGGCCAAGGGACATGAGACAAGGTCTCATCATCCGTGCCTCTAAGGAACCTCCTGGATGTACTTCTTTCAGGAAAGACAGATCTCTTTGTGCTTTGGAAATCTATGGTATTGTCAATGTCCTTGGCCAACACCAGAGTTCAAATTTATTGATTGTTCTTCACTCTTCTTTATTCAGTGTCCAGCTTTCACATGTATATGAGGCAGTTGGAAGTATCATGGCTTGGATCAGGTGTACCTCAGTCCTCAAAGTAACATCCTTGCTTTTCAACACTTTAAAGAGGTCTTGTGCAGAAATTTACCTGATTTTACCTGATCATTTGATCTCTTGACTGCAGCTTCCATGAGCACTGGTTGTAGATCCAAGCAAGTTGAGATTAGTAAAAGGTTTTTAATTAATAATAAGTTATAATCTAAATAATAAATACGGATAAATATAATGATGAGGTATAAATATAATATTTTGCATGTATCTATTTCCTATATAGTTACTGACTTTTAAAAGTCAGACTTTTCAGTAATAAGGTAGGCTTTGGGACCTAATAAAATTAAGTAGTTAAAAATTAATTTGATTTTTAATTTATTAACCCCCTCTACTGGTGATTCTTGAAAGAATACAAATTGTTACCTCATCTTTTTGTGTACATTAGGGAAATCCTTCTAAAGCAAATTTTTGTTAAAAAATTTAAAGAAAATTATATTTATTTTTCATATAATCCAGTTGTTCTAGTGTACACTTAGTTAAATATCAATTATATTTCATTTCAACTATCATATGTCTTCATAATTTATGTTGATAAGTATTGACTTTCTAATTCTGTGTGATACTTATATATTAAAAAAATACTAAAATAAGAGTTAGCATAAAAGATAAAAGTCCATAAGTATTTGGAGAGACTTCAAAAGATATACCAGGGAAAAAAAGATAAGCAGATAGTTGAAAAGAGAAGTGAATAGTATTGGGCAAAATGGCTGAGATTGAAAACCTTTACTAAGTAAATTGCCAACTGTCACTCCAATTCTGGTGGTATAATGAAGGTTGTGTCAACTTGGTTGGGGCCCAGGATTATCTGGAGTCCAGCAATAATTCCTAACCTTTAAGGGGGGAGGGTCACAGTCTGATGATGTCTCCTTTGGGATGTGGCTTATTTCATATGTATAGATCATAACAAGCTGGGCCTATCTCGTCTACTTCTTCCTCCTGTCCTGGATTCTGCAACTGGTTTCTTGGGACTTGGGGCTGGTATCTCACCACATGGCTTGTTGACCCTGGGAGCTGCTTGTGGCCTGCCATGTTGGCTTCCTTGGGTCTACTCAATTCTGCTTCTACTGGCCTGTGGTTTTCCTACCTCCTGCTTCATATTCTGGCCTCCTGGTTCACCTTCCAGCTTCCTTGTATGTCTGGAAAACTGGAATCCCTAGAAGTACCCCATAAGCTTTCTGAGGTCGTATAAATCATTACCAAAACATATGGTCACATCATTCTCACCCAGAGCTCTAGATGTTTAAATCATGACACTCTTGTTAGCCCAGTGCATAACCACTCTGCCACCAGGGCCATTTTCAATTTCTGATGAATGAAATCAATAAATTAGGTATGGAATCATAGAACCATTGCCATCAGTTGATTCTGACTCACAGCAACCCAATAGGATAGGGTAGAACTGTTTCATAAGCTTTCCAAGAATGTAATTTTTATGAAAGTGGACTGCCACATCAATATTTTTCAAACACAATTTTAATAATCATATCAAATTGCGAAATTATTGTTTCTCAAAATATCCTCCATCTAGGTCCATTCATTTCTTTTTTTAAAAATCATTTTATTAGGGCCTCATACAACTCTTATCACAATCCATACATACATCAATTGTGTAAAGCGCATTTGTACATTCATTGCCCTCATCA
>NW_022103968.1:43472429-43497681 GCF_000313985.2 Echinops telfairi
ATTAATTTATAAATTATTCTTTTTTTTTTGTCTTACACCACCGCTGTCTCCCTTTGCTCACTTTTCTGTTGTCTGTCCCTCTGGGAGGGGGGCCATACATCCATTATTGTGATTGCTTTCCCCTTACTCCCCTACTTTCCCTTACCCTCCTAGTATCACTGCTCCCCTTTTTGGTCCTGAGGGGTTTATATGTCCTGGATTCCCTGTGTTGTGAGCTTTTATCTGTACCAGTATACATGTTATGGTCTAGCCAGATTTGTAAGATAGAATTGGGGTCCTGATAGTTGGAGGGTTGGGGGGACATTAAAGAACTAGAGGAAGGTTGTGTGCTTCATTGGCACTCTACTGCACCATGACTGGCTCTTCTCTTCCTTGTGGCCCTTTTGACAAGGGGGTGTCCAATTGACCACTGAAGGGCCTTGGGTCTCCACTTTGCTCTTCCCCTCATTCCCATTGATATGGTTTTTGTTTTGTTTTGGGTCTTTGATGCCTGATACCTGATCCCATTGGCACCTCATGATCACACAGGTTGATATGTTTCTTCCATGTTGGCTTTGTTGCTTCTGAGCTAGATGGCCGCTTGTTTATCTTCAATTCTTAAGACCCAAGGCACTATATCTTTTGATAGCCGGGCACCATCAGCTTTCTTCACCACATTTGCTAATGCATCCATTTTATCTTCAGCTATCATGTCAGGGAAGGTGAGCATCACAGAGTGCCATCTTAGTAGAAAAAAAGTGTTCTTGCATTCAGGAAGTACTTAAGTGGAGGTCCAATGTCCATCTGCTGCTGTAATACTTTATAAATAAATATATGTACATGGATCTATTCCCCTATTATTATATAAATGTATTTACATATATACATTCCTGTATTTAGACCTCTATAAATGTCCTTTGCCTCCCAGTTCTTTCCTCTATTTACTTTTACTTTCCTCCTATCCAACTATTATGTTTGGCCTTCATTCGGGTTTTGGTAATTCCTCTCGGCATACATCTTATGCCCTCCTCACCATCAATTTTATATCACCTATTCTTCCCTTATCCTTGGATTTGTTGGCACCCCTTCCTTTCCCTCCCCCTTCCACTATCCCCCTATGTCCCCTTAGAACCATCAGTCCCATTGTTTTCTCCTCTGGATTGTTTATCCCACCTATCTTGTCCAGATAGACATGCATAAACAACAATATGCACAAAAACAAAGCAAAGCAAAAACATAACAACAACAAAAAAAGAAAACAACAGCTAATACAGCAAAAAAAAAAATTAAAATTCAACAGCAAAAAAATAAAGCCCTCAAACAGTTCCAGGTCTGTCCATTGACCTTTATGAGTGCTTTCCAGTCAGGTCTGCTGCCGTGCCATGCCCTGGCCCCAAAGTTCACCTTTGGCATTCCTCAGGTATTTTGTTGCTTTGCTCCCCTTGTTGTTCCACTGTATGCCCTTAGTGTTTACCCCGGTGTGGTGGGGTCAGACTGGGCACATCTCCCACACCGTTTCACCAGTGCTATCCCACTTAGCACGGTGTCAGTGAGGGGTGTTGTCATGTCTCACTGTGGGACCAGCACTGTGATCCTCTCTGTACATTGGCTGCTCTGAGCCAGAATATTGTCCTCAGGGCTTGGTGGGATGGGATGTGTTCCACTCTCTCTCCTTCTGTCTTTGTTTGCTCCTGATCAGATGTGGCCCTCTTCCTGAGCTACAGCTTCAGTGCTGTCCTCTGAAGTGCATTCCTCTGGGAGGGTGTTGGGGGGTGCCCACATAGTTGGGCCATTCCGATATGTTGCATTGACTTCTTGGCACATGCCATTCCGATATGTTGCATTGACTTCTTGGCACATGCCATTCCGATATGTTGCATTGACTTCTTGGCACATGCCATTCTGATATGTTGCATTGACTTCTTGGCACACCAGGTTGAAGTCTGGTCCCTCTCTCCCTCTCCTGTGGAGATATTAGCAGCACCTTCTCCTTGGGTGGGTTAGTGCCCTGTTCCTCCACTACACCTTTCTCTCTTTTTTTCCCCCCTCCTTTTTAGTTGGCTGCCATATGTATCCCTGGGTTGGGTTTGACACCTGCTGTATTACCTGGACCTCACTGTGGGAATGGATATATATAGTAGCTTTTCCCATCTGTCCCTTTTTGCATTGTGTTTTTCTTACCTCAGTGGGCTCATGTTGTATTTGTCCTTTTGTGCTTGGCTTACGTCACTTAGCATAATTCCCTCCAGTTCTTCCCATGCAGTGGTTTGTTTCATGAGTTCATCACTGCTTTTAAGGATGTGTATTACTCCACTGTATGTATATACCAGAATTTTTAATCCATTCATCCATTGACAGAAATTTGGGATGTTTCCAACTCCTTAAAATTGTGAACTGTGCTGCGATGAACATTGGAGCACAGATGTCTGGCCGTGGTTTGTTTCTTGCCTCTTCTGAGTATATGCCCAGTAGAGGGATTGCTGGGTCATCTGGTAGCTCAATTTCCATCTGATTTAGATATCGTCAAATCAATTTCCATAGTGGCTGTATATACCCACAGGTCCGCCAACAGTGGACAGGAGTCCCTATCTCTCCACAGCCCCTCCAACATTTGTTGCTTTCTGATTTTTTGAATTGGGCTCCCCTTGAGGGTGTTAGGTGGTATCTCATATTTATTTTAATTTGCATTTCTGTATGGCTAGAGATTTGGAACATTTTCTCATATGTTTATTGGCATTCGGATTTCTGCTGTTGTGAAACTTCTGTTCACGTCCTTTGCCTACCTCCTCAGTGAGCAAGTGTTTTTTTTCTTGTTGTAAGTTAGCAGAGAATAGTAGATTTTAATAATAAGGCCTTTGTCTGATGCATCATTGTTTTCCCAGTCCGTGGTCTCTCTTATTACTCTCTTGGTGAATTCTTTTGATGTACACAAGTGTTTTATCTTTAGTATATCCCACTTGTCAATTTGTGCCTCCTCTGTGTTTGTGTCCTCCCCTATTTCTGATAACCAATGTATTCCCTGTGCCAAAGTTCTCAGGTTTGTCCCAATTCCCTCATTGATGGCCCTAATAGTTTGGAGTTTTACCTCTAGGTCTGTGATCCACCTTGAGTTTATTCTTGTGCATGGAGTGAGGTCAGGGTCCTGCTTCATTTTTCTGTAGGTAGATATCCATTTTTTTCCAGCACCACTTGTTGAAGAGGGCATCCGCTTCCCATTTGATATTTTTGGGGGCCCTTATCAAAGATCAGTTGTCTGTATTCTGATGATTTTATTTCTGTCCTTTTCAGTCCTTTTTCGTTGATCTATTTACCATTAAACCAATACCACCCTGTTTTGACCACTGTGGCTGTATAATAGGTGCTAACATCGGGTAAAGCAAGCCCTCCAACTTTGTCCTTCTTCTTGAAGAGTTCTCTGCTAATTCTGGGTTTCATCCCTCTCCATATGATGTTAGTAATCAGTTTTTCCAATTCTTTGAAGAAGGATGATGGTATTCATATCAGGGTAGCACTGAACTTCTATAGTGCCTTGGGCAGAACTGACTTCTTTACTATATTGTGTCTTCTGATCCACGAGCATGGGATATCCTTCCATTTGTTGAGGTCGCTCTTGGTTTCTTGTAATAGTGTTCTGTAGTTTTCCTCATACAAATCTTTTGTTTTTTTTAGTCAGGTATATCTCTAGATACTTCAATTTGTGCTTGCCTATTTTGAAGGGTACTACCATTTGATCCCCTCTTCTGTGGTCTTGTCAAATGTGCAGAGCAGTCCAAGAGACTTCTGTCTGTTGATCTTGTATCCTGCCACTCTGCCAAACTCCTCTATTGCTTCCAGTACTCCCCTTGTGGAGCTTTTGGTACTTTCCATATATAAAATCATATCATCTGCGAATAATGAGAGTTTTGCCTCTTCCTTCCCCAGATGAATACCTTGATGTCTTTTCTTTGCCTTATGCTGTTAGCTAGCACCTCCAGTATGATGTGTAACAGCTTATTTTTAAAGATGTCACTTTTCAATTTATTTTGGACATATTTACCACAGTGATTACACATAAATATATATAGTTATATATTTAGTTTTCTTAATTCTGCAGCTATCTGAGTATATAGACAAACAAACAATTTACAATTTACCATTGGTCACAAATAGGCTGTTTAAAATACTTTAAAATGACCTGGAATAATATGTACTTAGATAATTTAACTCTGGTTAGAAATCGGATGTTTAAAATGAGTGAAAATTATTTCCTTTTTTACAGGATCAGTTTTAGGCAATAACCATGATACTTTTTGTTAAATTAACATTATTCTGTGCGTGATAGAAATTTTTCATGTCTGAACATCCTTCCTGTAATTTAAGAGACTTTCTTTACAGAATTGTGTGTTCTGTGTTTAAGAGTGGATTTAAGGAAAGGTACATGATTGACTAAAGAAGCATATTAGTAGGAGTCCTTAAAGAAAAACTATAAGCACCCTCCATAAGTGGTATGGCTCCTGAGTCTGCAATGGGTGTGTGAAGTGATTTAAGACCCCGATCTCAATGCTAGATGACAACATGAAAAATGTTGACAGACTGGTAGTATACTGCTGAGGCACACATTGAAGGGGGTCCTAAGCTTTCAAAAGTCTAGTTCAAGCTCCCAAACAGGGAAACCACAGAGAGTTAATGATAATTGAGATCATATGTTTCTTATCAATGCTTCCTCAAGAAAAGCAGCTTAAGGGAAAATTCATAAATATGTGTCTTGACCACAGTCTTCCAATCTCCTTCCGCATTGGAGCCTTTAGCTAATTTGTTGACTTAATTACCCAAGGCAACAGGAAGGTTAAACAGAGTGATAATCTGATTTTCTCTGATTGCTGATCACTGCAGAAAGAACCCTCTCAGACACAAAAATAAACCTTGAACCTTAGGCTATGTAAAATGGGAAGGTGAGGCAATTATCCAGATAATTAGGGAAAAGTTGACTGTTTATAGTAATCAAATTATCTGGATAAGTACTTAACCTCCATTCTGTTGATGTGAATAGTAGTTTTAATCATATCATTTTGTTTGATTAAATGGATTATTCTTCATATCTGAGTAGAGTGTGAACTATTTATAACTAATAGTAAAATTCAGAAGGGGAAATATCCACTCTAATAAACTAGATGCTATCATCCTATACTGTATAGATAACAAATTGCCTTTAGTCCAATGAAGGAATGTGTCTTGAAAAACTTAGAAGACATGATACCACAGGAAGAAACTAATATGTGGGAGAAAATAGACTTCCTGTGGCTGAGACTAATAAGAAAGCCTTCATGGAAAGTGAGGTGAAGCTCATGGAAGCTAGTATGGTAAAGGGAAGGTTATCTCAGACAATGCCCCTTGGAACCCTATATTTGGACAATATCTAATTGGCAAGAGACGATAAAGAGGATAACATTTTATATAGAAGAAATCAAATCAGTATTTCTTTTTATCCCTTATAAAATAATATTTGCTTATTTTAAAAATAGAAAAATGCAGAAAATTATAGGGAAGGAAGCCAAAATGATAATCCAGAGAATGCTACTTTTACTAATATTGCTTATGTTCTTTTCTGGATATTTTACTGGCATACCATACAAATTGAGCACTTGAATCAAACTGTACATGGATTTTCAAATAAGAAGGGTTAATATACTGTTGAAATCTTCGGTGATTGTACCGGAAGGGTGGGCATCACAGAATGACAGTTTGTTATAATGAGGGAATGTATGAGCAGGGGCTCAAAGTCTATCTGCTACCTCATTGTATTGCCATATCACTATATGTACATAGACCAATACCTCTATTTTTATGGATTAATGTATTTACATCTGGACACACCTATGCTTATACCTCTATCTATAGTGTTGCTTCCTACATCATTCCTGTTTCCTTTTACCTTCCTTCTGCCCCACCATCACACTCGCCCTACTTCTGCCTCATAGATTACTATTGCTACAACACCCCCAGGATCTCTATATCCTCCTTCTTATTGATTTTAATTCCCTAGTTGCTCACCAATTTTTGGCATTGTTTACTCACTGCATCCTGCCATGGCCTCCTTCCCACCAAAGTGCATAAGTAAATGTAGTGAAGACGGCAGATGGTGTTCAGATATTAAAAGATATAGCATCTGGGGTCTTAAAGGCTTGAAGTGAAAGCAGCCAGCAGAGAAACAACAAGCCCACATGGAAGAAACACATCAACCTGTTGGGACTGGGTAACAGGTATCAAAAGACTCTTAACAAACAATCCAAAACATGTTGAGAATGAGGGTGGCCAGGGAGAGACCCAAAGTCCATCTGTAGACAACGGAACATCTCCTCAGAGGGGTCACAGGGAAGAGATGAGTCAACCAGGGTGCAGTAAAGCACAGATGAAACAGGCAATATTCCTCTGGTTCCTTGAGGTTGCCTCACCCCCCACTATCATGACCCCAGTGTTGCCTCTCACTTTGGACTAGACCAGAGCAAGTACACAGGTGTACATAAGAGATAAGAGCTCACAACACATGGAACCCAGGAGCAAGGATGGGAATAGTAATCTCAGAAGGATAGGGAGAAGGGGGTGGGATGTGGAGACAAGTGGAACCGATCATAATGATTGACACAAACCACTTCCTCCAGGGAGAAGAGCAAAAGAAACCATGGGGCAAGGAAGACAGTGGTCGGTATGAGACATGAAAACAATAACAATTTATAATTTATCAAGGGGCCATGGGGCGGAGGGAAAGAGGAGCTGATACCAAGGGCTCAGTGGAAAGTAATTGTCTAGAAAAGAATGATGGCAACATATGTATGAATATGCCTGATATAATTGATGTATGGATTGTAATAAGAGTTGCAAGAACCCCCAATAAAACTATCTTAATAAATAAATAAGCTATTGGAATTATGCTCCACATGCTTTTGTGAAGCATGCATTTTTATTAAATAAGATCTTGAGTGTTTTTCTATGTCAGTAAATATGAATTGACATATCATTTTTAATGTTCTTATACAAATAGAGCACAAATCAACTCCCTATTTTCAGATGCTTAGATTTTTCCATTTTTATTACAAACAATGTGTTTTTGATTATCCATGTATATATATCTTTGCATTATTGCTTGATTTTCCCCTTTAGGTTAAATTCCCAGAAATAAAATCCTTGAGTCAAAGCAAATGCACATTTTTATGACCTTTGACAATACTGGTCAAATAAATGCCATACAGGAAGTGCTGGTGGTTCTGTATTGGACTTATAACCACAAAGTCCGCAGTTCGATACCTTGCGCCAATCCATTTGAGAAGATGAGGTTTTTACTGTCATAAAGTTTTATAGTCTGTCCTGTAAGTGACTCATGGCAGTGAGCTTGCATCTGACAAATGCATGCGCTTTATACCACTTCTCAAAAACCTTAATTCAACATACATTTAAAAATTTTGATATGTAAAAATGTCAACATTTTGCTAGTTTTAAAAATTGTCCTTTTTGTAATTTATTTTTCATTTGCACTTATTCTTTCTTGAGTCATTCATTCACATATCTACATTGCTTTCTTTAGGGATTTTCAGTGATTTTACCTATTTATCATACTTCATTGTCACAGCATGTTTATCAATCTGTCGCCTATGATTTTTTTCTTCTTAAAAATATACTGGACCTTGTTTTTTAGTGTAGTTTTATGTTTACAGAAAAATAATAGCAGGTAATACAGAGGGTTCCCATATACTGTCTTTCCCCTGGCACACAGATCTTGCATAACATCTTAGAATCAATGAGCAGATATCGCTACATTCCTACTAACTAAATCCTGTGTTTTGCATTCAAGTTCACTCTTTGTGTAGTAAAATTCTGTGAATTTTAACAAATGCAGCTATGTCATGTATCTACCATTAAGGTCATTGCCCCACGTATTCTCCTGCACCCTCTATTCGTCCCTTCTTTGCTTCCGACCACTGGTCCTTTTGTCCTCTTTGTGTTGCCGCATTCAGAGTGACCTACAAGTTGTAGCCATGGCAGATTGGTTTCTTTCCCTTCGTCATGTGCATTTACAGACACCATGTCTTCTTGGTGGCTTGGTCATTTGTCTCCTTTCATTGCAGCCTTTTATTGCATGGACCTACCACACTTTGTTATCTAGACACACATTAAAGGGTATTTTGGATGCTTCCCATTTGAGACATTTACAAAGAAAGTTGCTATAAGTATTCAGACATCATATTCTGTGTGCCTACACATTTTGACTCAGTTGCATAACTTACTACAAGTGCTATAATATTGCAGGATTACATGGTAAGACTAGCTTTGTATGAAACTGCTAAGATTGTAATATCTGGATGGACCAGAATGAATTAGCGTTCGTGTTGCTTCAAATGCTTTCAGCATCGGGTGCTCACTGTTCTGTGTTTAAGCCCTTTGAACATGCGTGTTGACAGTTGGAATCCCTCAGTGACTCCTCGACACAAAGACTCAAATATCTGCTCCTGTAAACATGGAAACTTAGATCAAATAGAGATCAAACCCTAGGGGCAATTCTAGTCTCTTCGATGAGCTCACTATGAGTCCCAAATTCAAACCATCAATAGGAGTGTAGTGATTATAATTTTAATTTCAATGTCTCTAATGGTACATGATGTTGGGTATATTTTCATAGACTTAGTTGCATCTGTGTATCTTCTTAAGTGAGGTATGTGTTCAAATCATTTATCCAAATTTTAATTCGGTTTTTCATTTTCTGATCGTCAGGTTTTCAGAGTTGTATGTATATTTTAGATTTAAGTCTTTTATTTGATATGCATTTTGCATATGTTCTTTCCTAGTCTTGTTTTTTTTCCTTCTTCTCTTAGTTACCTAGAGTCACTTTAACAGAAATCCCACTGATAGTGGCTTTACCAAACCTAAATTTATTTTCCTACAGCTAAGACGCTGAGACCAAACCATGTTTCTGACTCAAAGCCACCCTACAGGAAAGAGCAGGATTCTCTCCCCTGTCCAAGACTCTAAATCTTCATAGGAGTATACAGCTTCATCTTTCATATGAGCATCTATTTTTCAAATTGTGCCCAAGTAAAAAAGAATATAAGACCAAAAGATATTATAAATCTATAGTTGTAACAAAAAGATGACTAGGAGGAGTGGCTGATGGGTTTGAACCACTGACCTTGTGGTTAGCAGCTCTCCATGTTAATACACTACCAGAGCTCCTAGATATGAAACCAGAAGTCCCAATTCAAGGCAATGGGTAAAGGCAAGTCTTTGCCTGTCTTTCTCTTGTCTCTTTTGAGTTTCTGTCACTAGGAGATCTCCAAATAGCTTGGCATGTCTATTCCTTCATCTCTTCTGGGTAACTTGTTTAATCTCTTTTCTATCTCAAAAGAGATTGACTTAAACAAATCCTACATTAATATTGTCTCACTAGTGTAACAAAGAAAACATATTCCCAAATAGATTATAAACAAAGATAAAGGGGTTAGAATTTGTAGTAAAAATTTTAGAGGACATATTTCAAGGCATAAAAATTTTTAAACAAAGCAGACTTTTAAAATTTTTGTTTGTTTGTTTCTTACCTTTTAATGAAGTACAACTAATTTTTTTCTCTCTCACTGATTGTATTTTTGGTGTTGTATTTAAAAACTATCCTCAAACCAACCAAACAAAAGAAACCCAATTTCAGTGCCATCAATTTGACCATCAAACCATGGACACAGAATGTTTTTCCATGTTATCTTCTAGAACTTTTATAGTTTTGCATTTTACATTTAGGTCTAAGATAAATTTGGAGATTTTCTTTTTCAAGACCTATAAGGTTATTGTCTAAATTCACTTTTGTTTTTATATGGATGTCCCATGGTTCCATCTCCATTTATTTAAAAGTCTGCTCTTCCATCATGCAATTGCCCTCCTTCTTTTGTCAAAATTGATGATCTCTCTGTGGGTCTACTGGAGTTGGGCTGTTAACCGCAAGGTCAGTACTTTGAAACCACCAGTCCATCTACTGGTGAAATAGGCAGCTTTCCACTCACTTAAACAGTTACAGTCTCAGAAAACCCGGGGCAATTCCATCCTGCCCTCTATAGGGTCCCCACACGTGTGTGGTGATGACTATCCGGCTTGGTGAATACACTAAAACACACCAAAGTGTATAATGTAGAAAGTTGAATTTTATGTGAATTATATCTTGATTTAGAAACTTCGCCTACACATATTAGGGAAGAAGAATTGGCATCTATTACTTTGATGCCATTTTATTCTTGTGAGGTGATGCAGAAAAAAGCTTTACTGTTTGATAAATTCATTTTATTTTTTCAGTGATATGTTTCTCTGTCCCATACATATTACCCATTTTTTTAATAACTACTTTAAAGATTTTAAAATGTTGTTTTGTATTTTTTTGGTTCCCTCCCTGGAGCCCAATTTGAAATTGAAGGCGCACATGAGATTTAACTGCCAGTGGTGTAGACCTGTAGGCACCACTAACGAAAGGGGAAGATTCTGACACTCAGGAAGATGTTCTTATTTTTTTGGTCCACAAAGAGCCCAAAGCAAACCCTATTATTAGAAGTGGTGAGATTAGATTTACCATATAATTAATCAGCCAGGTAAAGGCAAAATTCAGTCTGGATTGCACCTAGTGTGTGGATCAGATAGCTTTTCTAAGGCTTGCTAAGGACTTCGAGCTTATAATTTGCCCCTTCTATAATAAACTTTTAAGGTGCAGTTAAAAAAAAAAAAAAGAAGTTTGAGTGTTGATTTCTATTGAGGAAAAAAGCAGTTGCCAGAAAGGTGGCAAGAGAACTTGGTTTCTTTTTCTTAAATGACACACCATTCTACAAATTCCTCAGAGATAATGAAGGACAACTTTCTTTTATCTTTTTGATCTTTCCCTTTACAATTCTTCTCTCACTCTCTTTACACACTCACACACACACACACACACACACACACACACACGGAGACAGAGAGAGGGAGAAAGTAGTGTGGTATTGAAAGGTCACTGTATAAAAATATCTTCCCTTTTTCCAAGGTCTTTAAAAATATCTGTGATCAAGTAAGCAACCAATTACTGTACATCCCAAATGCTTGTTTACACAGCTATTTTTAGGAGGAAGATTCAGTCACTACATATCCTGTCCACTCCAAACGACAGACAGCCATAGAGGGCAGCTAATGAGTAGGTAGCCAAATGACAATGTTTCCTTGCTTTGACTTCACGTCCACAGCCCAAGTGGCTGCCTGACCGTCTGCACTCTGGCGTCAAACAGTCCCCTGCAGTATGCAGACAATTTAAATTATTACAAGGCAATGCTACAAGTATGAACTCTGGCACAACATAAAGTAATTACATTCAATTAGAAGTCCCCAAAGGATGGCCCAATACTGAGGGCTTTAGATGTTGCCTTTTGTTGACTTACAGAAGCCAGGTAATGAGTGAAACTTCAAAGTGTAAGGGACTAAATTACTGCTTAATTAGTGGAAACTAGACTAGAAAACATGGCAAAAGGGGAAAAAGAGCCCCACAGTTTTCTTTTGTTGTCAAGACTAAGATACTCCATTTGCCACATAACAACAATTGAAGATCCCAATACAGGAAGTTCTCCTTTGTCACTTGGCATTTTAATTTTATGCTATTTTTGCATGCCTATTGATTTATCTTATCATTTTAAAAAAAAATTTAATTTGTTTTATTTGAAGCTTAAAAGATCAATTTAAATAGAATTAGATTAGCTAAATATTCCCTAAGTCTTACCGTCCCTCCCACCAATATCCTTTTGCGTAGCATATTAATAATTTTTCTTCTCTGAGGAATCATCTTGGATGTAAACATAGCCAGACATTATTGAAGAATGAAGAAACAGAAAAAAGCTAGCCCAGCTGGTGACTAAAATATTATAGTCAATTTTTTTCTTTGTTTTTTTCTATATGTAGTTTTGAAACAGGCATTGCCTGCCTCTGCGATCGAAATGATTAATCAAAAAAGAAGGTCTGTCCTAACAGTTCAAGGTGTATTTCATTCATTAAACCAAAATACACTTCAGGTAAATCAGAGACTTAAGCAGGAAAAATCAAAGCAACAAATAGAAGAAAATATGTATGTTTATAAAGATCTATGAATGAATCATTCTCAGAGTAATAACAATCTGAAACCATAGCAAAAAATAAATTGTATTTTTACAAATTAAAAAATTATTTATCTTAAAATAACAATTACCCCATGATAAAAATAATAAGAGTTCAAAGTACACTGAAAACTATTTGTACCATGAATAATACCAGGGCTAATTTCTTTAATATGCAATGAGAAACAATCACAAAAAGGAAAACAAACAAAACTCAAGAAGGAAAACAAGGGGAGCCAAAGTCATGAAACATCCACTGCCCTCGAGTTGACTGCAGTGTAGCATCACCGCTGCAGGACAGAGCAGAGCTGTTCCTTGGGGTTTCTGAGCTGTAGATCCTCGCTAGAACGGAGACAGTGTCTCACTGGGAGTGGCTGAGGCTTGAACCGCTGATCTGACGGTGAGCAGTCCAACGCTGATGTGACAGTTCCACTGGGGTTCCTGAAGAAAATAGTCAGGATCTACATATAACCCCCTCCCTGGGGGACGGACAACAGAAAAGTGGGTGAAGGGAGACATAGAACAGTGTAAGGCACGACAAAATAATAATAATTGATAAATTATCAAGGGTTTATGAGGGAGGGGGGAAATGAGCTGGTATTAAGGGCTCAAGTAGAAAGCAAATGTTTTGAGAATGATGATGGCAACAAATGTACAAATGTGCTTGACACAATGGATGTATGTATGGATTGTGATAAGAGTTGTATGAGCCCTCAATAAAATGATTTAAAAAAAAAAAGAAAAGAAAACAGTTAAAATGAAAAAGTTTTCAAACCTTTGAGATGCTTCTGAGACTCTTTTATGGTCAATTAAATAAAAAGGAAATTCAGATACCATTTTTTATTTATCAGATTTGCAAATATTAACAAGTTTGATAACATTTTGTTGGTGAGAATAGAGGATGAAGATGATTCTCCAGGAATTAATACAAATGCTTCAATCTCTATAGAAGGCAATCTTGCAATATAGCTTCTAGGACTTTATCCCACATATAAATAGGATATGCACAGGCTTACATATTCGTGGTGATCTCCAAAATAAAAATCTATTGAAAGTGGAAGTTTAGGGCAAAAAGAAAAGGGTAGGAGGGGAACCTACCACTACTTACATTTTTAATATTGTTATTAAGTATATGTACTTCATACTCTCATAAATATGTCAACCAAAATGTGCAAGGCAACATTTGAGTGTGCAGATATATGCTTAACATAAAATGCTCTTTTTAAATATCTTGGGCAGGTTTAAATAATTTATTTTATAATTTTATAATCCCCAAATCAATATTTATGGAACATTGAATTATTTTTAACTATATGAGCAATGAATGAATTGATCATCTGATGAATATTTATGCTCTTTAAATAGATCACAAGTAAGTATTGGCTGAATGGTAAATTATTTATCATAAACGTAACATCCATCTTCATTTTCCTCTCCTGATTCACCCAATCTATAATCTTTTAGGGGTAAAGAGGAGAGCAAGAAATAGACTTGAAACCATTTCTTCTATAAAGTATACATTGGTATAAGACCCATGGTATGCTTTATTTTCATGAATAACAATAGAAAATCTTTATAAAGTTTGACCTCATTTTACTCCTTTATATGTGGATATATAGTTTGTCAACACAGAACCATAATATAAGAAAGTACTAGTTTTGTGATCTGAGTGAGACACGACCAGGCTTTGTTTCCATATATACTCACTAAGGTACCTGCGACAAACTATTTTAAAGAATTTAATATTCTATAGCCCATCTTGATTTGTAGATTCCTTTTGCTAGGCACAGATAATAATGCTCATTGTTATATTAAGTGACATATGATATATGCATATATCTGATTAAATGAGTAGTTCACATGTTAATAGCTACTGATTAATTGTGTTACAGTCAAACTTATTTTCTTGACATGCCAATACGTTATTAATAGTCGTAAAACCTGGAACAAACCTGAATGCCTCACAAAAACAAATAGTGGTTCATCTATGTGATAAAAATATTGTGAACTATTCAAATCAGATCTGTATCTACAGCCTGGGAGAATTGTCCATAATGTATTGTTAAATTAAAGGGAAATATTTATGGTGACTTCAATCTTTTTTTTTTTAATTGTTTCATTGGGGATCGTACAATTCTTATCACAATCCATATATACATCCATTGCGTCAAACACATTTATACATTTGTTGCCATCATCATTTTCAAAACATTTACTTTCTACTTGAGCCCTTGGTATCAGCTCCTCATTGTCTTTCCCTTCCTCCCCCACCCTTCTTCCCTCTTGAACCCTTGATAATTTATAAATTCTTCTTCTTTTTTTATGTCTTACACTGACCAATGTCTCGCTTCACCCACTTTTCTGTTGTCTGCCCTCCTGGGAGGGGGTTGTATGTAGATCACTGTGATCAGTTCCCCCTTTATCCCCCACTTTCCCATTACCCTCCTGGTATCATTACTCTCAATATCGGTCCTGAGGGGTTTATCTGTCCTGGATTCCCTGTGTTGCAAACTCTTTAGATTCTTGACGTCCACCGAGGATAATCTAGGGAGGGATTGTTTTTCCAAGAATTTGTCCATGTCTTTCAAATTGTTGAATTCATTAGAGTACAGTCCTTCATAGTACTGTGTAACTATCCTTTTGATTTCATTAGGGTCTGTTGTAATGTCCCCTCGTTCATCCCTTAATCTTGCTATTGAAATTTGTTCCCTCCTTTCTTTGGTTAGGTTTGCAAGTGGTCTGTCAATTCTGCTTATGCTTTCAAAGAACCAACTTTTAGCAGCATTTATTTTTCCCATAGTTTTCTGATTTTCCCTCTCCTGAATCTCAGCCCTAATTTTTATAATTTCCTTTCTTTTGCTATTAATAGGATTGTCCTGCTGACTCTGCTCTAGTTGCTGTAAATTTTGTGCCAGCATATCAATCAAGAGACTCTCTTCCTTTCTCAGGTGTGCATGTATTGCTATGAAACTTCCTCTGATGACTGCCTTTGCTGTGTCCCACAAGTCTTGGTACATCTTGTGCTCATTCTCATTGGTTTCTAGAAATTTCCTAATTTTATATCTGATCTTCACCAGTACGCACTCCTTTTGCAGTAGAGAGTTATTAATCCTCCAATTGTATACTCTTGTTTTCTTTGTCTTCCTTTTGTTGATTTCCAGCCTTATGGCACAGTGGTCAGAGAGAGAGGTCTGTATGATATCAAAGTGCTTAAATTTATGTAGATTCGCCTTATGCCCCAGCATGTGGTCTCTTCAAATATGTGCCAGGTGGGCTTGAAAAGAATGTGATATTTTTTGTATTTGGATGAAAAGCTCTGTAAATATCTATCAGGTCAAATTGTCTAATTGTCGTGTTTGGATCTCTAGCCTCCTTGTTGAGTTTCTTTCCCTGTGATCTATCTTTCTCAGAGAGTGGTGTGTTGAAGTCACCCACTATAATTGTTGACGCTGTGATTTCTTTTTTCATCTTTTGGAGTGTTTGGTTGACGTATTCAGTGGGTCTCTCATTCAGGGAATATATGTTTACAATGCTTAGTGTTTCTTTGTCTACCATTCCCTTGAGCATTATATAGTGTCGCTCCTTATCTCTTTTCATGGTTTTCACTTTGAGGTCAATTTTATCTGAGATTAGGGTTGCAACCTCTACTTTTTTTGAATTGCTGTTTGCTTGGTATAACTTTCTCCAACCTTTGATTCTCAGCCTATTTTTGACATAGCCTTGAGATGTGTCTCCTGTAGCCAGCAGATTGATGAGTTGTGTTTCCTAAGCCATTCTGCTAGTCTCAGTCTTTTAATGCCTGAGTTCAGGCCATTGATATTCAGGGTTATTATCTCCATCTGCGGACTCTGATGTCATCTTATACCTTTTTTGTTGAGAGTTTTCCTACTTTCCTTTCTCATTAGTGTGTTGTGCATGTGTGTGTGTGTGTGTGTATCATTCTTGACTTCTTTCCATCCTTAAACCAATGCTATCTTGGGGTCTGTTTTCTCTTTGTTGTCCTCTGGGTGAGGTTGTTTTATGTGACAGTCTCTTATATATGCTTGGTGAGTGTTGTTCTTCTGCTCATACTGGGTCAGCAAGGATCTTTTGTAGGGCTGGGTTTCTTCTAACGTGTTCTTTGAGCTTTTCCTTGTCTGGGAAGACTCTTACTTCTCCATCTATCTTGATCAATAATTTGGCTGGGTAGAGTATTCTTGGGTTTGTGTTATTTTCCTTCAATTTTTGGAATATGTTACTTCACTCTCTCCTCTTCTTCATAGTTTCTGCTGATAGGTCTGAGCATATTCTTGTTTGGCAACCTTTATATGTGATTGCTTGTTTTTCCCTAGTTGCTCTCATGATTTTCTCCTTTTCCTCAAAGTTGGATAGTTTAAATGTGCCTTGGTGATATTTTCTTGGGATTCAGTCTAGTTGGTGTTCTTTCAGCCTCCTGAATGGTTGCCTGGTTTTCATTCATTATGCTGGGGAAGTTTTCCTCCAAGAATTCTCTCACTATTGTTGCAGATGACTTCTTTGTTGTGTCTTCCTCTGGTAAGCCAATAATTCTAATGTTGTTCTGCTTCATAGCATCAGACGTAGCTCTTAGGTTTTCTTCAGCTTCTCTGATCATCTTATTAGATTTTTGTTTGCATTTGTTAAAGTCTGCTTGGCTGTCCTCCAAATCACTGATGCAGTTCTCTGATTCTTCCAGACGATTCGTGAGGTCTGTGTTTCTGCTACTGGTGAACTCTTATCTGTACCTGTGCACATGCTCTGATCTAGCCGGATTTGTAAGGTAGAATTAGGGAAGGAAGCATTAAAGAACTAGAAGAAAGTTGTATGTTTCATTGGTGCTATAGTGCACCCTGGCTGGCTCATCTCTTCCTTGTGACCCTTCTGACAGGGGGGTGTCCAATTGATTACAGATGGGCTTTGGGTCTCCACTCCACACTCCCCCTCATTCACAAGGATATGGTTTTTGTTCTGGGTCTTTGATGTGCATATATTTATAAGTTTAGTATTAAGGTATCTGATATCTGATCCCATCAACACCTCATGATCACACAGGCTGGTGTACTTCCTCCTTGTGGACTTTGTTTCTAGATGGCTGCTTGTTTGCCTTCAAGCCTTTAAGGCCCGAGACACTATATCTTTTGATAGTCAGGCACCATCAGCTTTCTTTATCACATTTGCTTATGCACCCATTTTGACTTCAGTGATCATGTTAGGAAGGTGAGCATCAAGGAATGCCAGGTTATTAGAACAAAGTGTTTTTACCTCGAGTACTTGAGTAGAGGCCCAATGTCCATCTGCTACCTTAATACTAAACTTATAAATATATGTACATAGATCTATTTCCCTATTGTTATATATAAATATATTTACATATGTACATGCCTGTATTTAGATTTTAAGCTTATGAAAAATAACATACAAAAAACATATGTGAAATATGTATATATATATAAATATACATATTTGTGGGGCCAAAGGGAAAGCTGTGGAAAGCCACATTTAAACTTGTTCCCAATGCTCCCTTGAGGTGGTGGAAGTTCAGCCATTAGATTTTGATTCAAATTGCTTTTTTTAAAATGAGGAATACATGGATTGGCATTGGTAAATCCAACTCAACCTTGTGGTCAGGGTTTGTCTGTCTCTTTCGCATTTCTTGAGTTGCTCTCTCTTTCCAGGGTTGAGCACTAGCTTTATCTTCTATCTGCTTCGTTCATAATGACAAAATAGCTGTTGCAATTCTTTGTTTCTTATATAAGATGACTGTGTAAGTTATCACCTAACTTGGGAAATTTAGGAGAAAAAGGTGGTGCTATTAATACTCACCCAAGACAACAAGCATAAGCTGAAAACTATCCCAGGGAAACTGGGACCTGTCATCCCCTTTTATTTACATTGCATAATACTCAAATGAAGAGTGTTACTTTCCTTGAAGAGAGAAAGCCTATTCCTTGGAAACCCAAAGTAAAGTTCTTTTCAAGACTCCTTGACCTGAATTGGGTCATTTTGCCATTCCTGAACCAATCCCTAATCTGGGAAAGTGCTAAATAATGACGGTGGTTTCAAACCCCTCAGTATGGATGAAGGAATACATACCTTAGACTAACATTTCTCAAAATGTGCCTAGGAATTGCCCTGGGAGTCCCTGGAATCTATTCTTCATAAAGACAAATGATTTACATTAAAATAGTTGGGTTTGTTGTTGCCATTTTAAAGGATTAATGAATACATGTTCCTAAATTGATAATATACCCACTGCCATCAATTGAATTCCCACTTACAGTGACCCTATATGGAGTTTTTAAGTCCATAAATGTCTACAGGAGCAGACAGCCTCATCTTTATTCCTCAGAACAGCTGGTAGGTTTGAACAGCTGACCTTAAGGTTAGCAGCCCCATCCCTATCCCGCAGCACCACCAGAACACCTTAATTGGTCACACAGTAAAATCAACTATATTGTCCAAGGAAAACTCTGGGATCCTCAATAATTTTAAAAGTTGAAAGGGAGTCTTAGTTCAACAAGTTTGGAAACCGTGTTCAATCATGTGTACTCCTAAAGTTTGAGGCACATGAACTCTGCTACTTGGTATACATTACTGGCAGACAGTACCACTCACCACAGTGGAAATTAGAGGTCAGCTGTGATCACTCATCAATTTTCCCTTTCTTGCTAAACTGTGCAAAAGGATCGTATGCTACTTTTGTAATTTTTGAAATTGAATTTAAGTAAAATAGTTTAGAACATAATACTGTATGATTTCAATAATCCAAACAAATCCTATTAAATGGAATAGTTAAATATGACCTTTTTGGTAAGGATAAGTGGAAACAATAATAATTCAATTATTACACCATCCAAAATAATCTTTATGTGGGGCATTTTGTTTAATCAAGTTCACTGAAACTTCCTAAAATCTTTAGATTTAGAGAAATTTTAATCATGGGTACAAGTTTGGGAATCCAAGAAGTTTAGATTCTTCCATGAAGATAAAAAGTTCAGTTTATTTCCAGAATTTTGTAAAATGTTAATCAATATTGCTTATTTCATATTAATACAAACATATTTATTTTTACTATATTAAATCGATTTCTGAAACTGGCAGAGTATTTCTAGATTGGCTTTCAGAATAAAGTTTAACATATTTTCCAAGAATTATAGAAGGAGCAGTATTCAGGGACACATAAGTCTTCTAAGTGACATTTATGATATTTATTAAAGCAATATCTTGCATCAGATTTGTCCAATGTAATGCATCATTTGATTTGCTGACTGCTGCTTTCATGACCAGTAATGGTCATGGCACAAGTAAGTTAATTACTTGCCCATAATTGCATAGATGTAAATGGCAGAATTAGATAGAATGTGACTCCAATCTGGTCCCAGAATTCTTGCTCTTGGTGATTTAAACCTTAGACTTTTTTTTCCCTCTCTAACAGAAATTCACTATATTTATTTAGAGCTTAAATTGTTACATATATTTTTTACTTAGCACAGTTGGATGGAACTGAATTTATTTCACTTTTGATAACTTATCCTGTTTACCTAAGAAGAAAGAAAGAGAAAAGAGAGAGGGGGCTGGGTGGGAGAGGAACAGAGAGGGAGAGAGAGACACACAGAAACAAAACACATTGCTGTCAAGTCAGTTCTTGACACATCAAAACTCTGACCCCATGTGTTACTCCTACCAGCTCAATTCACCCGTGTAAACCCAGACCAAGCCAGTTGCTCTTGAGTTGATGCTGACTCATGTCGTTCCCAGGTGCTACAGATTAGAACTGTCCTCACCCTGAATTCTTCCTGGTATTTGACGAATGGTACTCAGGAAATATGTGGTCTGTGTGTGTGTGTGTGTGTCCACTAGTGCTTTCAACATAGATAAACATGGATACATATATATATTTTAGGAAGCAGCAGTCAAAAGAGCAAAAGAGCCCTTGCATTAGGTGAATCTGCTGTACAAAATCTCTTTAGATTATTGAAAGCATAGAAGCTACTTTGAGGACTGAGCTACTTTGAGGACCAAGGTAGGCATGACCCAAGTCAAGATACCTTCAATTGCCTCATATAACTATGAAAGTTGCACATTGAACAAGGAAGATGGAAGAAGAATTGATGTATTTAAATTACGATGCTGGCAGAGAGTACTGAAAATACCATGGACTGCTGAAAGGGCAAACACATCTGTCGTGGAAGAAGTATGGCTGGAGAGCTACTTTGAGGCAAGGATGGCAAGACTTGGTCTCATGTACTTTGGCCATGTTGTCACGAGAGATCAGTTCCCAGAGAAAGACAGTGTGCTTGGTAAAATAGAGGCTCAGCAAATGAAAAACAGGGCTGCACTGAGATGGATTGGAGATTGTGGTTGTAAAAATGGGCTCAAACATAAGAACAATTGTGAAGATGGCACAGGGCCAGCCAGGGTTTTGTTCTGTTGTGCATGGGATCGTTGGGGGTTCGAACTAACGGCATAGTGCCTAGCATCATATGTATGTATGTATACTGGTATTGGATCAGAATGAAGAGTAAGTCTTTAAAAACATGGTCTTTAGAATGACACAACTTTGAGTTTAAATTTCAGGTCTTTTAATTAACCCATTCATGACCACTGGGATATAAAACTCACATTTCCCTTTTCTAACATTTTTGGGAATCTGCTTTCCCAGTGACATACAAGTAGTGTTTGGGAGAGTCTGAAACAGAAGAAATGGGTCTGAAACAGAAGAAATGGGTCTATGCTGCAAGTTATTGTTTTTAGAGAATGGTGTCTATAGTGATTTTTGGTAGGAAAAAGAAATTTTGAAAATTTGTATTTGGGATACAGCTAAGTCTGTGGACTCCGGGAAGCCTTTGAGGATAGGATTTTTAGGACACTATATATCTCTCAGGACTGTAAAGCAGAATTTTGGGATAAGACAAGAAAAAAATTCCATAGAGCTTAACAATTATCCAAACACCTAATGACTCATAGTATGCCTCTGTGAATAAAAACACATGTTATATAAAAAAAAATTCAACACAGGAAATAATTGGGTCATGACAGGGTTACATTCTGTGTGACTTCAAGACCATTGCTGACATTCCCTTGGGCACATTCCTTGATTGATGCCAAGAAAATGATGAAAATTTTTCCTGATGCACTTGCTGTGGAGACAAAGGAAGCCAGCCTACTAAAGTTTAGCCTGACACACAGTGGCATTAGTTGTTGCTGTCTCGCATCCTCAAGTTGCTGCTGGCTCGGCATGTGTTCCAGTGCAGAGCTATCCTATAGGTTTTGTCTTCCTTATAAGATACAGAGAAGCAGATCTTTCCCGCCATGATTGCAGGCTGGGTTCACATGACCAGCCTTTTTGGTGATCAGCTAAGAACAAATAGTTTGGGCTACTCAGGGATCTTACCGCTAGTAGTAGAGGATACATCTGTCAAGTTTCATTGATTTTTAAAATGAATAAAGAGAAGAAGTGCTTTGTTTTCACAATCCCTTTTATGAATCGAGTTATGCCCATCAAACAAGATCCATGTTGCACAGGGTTTTTCATTGCAGATGTTAACTGAATTGAGTCATATTAGAACAGGGGAGGTACTAATCCTCATCCCTTCTGTGGGGCACCTTATGAGAAAGGAGCAGACATGGCCAGAGTCAAGCATACACAGTCACAATGGGGGCAGGTAGCTTGGGTGGACCATCTATACGGTAAGTATTGTCAAAGGATGTCGGGGATTGCAGAAGCTGAAAGTGTCAAGGAAGGATCTTTCCCTGGAGCTAACAGAACAAGAGGACAGAGCCTTGCTGATACCCAGAGTTCAGACTTCTAACCTTTAGAACTGTGAGAAAATAAAATCTTGTTCTTTGAAGTCACCCACTTTCATGATACTTGTTATAGAAACCCTAAGAACTACTGTAGTCTTCAAAATGGGCTTCCTCCAAATGTTTTTAGCAAACATATTTCAGAAAATGACAGAGGAAAACCAAAAAGAATTCAAGGGGCACATTGAATTCTTGATGCATAACTACTAAAACTGGAATATTTACTCCACAATGGTCATGAAGACAGTGAAGTAAAAATGAATAATCAAATCCGGTTTGTATTTTACCAGACTGTGTTATAGGCCAAATCTGTTTTACTGTCTCATTTATGTGACAGATGGTGTGACAACTTATTGGGTTGATAAATTGTTTTTAGTTATTTAATCACAGTGCAATCATCTTACTGTATTTCGACCTTCCCTAATTTGAAACAGATTCAAACCTTGTCCAGATGGTTTCCTGGACATGCCATGCCAGTCAGCAGTCTGGACTGTCACTATCAGACTGTCCATACTAGACTCTTGGAGACAACAGCATGCTTATGTCACAAGCCACATCTGTCATGGCAGGATTTGTGTTTCTCCTCAGGTTAATAATCTCTGATGGAGGCACCAGGGCTCCTTTCCTTAAAAGCAAGGAGTCTGGATACCAGTTTAGGCAGAGGTGCTTCAAAGATCAAAACCAGGCCTGTGACAGTGACATGTAGGTGCCTGGATTGGGAATGGCAGTGTCAAATCTCTCCTAGTGCAAGGAAATAGCCCTTGACCAGCAGGAAGGGAACATGGTACATTGCTGGCTCCAATTAGAGCAAGGCAGGCCTTTCAAAGTAGCCATGCTCACGAGCGGTTTTTTATGTAGTGCTG
Organism: Echinops telfairi; assembly: GCF_000313985.2. Taxonomy (NCBI): domain Eukaryota; kingdom Metazoa; phylum Chordata; class Mammalia; order Afrosoricida; family Tenrecidae; genus Echinops; species Echinops telfairi. The sequence continues at coordinate 43,495,186 of NW_022103968.1, forward strand.
TATAGAATGTTAGAAAAATAAACTAGCAGAGAGCAGACAGAATGTGGATTATGAGTAGATACATCAATTCAGAACTGAAAGCATATCCACTGTCTTCTCTCCGCTTTCACACTTATTTATTTTAACAAAACCTTTCTATGATTTGGGTGAAAGTTAGCAGAGCAAATTGGTTTTCGAATCAACAACTGCTATACCTATTGTCTCGTATTGTGATTCCTTTTTTCCATGGTCTCATATACATGTGGACGCTGAACCTTGAATAAAGAAGAGCACAGAAGAATCGCTGCGTTTGAATTGTGGTGTTGGAGGAGAAGGTTGAAAGTCCCATGGCCTGCTAAAGGGACAACATTAAGTGTTGGAAGAAGTAAGGCCAGAGTGCTCCTTAGAGGCAGAGATGACAAGACTTCCTCTTCCACGCCTTGCATTTATTATCAGGAGAGATCAGTCCCTGGAGAAGGACTTCATGCTTGGTAAAGTGGAGGGACTGCAAAGGAGGGGAAGGCCCTCAAGGAGATGGATTGACAGGACTAGGAACAATTGTGAGCGTGACCCAGGGCCGTGCAGTGTTTTGCTCTGGGTGCATAGGGTGGCTACAGTTTAGCACTGACTCAATGCCACCTAACAGCAACAACACTGCAGCTTCCACATTTCAGCAGAACTCTTCCTCTTTCCTAGTTTTACGGTTTCCATTCATCCTTCTTTCCTATCCCTCCTGCCTTCTGAGATGTATCCCTGGGTACCAGTTTTGGGCAGAAAACAGCATACCTCTCTTGCCTCATGCACCTTGCTCACCTGACCTCGGTCCATGGAACTACTTTTTGTTTCTGTGAATGCAGAAGGATGTGAAGGGACAGTGATTTGACAAAGTGGGAGAGGTGAAGAAAAGAATGAGGGAACTACCGTCAGCCATCCAAACAGATGAGTCTGAAAATGTTTCTAAGAATGGAATCGCAGGTTTGACAAATGTATTAAGTGTAATGGAGAGTACTTTGAAGGTGATGAAGCTGTTTTGTAAAAAAAAATATATAGATTTTGGGAAAAATCCATTTGGGGAGGGTCTCCCCTTGTATTTCTGTTCCTGCCATGACTTTTATTACTCTAGGATATTGGGTTAAATTAACACATAACAGAATAGAGAAACAAATTCAGGGATACTCATGTATGTATAGGGAAGAGCTTTATATCAAAGAGTAATTTCTATATTTGTATATTAAGAAAACATCCCAGTCCAGTCCAGATTAAATCCATGTCTGATATTAGCTCACAGATTCAATAACTGTCCTTAAATTTCTCTTCCGAACTTACGCAGCACATGCAATGATGTCAAATGCAGGAAGATGGGCCAGTGGGTGAACAATCTTGTGGATCCAGTCGCAGTGGAAGCATCTCAGTGCTGGCCTGGGTCTCCACACGGCTCCTTCCGCTTCAGGGCTGCCATCAGCATAGCTCCATGTGTCTTGTCAACAGGAATGTGAAGCAGAGGGAGAGCGTGTTCCACTCAGAATCCTCATGAGGCCAGGACCTCGTGAGAAGGCCAGGACCAGAGGCTAAACGCCTCCCAGTCATTCTTTTTTCGAGTTGGCATAACATTTGTGTAACTCCCACCGATATATACCTAGTAGTAGTGGTTTTACTGGATCATATGGTATTTCTATTTCCAATTTTTTAAAAAGAAAAGGTCATACCATTTCCCACAACAGTTGCTTCATTTTTGTGCTGCCACCAGCAAATGAGGAGGGCTCCAGACTCTCCACTCACTTGCACTGGTTGTGGACTGGTCTGATGCAATCTGCTGGGGTGAGTTGATCCCTCATTCTAATTTAATCTGCATCTTTCGACTAGCACATGATGACAACCATTTCTTCCTGTACTGGCTGTCCGAATGTCTTCTTTAGTGAAGTGTCTGTTCATGTACTCTGTCCATTTTAAAAACTGGGTTATTTGTCCTTTTGTTATAGAGTTGTTGAGATTTTCCCACAATTTTTATTAATTAATCTATTGTTTGATATGTCGCTGCCAAAGTCTTCCTATGCCTAGGGGCATAGAAAATATATTTTGGTGAGATATTTTGATGTATATAAGTGTCTAATTTTTAGGAAGTTTCAGTCATCTAATTTGTCTTCTATTGTTTATGCATTTTCAGTTATGTTGTATGTTATATGTATGCCATGTAGAGGGGCCCTGTTTGCCCCTATTTTCCATTATAATCTCTATAGTTCCTAATTTTACATTTTGGTCTTTAACCCAGCGTGAGTTTGTTTTTGTATATGGTGTGCATATTAGTCTAGGTACTTTAGAGAAACAAATCCACAGCAACTCATGTATAAGAGAGATTTATGTAAAGAGAGTGTGCAAACATCCCAACCCAATGCTGCCCAAGCCCACAAGTCCAACAGTAACCCATTAACCCAACACCAGTCCACAAAGTCCTCCACCTCACAAAACAGAGGCAATGATGCCGACTGCAGGAGGAAAGCTGAGTCAGTGAATGAATAA
>NW_022103968.1:43499305-43543953 GCF_000313985.2 Echinops telfairi
TGCAAGCTGAAGCAGGGAACTGCTAAGGCAGCTGCACCCTGGTGCGACCATCACAAAGCAAGAGACCCGAGAACTAGAAAGGGGAGGCTCACCACCCATTTATCCCTCTGCCTTTCAATTAGCCCCACATGTGATTATCGGCCAGGTTGGCACAATTAACTCAGTGTGATACGTGGGTCCTATTTTATTTCTCGTGAATGAATATCCATCTATCTAGTAGCATTTTTGTTGAAGAGACTGTTTCTTCTTCATTAAGGAATTTTCACTTTTTTCAAAGATAAATGGTTCATAGATGAATGGGTTTTCTTTTGGATTCTCAATTATGTTCCAGTGGTCTATGTTTCTGCTAGTCTATCAGAAACAGGATGTTTTGATACTGTGGCTGGGTAGTAGGTTTTGCAAAGAGAGAGGCCTCCTACTTTTTTTTTTAATTAAACAATCATTTTATTGGGGGCTCTTACGGCTCTTATAACAATCAATCCATTGTATCAAACATATTTGTTTGATGAATCCATTGTATCAAACATATGTTGCCATCATTATTTTCTAAACAAATACTTTTCATTTGAGCCTTCGGTATTAGCTCCTCCTTTTTCCCTCCCCCCCTCGTGACTGCTTGATAAATTATAAATTATTATTATTTTCATATTTAACACAGACCACTGTCTCCTCTCCCCCACAGTTCTGTTGTTCATTCCCCCAGGGGGAGGTGTGCAGGTGTGTGTAGATCATTGCATTGGTTCTCCCTTCCTCCTGTCCTCTTCCCACCATCCCCCTACCCTCCTGGTATCGCTACTCCCATTCTTGTTTCTGGTTTCCCTGTGTTGTGTGGTCTTACCTCTTACCTGTACCTGTATACATGCTACAGTCTAGCTCACAATGAAAGGCAGGACTCGGGTTATGATAGTGGGGGTGAGGAAGCCTTAAGAAACCAGAGGAGTATTGTGTGTTTCATCGGTGCTATACAGCACCCTGGTTGACTCATCCCTTCTTTGTGACCCTTCTGTGGGGGGCTGTCCATTGTCTACGGATGGGTTGTGGATCTCTGATCTGACCCGCCTCATTCTCAACAATATGGTTTTGCTTGTTTGTTTGTTTGTGGTCTTCTGATGTCTGTTACCTGACATCTCATTATCTCACAGGCTGGTGTGCTTCTTCCATGTGGGCTTGTTTCTCTGCTAGATGGCCGCTTGTTTAACTTCAAGCCTTTAAGACCCCAGATACTATATCATTTGATAACTGGGCACCGTCTGCTTTCTCCACCACTTTTGTTTATGCACCCATTTTGTCTTCAGTGATCATTCTGGGAGGGTGAGCATCACAGAATGTCAGTTTGTTAGAGCAAAGTGTTCTTGAATTGAGGCAGGGCTTGAGCAGAGGCCCAAAGTCTGTCCACTACCTCAGTGTATTGACATATGCACATAGGCCAATACCTCTATTTTTATGAATTACTGTTTTACCCATGTACACACCTATGTTTAAACTCTATCCATAGCTTTGTTTCCTAGATCTGTCCCTGATTCCTTTGACCTTCCTCCTGCCCCACCACCACGCCTGCCCTTCTTCTCCCTTTTCATAATTCACAACAGCAATCTAGCTGAGAGGTATTTGTCCTTCTTTAGTAGTGCTTTGGGTATATCAGTCTCTTTCCTTTCCATATAAAGTTGGTGATTTGTCTTCTCAACTCGTTAAAGAATAATGTTAGAATCAGGATCAGGATTGCATAATAATTGTAGATAACTTGAGGTAGTATTTCCATTTTTACAATGTTGTCTTCTTTTACATGCACATGGACTATTCTTTAATTTATGTAGGTTTCTTGTCAAAATATTTTGTAGGTTTCTATATATAGGCCTTCCATTTCTCTGATCCGATTAGATGTATTCCTATAGATTTCATCTTTGGGGTAGCTGTGAAAATGGCATTGCTTGACTGTTTGCCTTTTCAGCGTTCTGTTAGTGTAAGGAATCTAATTGATTATTGCATGTTGACCTTGTACTCTGCCACTCTACTGAATATTTTAATTCTCCCTGCCATTGAGTCAATGACAACTCATTGGGAGCCTATAGGACAGGGTAGAACTGCCCCAGTGGGTTTCAGAGATTGTTTCAGAAACAGGGGAGGGGGAAGCCTCATCTTTCTTCTGAATCTCTCTAGTAATTCATGTAACTTTCTTGCTGAGTATTTAGGATTTTCTACATATGGAATTGCACTATCTACAAATAAAGAAATATTTACTTCTTCTTTGCCAGTTTGGATGCCTTTCATTTCCCTTTCTTGCCTTATGACTTTAGCTAAGACTTCTACCACAATGTTGAACAGGAGTAATCATAACAGACAAAGAAAAGGACATCCTTGTCTGTTTCTCTCTCTCTTTACCAGTTGCTAGAGGAATGCAGTTAGTCTCTCTGTCTTGACTAGTGTTGGTCCTTGGTTTTGTATACATGCCATTTATTATATTGAGGGGTTTCCCTTCTATTCCTATTGTGTTGGATACTTTTATCAGCTATTTTATCATATTCCCTTTATGCACTTAGATATACAATTATATGGTTTTCATCTTTGTTTTATTTATATCGTGGGTGAGGTTCATTGTTTTGTCTAAGGTTGAACCATCCTTGCATGCCTAGCATGCATCTCACTTGGTCATGATGAATTATTACTTTGGAATGTGTTGTTGCTGTTGTGTGCTATCAATGTGGCTGCAATTCAATGACCCCATGAACTACTTCACAGTCCTGTGCCTTCTCACAGCTCTTCTCACGTTTTAGCCCATTGTTCCAGTCACTGTCAATCCATCTCATCGAGTGATGCTTTTTTCCTCCTCTTTTTCACTGCCTTTCCTCTTTACCAAGCATACTGTCCTTTTCCAGGGACTTGTCTTTCTGATAACAAGTCCAAAGAATGTGAAATTAAGTCTTGTCATCCTTATTTCTAAGGAGAATTCTGGGTGTACTCCTTCCAAGACAGATTTGTTTGTTCTTTTGGCAATCTGTGGTCCTGTCAATATTTTTTTGCCAGCACCATAATTCAAGTATATGAATTCGTCTTTGATTTCCTTTTCTATATCCAACTTTCACATGCATCTGAAACAATTGAAATTACCACAGCTTGGATCAAGCATATCTTAGTCCATGAAGATGCGATATCTTGGTTCTTCAATAGTTTAAAGAGATCTTGTGCAACATATTTACCAATGCAATGTGTACTTTGGTTTCTTAGCTGTTGCTTCCAGGAGACTTGATTGTAGATCCAAGCCAGATGAAATCCTTGATAGATTCAAACTTTTCTCCATTTATTATGATAGTAAGTATTGGTTCAGTTGTGAGGATTTGAGTTTTCATTACATTTAATTGCAATACATATGGAAGGCTGCAATCCTTGATCTTTGTCTGAAAGTGCTTTAAGTCCACCTCACTTTCAACAAGCAATGTTTTGGTCATCTGCATATAGTAGGTTATTAATAAGCCTTCCTCCAATACTGATGCCTCATTCTTCTTCATATAATTCAAGTTGCTGTTGGATTGTATTAGCTGGGATTTTTTTTGGCCTTTATTTATGAGGAATATTCTTTGATATTTCCCATTTTTAGTGATGCTTTTGCTTGATTTTAGTTTCATGATTATACTTACTTGATAAAATGAAGTCAAGAGTCTCCCATATTGGTCTATATGCTGGAATCGTTTAAATAGAATTGTCGTCAGCTCTTCTCTAAATGTTTTGTAGAATATTCCCAGAAAGTTAACTAAGTACTTCTTATGTTGAGGATTTTTAAATGACCTACCTGATCAACTTGTTCGTTTGTGATTTAAAAAAATCAAATTGCCAACCACAGTTTGTGTTAGTTTAGATAGGTAGTATGCTTATAGAAATTTGTCCATTTCTTTTAGGTTTTCAAATTTGTGGAGTACAATTCTCTGTAGTATTTTGTCATTGTCCTTTTTATTTCATTTCTTATTCATGATAGTCCTCTCTCTCTCTCGATTTACCTGTGCTTTGTTAGTTTTATCAATCTTTTTCCAAGAACCAACTTCTAGTCTTCTTGATTCTTTCTTCCCCTCATTCATTCTGTGAGGGGCTCATACAAATCTTATCACAATCCATACATGCATCAATTGTGTAAAGCACATTTGTACATTCATTGCCTTCATCATTCTCAAAACATTTGCTCTCCAAGTCATCCTGATTCTTTTCATTTTTTCCCTTCTGTTTTTTGGTTTCATTTATTTCTGGTATTCCTTTTGAGGAACTTGAGTTTTGATCTATGTGCTCCCCATTCTTCTAATGAGCTTCTTTGCGTTCCTTTTCATAAAGTTCGCAGTGGTCATCCAACACCATCTTGCTCTTCTGAACAGATATTAGAAGAGACCATTATTGGTGTGGTTACTTAGCCTTGTGTCTTCTTGGTGTCTATAGTTTTCTTCAATCTCTTTTGTCTTAGATGTTTGCTCAAAAACTTTTAAAACTCTAGACACCATTCATTGTCTTTATAACATGATCTTTATGAACTATGCTTTGCCAGTTGCCTAAGCTGTCCCATAAAACTATATTCCTAAACACTTTAACCCAGTATACCAATCCCACAATTTATTTTTATATGATTAGAAAGTCTTTATACTTGTGCCTCTCTATATGCTTTATGGAAATAGGGAGGTAGGTAGATGCTAGGTATCACATACAAATATGTGTGAAAAAATATGTATGTTTATAAATACACCTCTATATCCTGTGCATTGATTCACATACACTGTCTTCTACATAAATACTTGTATATCTATGGATGCAACCATAGGTATTGTGTTATATTGGGTTCTCTAGAGAAGTGAAACCAATGATGGTTATATGCACTTATACATAGAAAGAGACATATCCTGTGTAGCTCACACAGTTAGAGGTAGGTAAGTCTAGTCCAGTTCAAATCTGTGGGTCAGATGATAACTAGGAGGCTTATCCTGACTCATGTAGCTACATACAGGAGCTGATAAACCAGGAAGCAGGGAGGTTAAAAAGGCTCTAGATGCAAAGCCAAGTGAATCCAAGGTAAGCAGTTGACTGATGGTTCCTAGGATTGGAAAGCAGGAAGTCTATGAAGTACATGTAGGATCCAGATTCATTAGAAGTGACAAGCTTTACCACAGAGTCTGCTGAAAAGGAGCAGGTCACACTCCCGGTGAGATTTCTTCAAATTGCATCAAGACTGACCTCATTGATGAAGATGCACTCCGTTACAATTGCTGGCTGCTCAAATTTGATCATGTTTTGTTAGATCTGATCTAACTTATTGTCTTAGATCACATCAAGGGAGATTGCTGGCAAACTATTACTGAGAAAACTGAACCAGGCAAGTTTACACAAACTCTATTACACACATAATTTTTCATTGCTATTACGGTTGTTGAACGATTGTGTATCTAATGGCATTAACTGAAATTGTCCATATGTCTTTCATACTTTTTAGTGTTTTCATTTACCTTGGGCAAGTTGGGCAGATTTTATCCATAGATGAGACTGATTTTCCCATCATTGAAAACAACTGTGTTCGCTCTCTAGAAAGTGATTCCTCTTCCTCCCCTTCTCATCCCTGGTCACAATCAAAGAGCATTGCTTTCTATGTGTGTCTCTATGCTTTTAAAGCAGTGGAATTATTACAACATCTTTTCTCTTATAATTGACTTATTTTACTTAGCATAATGTTTATTAGATTCACTCCTATTATTACATGGTTTTTTGAACTTTTAAAAATTCTTTATAGTGTATTACACCCTTGAATTAAGTTCCACAATTTCTTTACTCATTTAGCCATTAACAGTCAATTAGGCTGTTTCCATATTTTTGTTGTTGTGAATAATGCTGCAGTGAACATAGGTGTGCATATATCTATGTGTTTCAATATTCTAATAGCCTAAGAGTGAATTGCTGCATCATAAGGTATTTCTATTTCTAGCTTTTTAAGGAAGCACCATATTGTTTTCCATATTGACTGTATCATTTCACAATCCTAACAGCAGTGTATAAAATTTCCCATATCCCTCCAATTTATTCATTTATTATTATCTCTTTGGTTTTGTGTAAATAATTGCCATTTTCACAGGAAAGGTATGGTATCTCATTATAATTTTTATTTACATTTCTCAAATCACTAATGGTGGCATTGTGAGTTAGGCCTGCACATCGACAGCCTCATAATCTCTATGTAAGGACACTATGGGTTGGAATGAACTCAATGGCAGTTGGTTTTTGTAAACATCTTTCCATCTATTACTGGCCCCTTGAATGCCCTCTGGACAAAGTGTTTACTTATGTCCTTTGCTAATACTGATTGGATTGTTTTGTCTTTTTGTTGTGAGATGTCAGAATTTTGTATGCATATTTAGAGAGTAGCTTCTTGTCGGATATGTGGTGGCTCAGGATTTTTTTTCCAGGTCTCTTTTAGCTCTTTTTGCTTAGGTTTTTGACAAGGTGAAGAATTTTATTTTTAGAAAGCCCCAGTTATCTACTACTTTGTTCCCGCATTTTTAGCCAACAGAAATATTCCGAGTAGGGACTCTGTTCCCTCCAGTGGCCACTGCTGCTCCAAGTGGTCCCTGATGGAGTTGAACCATTTCAACAGGAAAACAAACCAACCACACAGGATCTGAGTCCATAATTTCAACAACAACTTGCCAGAGTCCCACATGGAGAGGTTCCATCTGGATCATTTTCTTTTAAGTTCTCTTCCTCTTAAGATGGGGAGAGTCCCGACACTACAGTGGTAGAAACACAGGCTTTGGAAGTAGAGAGAACTGGCTGGGTGCTGACACACTTCCTGTCACTGTCTAGTATTTAGCAAGAACCTTCTCCATTTAAATCTCAGGATCTTTAGGGAAATTGGGATTCATTACCTTCTTAAAGTGGTGGTGAGATAAATTATTTAGTTAGCAGATTGATTAATTTAATTCTAAATTCAAATTTGTACACAGAGTTACATATGAATAACCAAGTCTGATGTTGAAATGGGGGGGTATGTGGGAAGGGTGGGGGAGCATTCAGAAATGACAAATGATGATACATTCAAATAACCCGTCTGTATGACACACTTCAAATCATACTTATTTCCTTTCATAGCATAGAAACCATCTCTGAAACCAGTTAAAGAATTATCATCATCTATAGAATTTTCTTTAGGTTTCAAAGTTGAAAATGTATGAAAAACTAAGTCTTTACTAAGAAATGTTATCTTTTCTTACCTTTTCTCCTGTATTAAAATTTTGCTCTCTTTTTGCTCTGTAGTTCCAAGTGTCTTATAGAATTGCTTGAATTGAAACTTTAAATAATTTTATGTGTTAAACATAATCAAAACTCATTGAAATTTGAATAAAAAGGTTTATTCTGAGAAGTCACTCTGTACGCATAAAACAGGAGCCAAAACTAAATGATAAAGACAATACCCATTGCTATTGTTTCAATTGTGACTCATTCTCACGCTATAAGCAACTCTGCTTCATGAAGTTTCTGAGGCTAAAACCTTTATGCAAGTTGATGGTCACATTTTTCTCACATGGATCAGCTGGTGCTGATGATGCGTGCATATGTTGCTGCTGTTGTTAATTGCTGTCCACTAGATTCACACTCATGGGAACTCAATCTGTAATAAAACAAAACATTGCTCAGTCGAGCTCCATCCTCACAATCATAGCCAAGTTTCAGACCATGGTTGCAGCTACTGCATTAATCCATCTCGCTGAGGCTCTTCCACTTTGTCACTTGCCCTCTATTTTAGCTAGCGGGAGTTCTTCTCCAGGGACGTGGCTCTTGGATAACATGCTGAAAATACATAGGACAAAGTGTCACCCTCCTTGATTTTAAGGAGAATTCTGCTTGACACAGATCTTCCAACATCGACCTTTTCATTCTTCTAAAGTCTGTCTCATAGCGACACCCTGCGTGTTTGTGAGACTGCCCAGTCTTTCTCCCATGAAGCTGCTGGTGATTTTAAACTGGTGACCATGCAGTCCGCAGCCCAGTGCTTAATCATGACACCCCCAGAGCTCCACTTCATTCTTCTAGGAGTCCATCATATTTCATATTCTTCACCAACACTATACTCCAAATGCATCAGTCTGTCTCTGGTCTTCCTTAGTCTTTGTTTCCAGGCATTGGCAAGCAATTGTACTGCCACTGAGTCAATTCCCACCCTTGGTGACCATGTATAGGCCCATGGTAGGGTTTTAAATGCCCTTCTTTAGGGCAGGCAAACCTTAGTCTTCAAAGTGACATCTTTGATTTTGAACACTTTAAGAGATCTTTGAAACATTTGAGACCTTTTGCTATGGATTTGGTCATTTCAATGTGTTGTTTAATTTTCTGATGTCTGCTTTTATGGATTGTAAATCCAAGTAAAATGAAATACTTGACAACTTCAGTCTTTCTCTGTTTATCATGATATTGCTTATGGAACCAAGTGTGGGGGGCTTTGCTTTTCTTTATGTTGAAGTGTAATCTATGTAAAAGGTTGGAATGTTTTGCCATCTTCAGTAAAAGCTCTAGTCCTCTTTAATTTCAGTAAGCAAGGTCATGTTATCTGAATCTTTCAGGTTGTTAATGAGTCTTCAAACAATCCTGATGCCAAGTGTGTTTGTGTGTTTTATATAAAGCAGCTTCTTGAATTATTGACTCAGCAAACAGATTGAACAAGTATGGTGAAAGGATATAAGCCATATACCCTTGCTAATTTTAAATCAAGCATTATCCTTCATTCTGTTCTAGGAACTACTCTTTGGTCTATGCACAGGTTCTGCATGAACACAATGAGGTGTTCAGGTGTTAGCCAGAGAGAACCAGGCACAGGCAGGGTGGTGGCAATGAAAGGAATTCTAACACAAAGAGAGGTGGAGGAACACTTTCCCCAGTGCATCACCAGCACAAAGGAAGAGGACAGGCAGCAGAGTCACATTACCTTATCAGTGGAAGAGACACAGACAGCGAACGGGTGTGAGAGAAGCAAGGACAGTCACGTTACCACTCTTGGCTTAGGGGACTAGGGAGCAGGAAGCTGCATGAACTCTGGGGTGCAGAGGTGAACTTACCTGGAAAGCGGACTTACACTACAGAAAGCCAACCAATAGCAGAAAGCTTTCCAGAAAAGCAGCCAATGGAAAGGTTTGACGCTTCCCGCTGTGTGGCAGTTACATAATCTCCTGTCAACTTGCGAAGGGGTGGAGTCCGGCCGATCAATCAGGTCACAGCTTGATGAACTCATTTGAAGGTGTGATGAAGATAAATAGCTCACTGGAGGCCAGCTACACTCACTCCCTGCTACACATTCCTGCTGACAAGGCACATGGAGACAAGTTGATGGAGCCAGAGCCCTGGAGCTGGAGGAGCTACATGGAGACCCACGCCAGCTCGGAGATGCTTTCACTGCCACTGGATCCATAGGACTTTCCACCCACTGGCCTGTGATCTTCCTGAATTTGGCATGGCTGCATGAGTCTGAAGAGGAATTTATGCAATAGTATAGACCTACAGGGTAATATCGGACTTGTAGACTTGATCTGGACTAGGCTGGGATGTTTTCTTAATGTACAATTGCTCTTTGATATAAAGTTCTCTTTTGCACACACATCCCATTCTTCAAACTATGATGCATAATTTTGTTACAAGTGATGCGGAGGTCATTTTGATCCTGGGGTGGGGACGGTTTAAAAACGCTCCATGAGATTAGGTACAATGGGGTTTCTAACATCAGAAGAGGGAACCATCAACCACTGGCTCCATGCCCAACTGAAGTCTCTTATGGTGATCAGTGTACATCAGTCCATTCAGCCATACCTTTTGAGATCCTAATTTAGTTTTCAAACAGAGAAGAAAGGACTTTCAATTTAGGATGAAAGAAAAGTGGCTGGTTTTAGTCAGAAATTTCTTGAACCTGTTTAGCTTCATGGATAAGAAAAAAATCCCAAACAAAGCAAAATATGTCCTATCTATATCTCTCTTTGACACTTATAACTCCCATTCTTCACCATAAAGGAGGTGAAGCCCAGATGGAGACTTGCTCACAAGCACACATAGCTAGTGGACCAAGTACAAGTACAAGATCAAGTACATATCTGAGATGTGGGAGCTCACATATACAATTTACCACAAGGGTTCTGAAAGGTAGAAGCTTCTAGATGAGGAAAGTGGTGTTTACTTGAGGTGAGGTAAAATAATCACAAGGTCAATTGGCCGAAAGTGTCTCCTGCCTTAGGGCCCATACCTTTCTATGATGCCACTATAGCTCTTCATTCTTTTGCTAATGAAAGATTATAATCCTGTCCAAGCTGGACTTCTTGTCTCCCACAGAGGAGGTGGCTTATTATTTAATGGCAGCCTGGTGAGTTTGAACTAAATGGTGTTTTGTGGAAGATTCCTCATGATGTAAATTAACTTGCATTTGTGAGACCACATTTGAATTTATAACCTAACAAAGTGCCAGAGTCTAGTTTGAAAGAACCCAACTCACTCATGATCCCCCTCTCAGCTCACCATATCTACAAAATGATTGTTCATCTAAGGCTTTTATACTTCCTGAGACGAATTTTCTTCCCCTTGCTTTTTCCTGAATGAGGAAGTGCCTATAATCTCACCTCTTAAATTACATGTTAAGGCCTCACAAACCGTAGTAAAGGAAGGGACAGAGCCAGCACTAAGTTCATAAACTATCTGTAGGGGGATTGATTGTGGCCTGACTTATTTTTCTCTTAAAAAGAAGTTGTAAAGGAATCCCATAAATTTTGCAAGAGGAATTAATTCTTTATCCAAAGGGGTGAGACTATAGTAAACGATTAAAATAGCACAAATTAAAGTTAGCTTGAATCTCTTGTGAATTTAAATCCAGCAAAAGGATAGTCCATTGTTCTCTGAAGGAAAATCAGTCTGTCCAGTTTTATATATATATATATATATATATATAGTATAATATGTATTACACATGCAATATCATACATGTAAATAGATTCTTTGAAAGTCATTCTTGATCAAGCTACACAAAAATACATATGTCAAGAAATAGAATTTACAGTTGATTACAATATGTTTGATCGAGCATTATTTTGAATAGGGAAAGTATATTGATTTATTTTTCCTGAATAAGATGATATAATATATTAGAGAATAATTCATCAAGGTGTTACCTCAAAAGTAGGAATATCTTACTTGTGATAATATTAAGTAGAAATTATGAAAAATTTCTCCTATTTATAGATTTATAGTATGTAAATAACTATAATGTCTTCTCACAATTTTTTACCTGGCACTTCTCTGTATACTATTTTCACTCTCAACTTCTCAATATATTCTCTCCCTTCTATATGATAAGTGGATAGTTAGGAAATAAAAATTGATCTTAAATAAGGAAAATGATCATCTCCATATTTTGTTACCCAAACTGTGCATTACTTATCTTTTGAAAAGCCTTTGAACATTGCATCCACAGAAGTAATATATCATTTTCATGTAAATTTCATATTTAAGCTGTTGGTTTAGCATCTATCAGTTGTTTGTTATTATTTAGGATATTCTCCCTGTTAAGGGTCAATTTAATCATAGTGAAATTGTGCTAACTCGATGTTTATCAATAAGACTGGGCAAGGGAGTGTTAGCAGCACCTTGAACTAGAAACAATGCAAGGCAAGATGATTCCCTTCTAAAATTGAATTGAATGAGAGCTCAAAGAAATTCCATTAGTCCTGTTTTTTTCTCATAATGAAAACTTTCAGCTATTTAAAACAGAACTGGCACTATTTTTTGGACTACTGTGTTAGTCTAGGTGGACTGGAGAAACAAATTCATAGACACACATATGTGTATAAGGAAGAGGTTTATATACATGAGGAATTGAACATTGAGAAAACATCCCGACCCGGTCCAGTCCAAGGTCATAAGTCTGATATTAGCCCATATGTCCAATACCAATCTATAAAGTCCTCTTCAGACTCACGAAACATATACAATGAAGCCAAATGCAGGATGATCACAAGTCAGCGGGTAGAAAGTCTTTGGGTCCAGTAGCGTTGTAAGCATCTCAGTTTGGCAGGGGTCTATCTCTCTGTGGCTTCTCCAGCTTCTGAGGTCTGATTGTGTCCTTGTGGCTTGTCTTCTGCAATGTCTCCCAGGGAGTAGCAGAGAGAGAGGTGTCTTCCAACTCCAAAGAAGAAGTCCCAGATTTCCCATAAATCTCAGGAGAAGGCCATGCCCACACAGAAGTCTCATTGGCTATCTCCAGATTGACAACCTAAACTCCACCCCGACACCAGATTAGGGGACTGCCACAACTACATTCCCCACCCCCTTGTCCTGATGTCATTTAGTTGGAACAGAGCATGCCTGCACTGAAGTTCCAAGAATCTCACCTGCAGGAACCCGTAATAGATGGGCAGCCTACTGCACAGACAAGCAAGCTAATATATCTGCTGTACTGGATGTGATTTCGCTCTTCCTAGAAGCCGCTCAAAACATTTTCAGCATTGCCTCTATGTCTAACCAGAGAAAGTCTTTCTCTTATTACAGATAAGATCCCAATTCCAGTAACATGGTGAACAATTCTATGGACAAAATACTGAATCATGGAGTAGGCATCCAAAAGAATCACTGTACAAAAAGAATTGGTCACCATTCAACTATTTCAAGAGGTAAACTATGATAATAAATATGAGATGAAGGAAGAAGTCTAAGCTGCACTGACAGTCTTGGTTAAAAGCAGGACTCCAGGAACTAACAAATTATAATTTGAAATGTCTCACTATGGCTAGCATTGAAAATACTGAGAACTCCACACACTTTATTGTGCTTGTGTGGAATGTGCATGTGGACAAAGAGGCAATCGTTCACACAGAGCAAGGGGATACTGCATGTGTGTCAGAGCTGTACCTTTTCACCATACTTATTCAATCTGTGCGATTGGCCAATAATCTGAGAAACTGAACTATATGAAAACGAGTACACATTCGAATGGAGAAAGGCTTACTAACCTTGCTTGCTGAAAGGTTAGTACTTTGAAGTACTTGCTGATAAACATCAAAGACTGCAGCCTTCCCTATGGATTGCAACTCTGTTCCAAGAAAATAAAAATCCACTGGACCACTAGCCAACACCAGGATAAACAGAGAAGATGGACGCTGTCAAGGATGTCATTTAACTTGGGACACAATCTATCCTTCTGGAGGCAGCTGGCACGAAACCAACGGTCTATCGCATCGGACAGGTCTGTTGCACAGATCTCTTTGAAAGCGAAGAGTAAGGCTATCATTTTGAGGACTAAGGGATGCTTCGCACAAGCCACGTGATTTTCAATTGCTTCATATGCATGTGAATGTTGGGTATTAAATAAGGACGACCACAAAGAATTGATGCATTGGGTGTTGGTGGAGAATACTGAAAGTAATGTGGATCGCCAGAAGCAAATCTCTCTTGGAAGAAATGCCACCAGCATGCTCCCTAGAAACACGGATGGGGAGATTTTGACTCATGTCACTTGAAGAAGGAGACCAGTTCCACAAGGACATGCGATGACACAGGGGCTCCACAATGGGCACCGACGTAACAGCCATTGTAAGGACAGTGCATGTCTGTGCAGTGCTTTGTCTTGGGCAGAGGGCCACTATAAGGATGCGTAGCAACGATAATCCTTATTGATCGTAATAAAGAGGTCAGGAGTTTTCTTTGGAATCATACACCTGAATATGAACCTTAGCTTTGCACCGATGAGAATATAACTTGAGTTCCCGTTACCTCACTTTCTTCATCTGGTAAATGGGAATAGTATGATAATGATTATAAACATCACCCTTATTATATTATTTTATATAACAATAAAATATTATAGATATAATCTTTATAAGGATGTTGGAAGGATTAAATGAGTTCATGCATTTATCATGTGGAATATGAAATGGGAAATTTTAAATATAGATCAAACAATGCTAATGATATAATTATGGTTTTGAGAATTGCTTTGTATTTACCAGTATTTGCATTTGGGATAAATCAGTGATATCTGTGGATCTCAGCTATTTCATCTATAAAGAGATAGTGCTTGCTCTGAATTGTCATTTATGTTTTTTCCAAACCTAAACATTAGTAATTCCATGACATTAAGTCAAAGTACTATTCTGTTGTTCACAACACTCTCTACCTTTCCAGCTATTGAATTCAATCATGTATCTCAATGGCCACACAAACACTCTTCATAATTAAAGGGTTTATGAGGGATGTTAACAGGTTGCTGTACAGGGGAGAAATGCTTGAGACACAGTCATTCACTCAGGCTACCTTACAAAGTCCCTTCAGGGTGGCTTCGAAGGGGATGCTACTTCACTCAGCTCTCCAGCCCTGTGAGGAGTCGGCAACTCCAGCTCCCCTAAGGAAGGGCCCAGAGGTACCTCCCATCACAGGTCAGCCTCCTGCCGCCAAAGCATTGAGCTTTACTTGCTCTTTGGACTGGGAAGCCCACCACTCTGTCTCCTGGTCTGTCTGCCCTTCCTCTGTCACCCGTCTGATGTCAAATCTGTTTGGATCTGGGACATTTGCTGAGAGGGATCTCAGGTCGAAAGGACTCTCTCCACTCCTGCCTCTTGCTGGGAGTGAGATACTCTCCCTGCTTCTCAGAGGGCTCATTTTAGACTCAGCAGGCTGGCAACCCATTGAATCCTGTTAACAATGACAAGTCCACTGTATCACTGTATTCCCCCACCTTTTACCCAGACCCATGCAGGAAAAGATCATTTGTTGGGGGTTACTGAGACATTGGCTAGAGGAGGCACATTAAATAATTTGCTGTCCCTGTAGGTATATATATATATAGCCTGAAAAGTTCCTTATGTAAATTGTATCCAAATATCTGGGCAGCCCGTCTGAAACACATACAGAGAAGACACACACAGACACACACACACTCTATTAAAAATAATACATAATTGAAGGGATTTAAAATACTGGAAAGTTCAATGAAGAATTGGAGATAGAGTTTCTTGTCTTTGAGGTTTAGCCCTGAACTCAGTAGCTAATTGGTGAAGTTACATATATAGGGCCTATGATTCTTTATTACCGGTGTGTAGTGAGAAGTGACATGCCAGCCTATAATTTTATACTGATCCAAAAGTGAATTATAGTGTTGTCAAACAGTATTAAATAGACCACTGACTGCCAGCAGAATGGAAAAATCTGTCTTGGAATAAGTTCAACTAGAATGTTTTTCAAAAGTGAAAATGTACTTTGATCATGTTATCAGGAGGGACCACTTCCTGGAGAAGGTTATCATGCTTGCTAAGTTCAGCAGGAAAGACGTAGACCTTTAAAAATGTGTTAACACAGGAGCTCCAAAAATAGGCTCAAAACATCAGTGATGGTGAGGATGGTGCTGGACCAGACCGTGTTTCATTCTTTTGTTCACAGGGTCACTATGAGCTGAAACCCCCTCAATGAGACATAACAATAGTTAGTCTATCATAAAGCATGGCATTCTTTCATGTTATAACTTTTGCAAAATGGAATACAAAAATGTTTTCCTTTGACATATACAGCAACATCACATTTATTTTTGGTGGGAGATTGCATTAGACTGGGTTCTTCAGAGAAACAAAATCAGTGAACCTTGTTGTGGTTGTTAGGTGAGAGCAAGTCAGTTCCAACTCACAGCGACCCTGCGTGTGTACCTGAACAAAGCATCGCCCTGCGTGGTGCCCTTCTCACCGATGTTCTTGTGTTTGACCCCAATGCAGCCACTCTGTCCACCCATCTTGTCGAATGCATTCCTCTGTTACCATGCCCCTTGCATGATGTCTTTCTCCTGATATGTCCAAAGTATGTGAGATGAAGTCCTGGCATCCTTGCCTCTAAGGAGCTCTCTGGCTGTACTTCTTCTAAGACAGGCTGCTGTTCTTTCGGCAGCCCATGGCACTTTCAGTGTTCTCTGCCAGCACCAAAACTCAAATGCATTGATTTTTCTTAGGTCTTCCTTATTCCATCTCCAACTTTCATGTGCAGATGAAGTGATTGAAGGTACCATGGCTTGGGTCAGGACTCCTTAGTTTTCAAAGTAACACCTTTGCTTTTCAATACTTCAACACTTTTCAACACTTGTGCAGCAGATTTAGTCAATGCAATACATCCTTCTGTCTCTTTCCTGCAGCTTCCATGATCATTGATTAAGGACCCAAGAAAGGTGAAATATTTGATAACTTCAATCTTTTCCCCCCATTTATCATGATGACATACCTTGCTGAAAGTGAGGAGGATTTGCGGTGCTTGCAGATGAGATCAAGCATTGCAGCCTTCAGTATGGATTACAGTGGGTTGTCAACAAGACCAAAGTCTTCACAATTGGACCAGTAGGTGACATGATGGAGAAAAGATGGAAGTTGCTAAGGATTTCGTTTTCCTTGGATCCACAAAAGTAAATCATGTACATGTATATGTATATATGTGTAAATCTTGTACATGTACAGCACACACACATATGAAGTCCTGGTGGTGCAGTGGTTAGGTGTTGGGCTGCGATCTGTGTGGTCTGCAGTTCAAAACCTCCAGCATCTCAGCAGGAGAAAGATTGGGCTTTCTACTCCCATAAACAGTTATAGTCTTGGAGACCCATAGTGGGTAACTATGATTCAGCATTGACTTGATGGCAGTGAGTATATGTATATATAAATACGTATGTATGTGAATGTGAATATGTTTCTGCATTTTCTCTCTCTCTCTCTCTGTCTCTTAAAGTTTATATCAAGGAAATGGTCACACAGTTGCAGAGGCACCGGGTCAAGGGTCAGGCTGGAGGCTTTTCCTGATTCACACAGCTGAAAAGGCTGAAAAACCTGAGATCCCAAGGTCACATGACAAAGCAGATTCAGGATCTGGAGAAAGCCAGGAAAAAAAAAAAAGAAAACCAAACACACACACACACACACACACACACACACACACACAACAAGCAAGCTTTTACAAACAATCTTTGCATTCATTTATATTACAAGCATCCCAGACCTTCACAGATTATACTGCTAAATCTTGTCTTGGGAGAATTATTATGTCTTAATGGCCAAGTCACTCAGAATGAAGAATTCTGGACCAGTCAGCTTGATGCAAGACATTAAATATCACAGAAATATAGAAAGAACAACTAAATACTTAATCCCATGTTTAACCTGTGTCTTTGTACCACCACCTCTCTTACTTAGAATAACTGAATAATTAAAGAAGTGAGGAAAATCTACATTTTTATAACAATCATATAATTCATTTAAAAATTCAATAAAATCATATTACTTTATCTCACTAAATATATATGCTTTTTGATACACATTTTTAATATCTCCCTCCCCCATCCCACCCCCACCCCCACACACTCACATTGCAGCTATCCCAGGACTGGAGAGTTATGGAAACTCCTCAGGATGTATCTGCTCTCTTGCTTGGCGATTGGAGTGAGAGCTGGAAGGGGGATCAGTGGTCTGAAGCTTCTGTGCCACTCCTTAAGGCTACAAGTTAAAGGTCTAAACTTAATATCATTTTTCTAAACAAGAGGCATGGCTTTTGTCGAGTAACAAAACAAGGGGGGAGTTATATTGAATATAATGTTATAAAGGTTGGCTCCAGCTCTACATGGTTGCAAAATTTGGAAACTTGGTTATGTGTGGCATTCATTCTTGGCTATGATAATGAAAATATTATTTATCATTTGAGAGCAACCTGGGGTACCAGCACCTCTCTTGTCACTCCATGGGATGGTCATGTATAGTTACAGGACATTAAACTTTCAGCATTAATCGTGGGTTTATTCTGCGGGGGTAGGGGGAATTTCTGAAGAGAAGTATTAAAAGGCTAATTTTTCTTAAAACTACTCTGGATATATTTTTCAATAGTATTTGTAGCATTTGTTTTCAAGTACAGTGTTTGCTTGATGTCTATGTGTCTGAAATGAGCAATACAAGATACATGTTATTTATGCACAAATATTTCTACCTCCCAAGGCCAAATCATATTTTACAAATGCATTCTATAAACAACCCTCAAATAAAGTTAAAATATTATTGGGGTATTTGTATTTTTCCTTTGCCCTCATTAGTGAGGCTTCCCCTGGAATCACATGATTGCCATGCCCTGCAATTATTTTCCAAACTCTTTTGGGATAGTTCATCACATGTCAGTCCCTGTAGTTTCCATCGGTCGGAACAAAATTAACTTGTCGGAATCCCCACCTACTGAGCATCCCTTCTGCTACAGTCTTCCTGGGGTTTCCCTTTCTCATTCATAAATAACACGGGCACTTTCCCCATCTGAGTTAATGTCTCTGTTTAGGAAGTGTGCATCCGTTTCCGACCCTTTCATGTCAGGTGCGAAGAGACTTTTGAGCAGGCTAGCTGTTTATTGTTATGAGAATCAGGTTGTATTTGGTATCTACTTGCGAGTTGCTGTGCTGTGATCTCTGGAGAGGACTGGCAGACATCCAGAGCACAAGGTCACATGCTTTTGGAGATCTCCTTCCTTCGCTACTCAGCTAATGGACGGCGGAGGAGGACACATACACCATGTGGACCTTGGAATTGGCCCATGTTTATGCACAGGATTTCCTGTTCCGGGAAGGAAAAGAATGATCTGTACTTGATACTTTAAAGAAAAAGTAGCATGCCCAGCCAGTAATTTAGTTAGTCATGTTGTTGAATCGATAGCAGAGACTTCCAACTATCTTCCAGGCTATCTTTATGCAAACAGTGAATCCACTTTTGGTCAGGTTCTACCGGAACAACTCGAAGACTCTTGGTGCTGTCACCACCATAGTATCTGTTTTATGCACAACATTAAGAAGACTTATACAGAAACAACTCACGTCGATCTTCTTGAGATTGTATAGGGCAGAGCTGCATTTTGAAAAATATATACCTGCATTTTAAAAGAGTGGGGCGTTAGAAACCAAAAGGCTCTGGGAAAAGAGTGCAAATAGAAATTGGATCTTACAGATCTCAAACTCTGCTTTGATGCTGCCATGGTGATAACCTAAATATACTTTTCATTTCCTCTGCATCCATATTCTTCTCCCTCTCACCCTTCTAGCTCACAACACAGCTTCCCTTTACTTTCGTGACCCTGCCATTGAGTCAATTCCAACGCACAGGGATTCGGAGATTTGTATCGGAGCACACAGCCTCATCGTTTCTCCCACAAAGTGACTTAAGACAAAACCCCACCAGATTCACGGCCTCCAGTCGATGCCGATTCATAGGAATCCCGTGAGACCGGGTGGACTTGCCTGTGTGAGTTCCAAGAATGTAACTCTTTGCAGGAGTAGAAAGTGCTGTCTTTCTCCCACCGAGTGCCTGGTTGGTTTCTAACTGCCGACCTTGCAGATTGCAGCCCAACCTGTAACCACTGCGCAGGCGGGGCTCCTCACTGGGGGAGTTTGGATCGCTGACCTTGTAGTTAGCAGCTTGATACCTAATCCATAATGCCACCTTGCTAGCGCCTGTTCTAACATAACGAGATGGTTGGGATATGCTGACTGGGGTGCAGGTAGGTTGTTGTTATTGTTGTCAGGTATTGTCCAGTTGATTTCCATCTGTATTGCATGTGACAGAATCGAACATTTTGGTTGGGTTTTCTAGTCTGTAATCTTTACGGAAGCAGATGACCAGGTATTTCTCTCTCGGGGCCACAGGGGAGAACCTGTTGGTTAGTAGCTGAGCGAGTAACTAGTAGAAATGTCAGATCTGACAGGTCGTCAACCACGGGTTTAAATACACTGAACTTTCCATAACAGGAAATGATGGGTTTTCTCTGTCTAAAGAGTTTCTACATTTATATTACAGATATATTAGTGAACACTGCTGTTCAGCATCATCCTTATTCATTGCTGCATTTTACAATTTGCTCTCCATAATTCTTCTGGCTTTAAAAAATGTATCTCCTTAGGCTTCCTTGATAAATTACCGAGGAACTTTGTTCTCAAATTGCTCCAGCCCATATTTGCCTAAACTGAAAACTATTCCAAGAACCTGGCAAACTTTTTTTTGACAAACCTTACTCTCAAAAAGTCCTTTCATTTCAAAATTTCTAATGCTCTTAGAGTCTATCCCAACCAATACAATTCAGGACCTACTGCATTGCTTTATAATACTATGATCCTACTTAATAGTAAGATTTATATATTTAAAGCAGCACTTTAGTGCTAAAATTTTTCCATATCCATTTCCCCCTAGAAAATATGCAAGCCAGTCATTTCTTAAAAGTGATGGTGACAGAGAGTACAATCCTTTCTAGCAGGCTTTATAAAGGATACTCAACCTCTATAGATTTTATTATCTCCCAGAGGTGTTAGTCTGGGTATTTTAGAGAAACAAATCCATAGAAACTCATGTGTAAGAGAGAGTTTTATATAAAGGGTAAGTGCACATCAAGAAAACATCCCAACCCAGTGCTGCCCAAACCCACAAGTCCAACATGAACCCATATGTCCCACACCAATCCACAAAGTCCTCCTTCTCACAAAATGCACGCAATGATGCCGACTGCAGGAGGAAAGCCAAGTCAGTGAGTGTGTAAGCATCTCAGCGCTGGCAGGGGTCTCCACACAGGTGCTCCAGCATCCAGGGCTGCATAGGGGTAGGTCCATGTGGCTTCTCCTTGGGGACGTCTCACAGGAAGTGAGCCTTGTCAGCTGAAGCAAAGAACTGGCTAAGGCAGCTGCACCCTGGTCCGACCCTCACAAAGCAAGAGACCCCAGAACTAGAAAGGTGAGGCTCACTGAGCCATTTATCCCTCTGCCCTTAAGTTAACCCCACATGTTTATCAGCCAGGTTGGCACAATAAACTAAAGGAACCATGGTGGCTACAAAAAATAAACAGAAATGTTCTATACCAGTAATGTGTGTGATTTCTGCGATTTCCAGGAATAGCCAAACTGGTTTAATATTTGGATTTCCAGTCACTTCTCCATTTATCCTACCCTATGCCTGCACCCCTTCACATTCTGTTTAAACTGCTCTTTCCTTTTGTCCCTGGTCCCGTCCAGGAGGACCAAGGGTGAAGAACAAAACCAGAAATAACGAGAAGATAATGACCTTCTGCACCACACAAGAACAGTCGCTCCCCACACTGATTCCGTGAGAAAGCTGCCATGAAGCGTGAGGTAAAGAACAGCTTGAGACTTACCGGGGCTGACCACAGAGAACTGCTTGTCAACCAATTAGCCCTGGAGAGAGACCCAGAGACGCGGACGCCACGAAGGTACAGCATGCATTTTTAAAACCACTTCCCTGAGAATGAGAGAGTGATTGCAAAAAGCAGATGGTGGAAGTGCTTTCGCGGTGACAGTATCAGGAGACGCTGGCAGAGTGGTAACTCTGCTGAGAATAACAACTAAACATTTTTAAAATAGTGTGTGATCACACACTCTAGATGAATATCCAACTTACCGACTAGCCTAAAAATAAATTTTATTGCCCAATTTCAGACCATAAGTATTTTAGTATGATAATGGGATTACAACAAACAGCATTTCTGTGTCCCAGCATCCCACTCTTCCTCTTCTCTCCTCATCCTCACTGCGCCAGAAGGTCAAGCCAGAGGAGGCCTGGAGGTAGCGCCGGGGACAGCTCTTGGTGTAAAAAGGCATTCTGTTAACCTCTTCTAGTAAAATATTTTTAAATCAGCAAAGACTTATGAAAAGCAAGCAAAACCAAACCTCTGACTTTTTAAAAATCTCATATGCAACATTGAATTGATAAGAAAACCAACAGCAGTGCATTGCTAGCTTGATTTCCTAAAGAACACGGCTTTCTATCACTGTACACATAGCCACACTGCCATGATTCTAGCTTTACCAATCCGGTGCTATTTAAAGAATGGCATGATTTGCCTTTTCCTTCTCTTTAACTATATATTCAAATAGGTTTCCTGAGAGAATATGTAAAATAATTAAGTTGCTAAATATTTTTATTCATTAAGAATATGGGAACTCACCAAATACAAGTAGATGGTTTTATTTTACTTTTGAGATGAACTTCTTTTTCACTAAAGATTCCAAGTCCATTTCAATTTTAGTTCTTCTTCTCCTGTTTGTTTGTTTGTTTAAAGCCACTCAAACCGCTATTTAGGTTTGAGGGATAAGAATCCTGGAGGGATTTTTGTTTGTTTGTTTTTAAAGAAATATACTATATTATATATATTACATAGCCCATCTCAAGAAATAAAATCAACAACAATATCCTGTTAATAAAATAAGATTATGTTAATAAAATACAATTACAAGTTGATAGTATGAAAGTTGGTACACATCATGAAAAGAATACCAAATTGGAGCTATCATTTTTACCACATTTAATTAAAAAGTAATGGGGGAGGGGAAGGAAACGAGTCTTATAATATCACCTCAGCACATGGATTTCCTAATTTGTAGACTCCTTGGATATTGCAAGTAGAAGCAATCCAATAAATGTTTGAAAATTCACTTAAAGATTTATTAGTTACTCTGGAAACACCAATGTCAACATTTTTATGCCATTTGTGTGAGAAAAGGTAAGTTAAAACAAAGCCATATATTTACCATATGTGCATAAATATACTTCAAAAAGTTCATGGGAAATTGAATTGTACAATAATGAAATTTTTTGAAATCTCCCTCTTATGTGTGGCAGGATTGCACCTCCAATATTAATCCCCTAGTGTCTCTGCATTTTTCTTTTACTTCCTGGAACCCCAGGTGTACTCTCAGGCCACAGGGAAGTAAGCCTTAAAAGACACTCTTCACAGGTGTGGGCCCCTGGTGGTGTAGTGATTAGGTGCTGGGCTGCTAACTCCAAGGTCAGCAGTTTGAAACTACCAGCCCCTCTGCAGGGGACCGATGAGGCTCTCTACTCCCATCTTGGAAATTCACTATGAGTCAGGATTGACTAGATGACAGTGATGTTTTATTTTTAATTACTATTATTATTGACAGTATATAATGCTGGTAGTACAGTGATTGAATACTGAAAGTTTAACTGGAGCCTTAGAAGTTGAAACTCACTGGCCACTCAGCAGGAAAAAGATGTATCAGCCTGCTTCCATACAATTTCATAGCCTGGAAAACTTCACGGGGAAGTTCTACTCTGTCGTATGGGTCCTGAAGAATCATAATTGACGCAAAAATGAGTTTTATTGAATTAGGAACATGAAGAAAGCTTGAACATCATGCTTGCAGAGACAATAGTTTCTGTTCATATGGGCCCATTTAAAAGGGATCCAGAGCAAAAAAAAAAGTATGGGGAAAATTAATTAATTAGTTGTCAACCAGTCCACTCCTACTTATGGCTTTCCCAGCAGGTCAGAAGAGAATTGTGTTTCCTATAGCTGATTCCTGCCCAACCCCCCACCCCACCCCAGTTTCCTAAGTAAGTCACAAGGATTTTCTTTCAAGGCACCTCTGAGTAGCCTAAAACTTGCAACCTTTTAGATAGTAAACAAACATTGTAACCATGTGCACAACTCAGGAACTCCCTGGGAAGACTAGAGTCCTCAAACTGGGGAAGGGGAAGGCTCTCACATAGGACCAAGGTGTGGAAAGGCCGTGGGCTGTGCTTCTGTGGCAGCTGCCGGGCCATTCCATACTTACCCACCAGCCATACAGTAAAAAAGGTGAGCTTTCTACTCCCATGGGAGCTGCTCAACTCTGCCTCACATGTCACCAAGCGTTTCAATCAACTCAATGGCAGGGAATTTTTGTATACTTATGTGACTGATCAATACAGAAGTGAATTTCTCTAAACTCAGAATTCAGAAATTCTCTAAAGATCTGAGGCAATATAAAATTGAATAGGATAGAGCATAGAAGGAAATATACCAAATGAATGATCTTGATAGTTAGGGTAGTAAGTAGAGTTAATTGGGAGAAAAAGGACTAAAGACAGATGGTTGCTTATCTGTAGTTATCAAATAGAGTGCGTTGGAGAGATGACTATAGAAAATCGAAAAGATAAATCTGACTTGAAGGATTAAAGCCTTGTCAGTTTATTTGTTCGCATTGAGGTTTATCTCAGATGTGTTGAGTTTTGGTTACGTTTGTCTGTTTTTCAGTACATGAAACCCAAGAGTGATGAACGTACAGGGAAAGCAAGCAGCATAAGGGTTTCTGGGGGATACAGTGGTGGGTAAAAGGGCGCTGATATCAAGGAGTTTAGGAGAGAAAAGAATATTTTAAATCTGTGATAGCAATGGTACAATACTGCTTGATGTGATTGAACAATGGAATGATATGATGTCTGTTTTACTTTTCAATAAAAAGTTTTTTTTTAATTTCAATAAGAAAGCATTAATTTGTTGAGTGGGTAATATAAATAATCCTTGGTCATTGGTTTAATTTTTAAAAATAGGAAGAAGAATTGGAATAGAATATTTAAAGATACTTTCTTGACAACTGATGATCTAGTGAAAGAATTTTTACTGGGAGAAGTTTAGGCGAAATTGTTTTTATTGAGATTCTTAATGACTCTTTCGTGCATTTTCAAAAGCATTACGAGTTATAATGGCCACGTTTTATTTTGCATCAAATGATATCAATTTCTTTTCCTTTGATATAGCCATTTCGCTAATCAATTATAATAATAACATTAATAATTAACTTAATAATTCATGAGAAGTCCTGGTAGTATCATGGTTATGCGTTGGGCTGCGATCTGCATGGTTGGCAGTTCAAAACCAGGAGCAGCTCTGAGGGAGAAAGCGTCGGCTTTCTGCTCCCATAAACAGTTACAATCTGGGAAACCCACAGGAGGTCAGCACAGAGTCAGCATGGAGTGAGTTTGGGTTTGTTCTTTTTTGTAGTTTATTGGCCTTCATTGACCATTTTCTGTATGCTTGGCACTATTCTTAGCACGCTAAATTAATATAATGGGAATTCCAGCATATTTCATTGTGTTTATGTGGAATTTGTACATAGGCCAAGAAGCCACTTTCCAACAAAACAACGAAAGATGCTGTGTGATTTATAATCAGAAAGGAAGCATGCTCCGAGTTTTACCTTTCCACCACACGTATTCAATCGGTATGCTGAACAGAAACCCCGAAGATGGGCTCCGTGAAGGAGAATGCATAATCGCATAATCGGGAGCAGAGGAAGAACTTGCTAGCAACCGGTGATAGGCAGGTGACGCCGCCTTACCTGCTGCAAGGGCCGAGGGCTGAAGCAGCAGGGTTGGAGAGGAAGGGCTGAGGCTTCGAGGTAGAGTCACCTCAGTAAAGCCACTAAAGACCTTACACTGACCCTATAGCAACACTATAATAAATGGGGCAAAGATGAAACGTTTGCAAATAGTTCATTTTACTTGGATCCACCACCAGCACTGTGGAAGCAGCAGCCAAGGAAGCCACGCAGATTGTCTTGGGCACATCTGAGGCAAAGGACGAAAAAGCATGGTGAGACTTTGAGGACAAAGGTGTGCCTGACTCCATCCATGATCTTTATTTCCTATTGCTTTATATAATGGACAATGAGTAAGGCAGACTAAAGACCAATGGATGCCTCTGAATTATGGTGCTGGTGAAGAACATTGAATGTACCCTGGATTCCCGGACAAACAAACAAAGCTGTCTTGGAGAAAGGACAGCCAAGATGTTTCTCAAAAACTAGGATGGTGAGACTTTGTTGCACTAACTTCAGAATATTGCCGGGAAGGACTGGTTTCTAGAGAAGGACGTCTTGCCTGGTAGCATGCAGAGTGGGCGAGAGAGAGGGAGGTCCTGGATGAGATGAATGGGTGCAATGACTGCAGCCAGGGGCTCAAACCGAAGGACGGTGAGGACAGCACAGGCCTGGCCATTGTTTGGTTCTGCATGATGACCTAAGATCATGAGTCAGAACCTACGCACTAACACCTAACACTAAGAGCTTGTATTATAGAATTCATTAAATACAGATAAACAAACAATAATTCTGATGTAGGTCCTATTTTTACAGATGAGCTCATTGAAGTGCATGCAAATTAAGCAACTTTGTTTTTAAGACCAGATAGTTGGGAAGGGGTGAAGAAGCAATGTGAATCTAAAAGCATTTACCTCTCGACTGGTACTTTTACTTATAATACCATAATTTTCTCAGCGTCTGTGTTAAAAATTGGGATCAATAAAAGTGATCGAAACTGAATATGGAGAATGAATATGAATATGAATGAATGTGAATGAATGAATATGAATATGAATATCAAAACTGAATATGGAATGCGTACAAGAGATACCCCAAAACCAAACTCCTTGCCACCCAGTCACTGCTGACTCAGTGACCCCGCTGTGGGTTTCTGAGATCGTAACTGTTTGCCGGAGTAGAAAGCACAGGCGTTCTCCCGCAGAGCTGCTGGTGTTTGCAAACTGCGGACCATGAGAATCGCAGCCCAACCTGTAACCACTATGTCCCCAGAGCTTGGGGGACACATGAGATGGTGTCCTAAATAATCAATGTTGGATCAGACAGGTCCTTTATCTACCACGAGGTGGCAGTAGTGGCTCAGAACATTCTAGGACGAACTCTGGATGAGTATGAAATGGAAACGCTGTGACCTCTGTTCCAACGTAAGAAATGTTTATGAATCAAAAGGCAATCTTAAGGGGACCTCTCTGAGCCTGGTTTACATCAAATGAAGATCATCAATTAGCATTCCTATCAATTCTTTCTATACTACCTTAAAATAATCACTGTAATTATTTTGTGCCCTTATCTTTTAAAAAAATTCATTTTATTGGGGGCTCGTACAACTCTTATTACAATTCATACATCCATCTATTGCATCAAGCAGATTTATACATTGTTGTCATCATTATTTTCAAACATTTTCTTTTTACTTGAGCCCTTGGTATCAGCCTCTCATTTTTTCCCCTCCCTTTCTCACCATCCCTCCCACATGAACCCTTGATAATTCATACATTATTATTATTTTTTCATGTCTTACACTGACCAATGTTTCCCATCACCCACTTTTCTGCCGTCCACCCCCCTGGGAGGGGTTATAGGTAGATCATTGTGATTGGTTCCTCCTTTCTCCCTCCACCTTCCTCTTCCCCTTCTGGTATGGTTACTCTCCATGTTGGTCCTGAGGGGTTTTTCTGTCCTGAATTCCCTGTGTTTCCAGCTCTTATCTGTACCCGTGTACATACTCTGCTCTAGCCAGATTTGTAAGGTAGAATTGGGGTCATGATAGTGGGGTGGGGGGAGGAAGCATTAAAGAAATAGAGGAAAGTTGTATGTTTCATCAGTGATATACAGTACTGCACTTTGACTGGCTCATCTCCTCCCCGCGACCCTTCTGTAAGGGGATGTCCAGTTGCCTACAGATGGGCTCTGGGTCTCCACTCTGCATTTGTGCACTTATCTTCATAAAGATATAATCCTGCACCTTGTTTCACATACACATGCTCATAAAAGGACCTTTTTTTCTCCAGGGATATTATTATTTTTTTAAGGTGATAATGCAACTGAGTTCTAAAGTAAAATGGTAATTGTTTGAAATAATGGTAGCATTGGGTTGTGCTTAGATTTTATTAACTAGGGAATCCTGGATTTGTGAGTCCAATCTTTGCCTACAGGATCCCTGGTGGCAAAGTGATTACAAGCTCGGCTGCTAACCAAGAGGTCAGCCCTTTGAACCTACTCGCCTTACTATAGGAAATTGATGTGGCAGTCTATCTGCTTCCCCAACGATCATAGCTTTAGAACCCTCTGTGGCACATTTATCCTGTTTCATCGGGCTGCTAGGAGTTAGAATTGACTCGCAGTCAATGAGGTGGCTTGGGTTGCCTTGTAACCTCTCCATGTTCTTTCTGGGACAAAAATATTTACACATTGTTATGTTGGTCATGGAGCGTTCATGTCATTTCCAACTCAGAGTGACCCTGTGTACAACAGAATGGAACATTGTCCAGTCCTATCCCATCCTCACAGTGTTCTCATGTCCGAGTCCGCTGATGCAGCCACGGTGTCAATCCATCTTGTCTAAGGTCTTCCTCTATTTCACTGCTCCACGACTGTTGCAAGTATGATGTTCTTCTCCAGGGACGGCTTTGTTTTATTGGCAGGTTGTTGTACTTTGTCTTCTCCAACATCATAATTCAAATGCATCAATTTTCTTTGGTCTTCCTTATTCAATGTCCAGCTTTCATATGAGGCTATTGAAAATACCATGGCTTAGGTCAGGACACATCTGTCCTCCAAGGACCCTACTTGTTTTTCATCCCTCTCTTGTGCAGTAGATTTTCCCACTGCAGTGTGTCTGTTGGTCTTTAGTTTGCTGCTTCATTGAGCACAGATTGTGGATCCAAGCAAGAAGAAATCCTTGACAACTTCCCGCTTTTCTTCAACTGTCATGATGTTGCCTACTGGTCCCATAGTGAGGACTTGGGTCTTCTTTACATTGAGTTGTAATACATGTGGAGGGTTTCAATCCTTGGTCTTCTTTAGCAAGCACGTCACGTTCTCCTCACTTTCAGCAAGTAAGATTGCATCATCTAGTCTGTTCTGACTGATGCAGTTTAAAACGCTAAGGCTTTTGTTTCAAAGATGGATCAATTATGGTAAAGAATGATTCAGCCATTTTTTCAAGGAAAATATAAATACTAATGGAAAAAAGATTTTTGTTTCTTCAGCTATTGAAAAACATTTAAGTATGTTTGCGGAAACACAAGTTTCTAGATTTACTTTTCAATTGCAATTTCCCCCCATTGTTTAAAATGAACTTGTATATCACTAAAGATTTCAAGTCCATGTCAGATTTACTTTTCTTCCATTTATAGTCACTCAAATCAAAGTTCAGATCTGATGGGTAAGGAGTCTGGGTAAAGCTGTGAACCTTTACTCTTTAAGAAGAAAGTTAAAACTTTATTTATTTATTTTAAAAAGAAAAGCATATTCTATATAATTGCACCACCCAACTCTTCAGATCAAATCAGTAATAGGATACAACTGTAAATTTTATGCACTCTAAATATAAATGCTCTATAAGGTCTTCAAAAAGTTTATGGAAAATTCATATAATGAAAAACTATGTGTATTAGTCTGGGTACTTTGGAGAAACAAATCCACAGCAACTCATGTATAAGAGAGTTTTATGTAAAGAAATGTGCATCACGAACACATCTCAACCCAATGCTGCCCAAGCCCACAAGTCCAACATTAACCCATTTACCCAACACCAGTCCACAAAGTCCTCCACCTCACAAAACAGAGGCAATGATGCCGACTTCAGGAGGAAAGCTAAGTCAGTGAACAAATAAGCATCTCAGCACTAGCAGGGGTCTCCACACAGCTGCTCCAGCACCTAGGGCTGCATCAGGATAGGTCCATGTAGCTTCTCCTTGGGGATGTCTTGTAGGAAGTCAATCTTGCAAGCTGAAGCAGGGAACTGCTAAGGCAGCTGCACCCTGGTGCAACCATCACAAAGCAAGAGACCCGAGAACTAGAAAGGCGAGGCTCACCACCCATTTATCCTTCCGCCTTTCAATTAGCCCCACATGTGATTATCGGCCAGGTTGGCACAATTAACTAACTCACTATGCATGGATTTCTTTCTATTTTTTGCACCCTAATAAATTCATACTAACTTGGTAGGTCTGAACAAGCTCGACTTTGAGCCACTAAGACTAAGGCTTCCCTCTGAGAGGAACAAGAATTAGACCAAAATTAAAGCGAGAACCAACATCAACTTAAGGTGAAGCTTGGGGTGGAAGAACGGCAAAGTCATTGAT
Organism: Echinops telfairi; assembly: GCF_000313985.2. NCBI lineage: Eukaryota > Metazoa > Chordata > Mammalia > Afrosoricida > Tenrecidae > Echinops > Echinops telfairi. The sequence goes on from NW_022103968.1 coordinate 43,529,018, forward strand.
ACTTCAGGAAAAGTTTATGGGGACAATGTCTCAAAGAATCAGTAGGTTACAAAAGAAGGGATGAGTTGTTGTAGAGCAGGAAGCCTGCTACAGTACACCATCCACAGAAATCTTTCAAGGAGGCCATCTTGTTAGTACCTTGATGAAAGCGGACTTGCAATTAACAGAAGAAACAACTGTCGACACCATATACATGTCAGTTGCTGCTGTTGTTAAGTGCCATTGAGTTGATGCTGACCCATATCGACCCTATGCACAACTCATTGAAACACTGCCAGGACCTGCACCATCTTCACAATGGGCTCTATGCCCGTTGTTGCAACCACTGTGTTAGTCTTTCTTGTTGAGACTTTCGTCTCCTTAGCTGCCCCTTGATTTGCCAAGCATCTTGTCTTTCTCTAAGGAGTGTTCTCTTCTGACAACATGTTCAAAGGCTATAAAATGAAGTCTTGCCATCCTTCCCACTAAGGAGTATTCTAGCCATTTTTCCTGAAAGATAGATTTGTTTGTCGTTTTAGCAGTCCATGGTACTTTCCTTCTTCTTCTATTTCTTCTTCCTCTTCCTCTTCTTCTCCTGCCTTCTTTGTTGAATGTCCAACTTTCATATGGGCTTTGTTAATCTAGGTAAACTAGGGAAACAAATCCACAGAAACTCATATGTATAAGAGAGAGTTTTATATAAAGAGTAAGTGAACATTAAGAAAGCATCCCAACCCAGTGCTGCCCAAGCCCATAAGTCAAACATTAGACCATATGTCCAACACTAATCTACAAAGTCCTCCTCAATCTCACAAATGACGCTGACTGCAGGAGGAAAGCTGAATCAGTGAATGTGTAAGCATCTCAGCACTGGCATGGGTCTCCACACGGCTGCTCCAGCACCCAGGGCTGCATCGGGGTAGGCCCATGTGGCTTCTTCTCGGGGATGTCTTGCAGGAAGTGAGCCCTACGAGCTGAAGCAGGGAACTGACTAATGCAGCTGCACCCTGGTCCGACCATCATTAAGCAAGAGACCCGACAACTAGAAAGACAAGGCTCACCAAACCATTTATTTTTCCGCCCTTCAATTAATCCCGTATGTGTTTATTGGCCAGGTTGGCACAATAAACCTTAACTATCTCATGAGACAATTGAGAATATTATGGCTTTGGTCAGATGTACCTTTGTCCTCAAAGTAACATGATTGCTTTTTAATATTCTAAAGCAGTCTTGTGCAGCAGATTTACCTAATACACTATGTCTTTTGAGCACTTGGCTCCTGCTTCCATAAGCATTGATTGTAAATCCAAGCAAGATAAAATCCTTGACAATTTCAATCTGTTCTCCATTGACCATGATGTTACCTATTGGTCAAGCTGTGAGGATTTTGGCCTCCTTTATTGGCAGTTGTAATCCATGATCTTCATCAGTAAGTGCTTCAAAGACCCCACTTACAGCAAGCAAGGTTGTATCATTTGCACATCACAGGTAGTTTAACAAATCTTCCTCCAATCCTGATATCACATTCTTCTTCATATAATCCAGCTTCTCTGATTTTTTTGTTCAGCATACAGATTAAATAAGTATAGTCTGAGAATACAACCCCCATGCACACTTCTCCTAACTATAAGCCATGCAGTATTCCTGGTTCTGTTTTCACAACCACCTCTTAGTCATTGTACAAATTCTGCATGAGCACGATGAAGTATGCTGGGATCCCTATGATTCTCAGTTATTTGTTGTGTAGTATGATCTGATATTTTCTGCATCCTACACTGTTTATCAGGTCTCCTGTCATAAATGTTCAACACATCAAATCTGGTCTTGAGATGTTCTCAAAATGCAGGTAGGGTAGAGTCAAGGTCATATTTTGGCTGTCATGGGTCTGTTTCAATTTTCATTAGCTTTAACCTGAACTTCCATATGAGTAATTGATGCTCCCAAGTCAGCTCCTGGCCTGGTTTTGGGTGCTGATACTGAGCTTCAGCATCAACAGAAGGGTAGAGTCTCTTCCTAAAATGTAGCCCATTTTAGTTCTGTGCGTTCCATCTGGAGAAGTCCATGTGTATAGTTGCATTCTTGAAAAAAGTTATTTGCTATGAACAAGTCATTGGTCTTGCAAAATTCTGTCAAGCCTTCTTGAACTTCATTTCTTTTACCAAGGCTATATTTTCCAGCTACGGTTTCTTTTTCTTTTTTTCCAACTTTCACATTCCAATCACCAATAATTATGAATACACCTTGATTGCTTGTTTGACCAATTTCTGAGTAATGAAGGCAGTAGTAGAATTCTTCGGTTTCCTCATCACTAGCTTTTGTTGGTGGTGCATACATTGCAATAACATTTGTATTGATTGGATTTCCTTAATAGTGGATAGATGCTATCTGATCAGACAGCATTGTACTTTTAGTTTTATTTTGAAATATCATTTGTGACAACGAATACCACACTATTCTTGGTTATGCCTTTCCCAGCATAGTAAACCATATGATTTTCTGATTCAGAGTAGCCAACACCTCAATTCAGCTCAGCAAACCCTAGGATATCAATATTTATGCATTCTATTTCATTTTGGGCTACTTCCAATTTTCCTAGATTCAGATATGACACACTCTGTTCTGATCTTTAGCAGGTTTGCTGTTTTTTTTTTAAATCATTGTATTGGGAGCTCTTGCAGATATCATAACATTCCATAGTTCAATTACATCAAGTGGTATTGTACAATTGCTATCACAATCAGTTTCAAAACATTTTCTTTCTTCTTGAACTCCTTGATATAAGTTCCCCTTTATCCCCTCCCTCTCCCATCTTCCCCACCCTCCACCCAGGGACCTTTTATTTCTTCTTCCCTATAATAGTTTTGTTTTTTTTTCATTTGCCATATCTTAAACAATCCTACATATCCATTCACATACAATTCTGTTGTTCAGTCCCATTGAGAGAGGCTATATAGTTATCAATGCTAACCACTCCTATTCCTGCCTTTCCCCACCTCTTCCCATAGCCTTAGGGAACTATTATTTCTGTTACTGGGTCTCCACTATATCCACACCCATTCACATCAATTTGGTTGGTTGTTTTAAACTTCTGATGCCTCTTGCCGTCAGCACCTCATGATGACACAAATTGGTGTGCTTTATCCATGTGGGCCTTTTGGCTTCCCGGCTAGATGGCCACTTGTTGAACTACAACCTTTTAAGACCTTAGACGCTATATCTTTTAATAGCTGGGCACCATCAGCTTTATTCACCACATCTGTTTATGCACCCATTTTTTCTTCAATGATTATGTTGGGAAAGTGAGTATAATAAGTGCCACATTATCAGAACAAACCATTCTTGTACTGAGGTAGGATTTAAGTAGACACCCAAAGCAATAGCAGGTTTTTGCAGATATTTTTTATTTTGAGCTGTGCCCCTTTAGCGAATAAAGATCCTGAAAGTATTAATCTCACAGTCTTTAATTCATTCATATTCCCAAGGTCAACCTCACTGTGAGAATTCAACTCTTTTCCATTCACTTTTCAAGTGCCACCCCCCAGCCCCTAGGGACCCATCATCTAGCCCTATCTCTGACAATATTCTGTTTCCATTTATTAAGCCTTTATTATCTGACAATGTTTTGAAACTCTGTGTCAGATATGCAACAATTATTTCCTCTGATGTGGGAAGTTAAGTCTTCCTTCGTTGTCTGTTCATCTTCTAGAAGACCCACTGAAGCCTGTTCCCTTTGGATGACCCTGATGGCATTTGAAATATCAGTGGCTGTGTTAGTCCAGGTAGACTAGAGAAACAAATTCAGAGACATTCATACGTGTATAAGAAAGAGCTTTATATACAAGAGAAATTGAATATTGAGAAAACATCCCAGCCAAGCCCAGATCAAGTCCATAAATCCGATATTGGCCCATAAGTCTGAAACAAATCTATAAAGTCTTATTGAGACTCACAGAACACATGCAATGACACGAGTGAAGGAAGATCACAGGCCCACAGGTGGAAAGTCTTGTGGATCCAGTGGTAGTGGAAACATCTCAATGATGGCAGGGAACTCCACGTGGCTCCTTCAGCTCCTGGGTTCTAGCGTAGCTCCATGTGACTTATCCACAGGAATGTCTCACAGGGAGTCAGGGAATGTCCCTCCTCCAACGAGCTATTTATCTCCTTAGCTCCTCCAAATGAGGGCATCAAGCTGCTACCTGATTGACAGGCTAAACTCCACCCCTTCTCTCTTACGTCTCAAATTGACAACAGATTTGTAACTACCACAGTGGCATAACCTCCAGCTTCAGAGCAACACCCCAGCCACCACAGTACAACAAACTGACAATTGTTTAACCTTACACCATTCTGACCGGAAAATGGATATTGAGCACAACTTCTGCTAAATGAGTATGAACTCATTGGGCCAGATCAATTTCAGACAAGAGCAGTGCTTTCAGTGGTTTCCAAATTTTAATCCAGTATGATCAAGACCCTGAAGCATATCTTGGGAGAATTGTAGCTAGGGATGAACCACAGCTTTACCAGTAGGACCCTGAAGACAAAGAATGGTCTAAACAATGACTACCCTGTGGCAGGAGAGGTCCAACCGAAAGCAGACCAGTCAAGAGTAAAGGTTCGAGCATTAGTTGTTTTGTTTTGGGTTTTAGATGATCAAGGCATTTTCCTTGTTGACTTTCTGAAGGACCAGAAAAGGGTAACATCTCCTTTTATGAAAGTATTTCAAGGTTTAGCAGGAAAAAGTATCTAAGACCTCTCCACCAGAGTCCTCCACAGCAATGGCCTTGCTCATTTCTCTCCTGAAATCAGGGGAATTTTGCATGAGCTTCCAAGAGACATCATTAGGCATCCACTTTACAGTCCAAGTGCTGCTGCTTCTGCCTCCTTCTGGTACTTTAATTTAACGATTTAAAGAGCACTCATTTTTCTTCAGTGAACAATGTAGAAAAGACTGCTTTGACATGGTTAAACTCCCACTACTTTCCACATGGCTTCCCAAACTGTCCCAAACTTGATGGAGTGAGTGTGGAGAAATGAGGTTCATATCTTTGATGTTCATCTCTTAATTCTATTTGTCCGCAGTTAGAAAGCACTGTGGGTTTCTGAGCCTGTCGTCTTTTCAGGACAGAAAAGCCTCATCGCAGAGCAGCTGGTGCTTTCATAGCACCTTCCTCGCGGCTCATAGTCAAGGGTAACCCTCTCCACTGCCAGGGCCCTTTGGGCTACTAACTGAAGACTTGGCAACTCAAACTCACTTTGCAACTCTGCCGGGGGTGGGGTGGGGTGGGGTGGACGGGGGAAAGTGATCTGCTTCTGTGAAAATTACAGCCTACGGAAAAAGTAATAGTCCACAAAACCCTATACAGATCCAATGATCTGACTCCATGGGTCAGAATTGACTTCCAGAGCCTTGACAACAATGACGTAGTTTGTGCTGTCACAGATTAAGGGCGGAAGGCACACAACTTTTCAACTCTTCATATAATGTGAAAAGAGTGTGAAATAGCTCATTAAGATTCCCTAATATTATTTGTTGAAATGATGACATTTTGGATTGATCTAAATAAAATATAATACCACAATTAATTTCACTTGTTTTCTATGATAACGGAAAATAAACAAACAAGCACACCACCTTCATGAGTCAATGCTGACTCATAACAACCCTTTACATTTTTAAATGACTTACCTGGTTTCCCACGCATCTTCTGAGCAGCACGAACCTAGACTGGACTCAGAATTATTAGAGCTATTTGAATTCGTCAGATAGCGACATCATTGTTTTTGCTTTTCTAGAGCCAGATGGATGAAATGGCAAGTAGAGCAGAGACCGCTGAAGACTTTGGGATTCATGATTTCCATCTACGAATTACAGGGAGACACAGCTGTTAATGTGATTGGCTGCTAATCAAAAGGCTGGGGTGCAAATCCACAGAGTGGTGTGTGGAAGAAAAGACTCTACTCCTAAAACACACACCCACAATGCTTCATTGCAAACCCTGTAGACCACAGTTCTGCTCTTCTGCCCATGGGTATGTGCTGAGTTGGCCAGCCACTGAAAGGCCACTGGTTATTTGTATCTAACTTTCCTAACCGCACTCTCGGAGTGAAAGGCAATATGATATATATTCCCTTCCTAGCACAGCACTTTCCTGGCTTCTCACAGTCCTGAAGTATAATTTCCCTAACAAAAATCTGGGCCTGTAATAGTCACATTGATCCCCAAAAAGAGATCTTGCTCAAACCTGTGACTGCCCCCCTTTGCCATTTTTTTTAATGACCTGCATAAAAAGCCCCCATGTGAACATCCTTCCTCTCAGGAACATTCTTTCCATTCAAACCCCAAACCAAACCCATTGCCATCCAATTGACTCTGACGCATAGCAACCCTATAAAGCAGAAAGTAGATCGGCTCCTTAGGGTTTCTAAGCCTGTAAATCTTGATGGGAGCAGACAGAAGTGGCCCATGAGCCTGAACCGTCAGCCTGGTGGTAAGCACCCCAAAGCGTTACTCACTCCCCCAAGAACTCTTCTTTCCATCCAAGTCAATGAAATTCACTGCTCACTTTCCATTAGCCCTTGTTCCCTTCACCCTCTTCATTGCACACATGTCTGTTGATGCTGATTGGCGTTCTTTTAATGTCTCCTGAAGGGACTCAGACGTTCTAATCAGCAGAGAGATTATCATTCCATCCATCTGACTCTGGGAGGGGAAAAGACGGCACTGTCCGCTTAAGGAAAGACCTGTGGATACAAGCTTACCGAGGAGAAAGAAAATCTTGTGGGTTTATGCTTGCCTCGCCTCCAATTTGTGGCTTGGAAAAATCAGAATTATTATAAGACATGAATGAAAAAGCTAAATTAAATAGACATATTTATCAGGCAAGGACTGATTTAGAAAGTGTTCCTGAAGATTAGCATGCAAAGAGAAACAAACTTTAATGTTAGGAAGCACGTTTTTCAAAGTGAAATGTTATATAACAAATTAAGTTTGAAATTGTTCTAATTGGGTTGTACATGTGGAAACAATAGAAACCCACCAACTAGAAAATGCATCTTTTCAATCCTGAAATCAGGTAGTTTATGAATTATAGCATATAAAAAGTCCAGGCAAGAGCCTATTAATAGTTCTTTAGTAACAGCAAACTTTTACCATAATCATTGAAAGAATTCTCTTTTCTACAGGCCTAGCAGAAAGAAAGAAAAAAAAGGCAATGATTCTTATGTAAATTTCATGCTTACATTATTTTATTTAAGGCTTTCACTCCATTTCAGATTTTTAAACTCAGAAAATGTATAAGTCTAAGATATCAGGAATAATTTAAATCATATCTTTTTTCCAACATGATCATTTAATAGTACAAAAGGATGTGTGTGTGTGTGTATTTGAAACAAATGAAAATGGAATAAGGGGGCACTAGAGATTCAAGTGGTATCACATGTAAGTATTTCTCTCATTTGTATGAAATTTGCTACTGTACTCCAATGTTTGTGTCATCTACATTGACATTTCATTTGAATGGTTGCATAACATTGCTGCATTTCCACTGAAATTCCATATAACCAAATACTCCTTTCTCAGCAAGACATTGAAACATCCAGAAGGTTTCTAAGAGTCAGCTTGAGTATGTTTTCACATAAATATATTTAAGATTACTCTTCATATGTCAAATTCCTATTTAGTACTGAACACTTTAAAAAGTGTTCTCTTAAGTGCAACTACAGACAAGATGATTTTACCTAAATGAGCCCTTTAATGCAGTAATCTTACCTCTAAATTGAGAATGAAAGCTCATTTTCCAGTGAATTTTGGCAAGCTACCTCCTTTTCCTTTTTTTTTTCTCAAGGAAATGTTTTATACATTCAGTTTTTGCCTTATGTATTGATTTCAAAACCTAACCCTTATATTAGGTAGGACTCCAATAGATGAGTCAAAACCAAACTTTTAGCAATTTGTATTCATTAGTTGTAAGTAAAGATTAAAATTCATCTAGAAATTCACCAGATAAGAGTCCAAAATAAGAAAATGTTGTATGAATTGTAGAGTGAGAAATAGAGAACTTCTCTGATGAATTTTTAAGAGCGGAAACAAGTTTATTTTCACAAAACAGCAGCCATTATTGGCATGGGTTATTCTGACTACCAAGCTCCAGTTATCTCATGAAAGAGGCAAATCCCTTGACTTGTTACAATAACAATTTGGCAGTTAGATATTCCCCCAAACAATGTGCCTGCGAGGGAGGGTAGTTGACAGTACCACACACTGTGATCATTACAACGCTGGGGTGTTCTCTGGAGATATATTTTTAGTATCCAGTGCTACATTTTTCCTGATCAACAGTAGTTTGCTCTTTCCCCCCTACATCCTCATCTAGCAAACCACAAAATGAATGCTCGATAAATCATTTCATATTCTTTCCACTTAAAAATCACTTATACTTGTGCTTTTTTGAAATCTCAGATGTACCTTTTATTTTAAGAAGCTAAAGAGGCAAGCCATGTTTAATTGCCCTGCCAATATTTACATCCAATACATCCTGTGATTACGGCAATTACACTATCAGTTTCCACCCCCTGCTAACGTAACCACAGTATGATCATGAGGAAAGACCAGAGTAGAAACCCCCCAAAGCTGCAGCACCCTCTTTCCACACTGAATACAGTGTAGGGAGAAGCCCCAACCCTCGCTCACGTGACCTGCAAGCTGTTTTACACCCGCAGGGACAACTGGCTTTTCCCCACCACTGATGGGCCACCTCTGTGGCAGGATTTAACTGGTACCTTGGAAATTCCAAAAAGATCCTTCTGTTACAATGCGATATCCTGTAACACTAGAGTTATGCCTGTAATTGCCTTTAAGGGCATTGCCTGCTGCTCTTGCTGGTGTCCAAGAGCAGTTTAGGTCAGGCTGGAAGCTTTAATTGCCTTGATTAGTGGCTGTTCCTTGGCTCTGAGGTGAGTGGGAGAGGAAGCGATTGTTCATATCTATGTCCCATTTCTCATAGAAATATTTCGTGGGAAATCTTTCCTGGGATGGTGATGCAATTCATTCTGATTCACATACACGTGTGTGTTTTCTTCCATACAATATGGTGTTGTCATTGCTTGCTATTGAGTCCATTGCAGCCCAGGGTGACCTAAGTCCCACAGGGCTTCCTAGGCTGTTATCTTTGTAGGGCAGATTGTTAGATCTTTCCTCTCAAGGCACTATTACTAGGTAGGTCAAGTAGCTGACCTTTCAGTTACCAGCCCAGGGCTGAGGCATGATGCCCCCAGGACACCTTGTAAAATGTATAGGAAATACAGAATATCTTGCTCACACATCGGCCTTTCTAGTTTCAGACTAGAATTATATAAAGTCTATGCTTCCGAGGTTTCATGGCTTTTTGCCTGGACTCCTGTTCTAAGGATAGATTCGAGTTAAAATCTGAAAATAGCTGCACTGAAGCCAGGCTGGTTGGGGTGGACCGTGTGTTTCTGCGAAAGTACTTGGTGACCTCGTCTGTGAGGAAGGAAGCAGCCATTTCAGACGGGTACTCAGACCAAGGAAGGGGCAGAGTTGGGTTCTGTTTGTGCAGAACCTCCAGTGCTGGCAGGGTTGATCTGAAGAGCACAGAATTATAACAGCACATCACTGCTTGGCAGGGGGACAATTCTGTTGACAAGGGAAATGTGTCTTCAAGTGAGGGCACTTGAAAAGAAGTGTCTTGATTAGTAACTGCTAAGGCAAGTGGCCCGCAAGGTTAGAGTGAAGATTCACGCAGCTTGCCCTGGGAGAATGGGAGGCACTGTCCAGACTTATGTTTAATTTCCAGCCACACGTCTGGAACAGATGGCGGGACCTTTGGTCCCTTGCCGTCCTCTCAGTTTATCTCTCGTGCTCTCTTCACTGCTGTCTATTTGTGCTTCCGGAAGATGGTGGAGGGCACTTAAGTGCTCAGCACTCTTTCACTTCTCTCTCTCAGGACTCTAACTTTATCTTTACAATGAAGATAGAGATCCCCTTCTCTCATCCTGACCACAAACGCCTCGGGCTCAGGACAAACTTGTCTGACATTATCTTTACCCCCAACATAGAACATGACTAAGTAGTGGGAGACATTGCTTAGGATACAGAAAAGCACAAGCTATTTGTTACCTTGTTTCCCAATTACCGATGACTGTTATTGGGACTGCCTTTGCTTTAGAGAAACGTTCTCTCCAAGGCGCTTCCTTTCTCGTGAAAAACAAGCCGGTACCCAGCTTTGTGCCCTCCATTGAGTACTTTATGCAATGTGGGCACTTACCAGATGACTCTGTGCTAGGAACGAGCCTCCCCCTTCTGATGCTGCAATACTAAGCTTGTGTGTATTTATATTGTTCCCATTACCCAGGCAGCAGCTACCGTGTCCATTATACAAATGAGAAAATGAAACTCAGAGAAGTTCATTCATGTGCCAAGCTCACAAAATTAGCGATAATACTAGGATTTCTGACACTACTGTGCTTCATATGCAAAGAGGTACAAATGATCCGACTTTGTGTGTGACATTTTGAGAATCCTTAAAAGACCGCATAGCTGGTAAAAGTCCTAGTTCTATTACAGCTATTTATTATTTAAGACCTAGTGAGTTGTGTGCTGGACTTCTCCTCACAAGGGCAGCAGTTCAAAAGCACCAGTCGCCTGGCAGGAGAAAGAAGAGGCTTTCTACTGTGGTAAGTGTTACAGCCTCAGAAACCGACAGGGGTAGTTCTACCGTCTCCTGTAAGGGTCTCCGTGTGTGTGTCTAAATTGACTCCATAGCAGTAGTTTGAACTTTTTGTTTACATGTCTGTGACACGTGACCAACATACAAATGGAACTAAAATTCAAACCCTTTTACAGAAAAGATGATAGTTGAATGTTTGTTTTTTATTTTTCTGCTGTAAGATGGCGCAGAGCTGTGGATTCATCCGATCTGCCCTTCGCGCATGCCCTTGTGTTTAATGGAGAGATGAGCCCAACACGGCTCTGCCATCACATTGACCATCGAGTCCAGGCTGACTTACAGTGACCTTCTGGGATAGGGTAGAAATGCCTCTCTGGGTTGCTCAGACTGTAACTCTTTATGGAGTAGAAAGCCTCATTTTCTTCCCATGGAACCACTGGTGGTTTTGAGCTGCTAACCTGTGAATCTCAGCCCTTAACTATTATGTCATCAGGGTTCCTTAAAATAATGAATCCAGTACCATACCCTAGAAATTTGTCATCATGCAAGTTCAAATAATGTTTCCTTGATCAGTAACTATATAAAACGATAAAAAGTATTGAAGAGTTTTGAGAAAAATGATATTTGTGCATGAGGTCTTATTTCAGCATATATTTTATCATGAATTCAATATCTGATATAAGACATAATCATGAACAATTCATCTCTTAGGTTAATCTAGACTCTAGATCAAACTGTGATTAATCCAATAACTGGAGAATTCAAATGACAATATATTTATAATTGGATGGTGACATATTGGGGACATATGAGAGCCAGGACTTTTACAAAGAGAAATGTCTTACTCTCAACTACTGAAAAACGCTTTCGTATTCTCACCCAAAGCACATAGACAAAGTGTGCTTTTTCCTTAGAATGATAGGCATGGACAGTGACATTGAGTGTGTGATACACTTGGATTCTTGGGGCAAAATTTCATACATATTAGATTCAGAGAAAGTAGTGTTACTTAAAAAAGTCCCATCACTAGTTTAAGTCTCCAGTTAACTCCCTAGAAAAGGACCTTGTATTGGGTGAAAAAGAGGAAGAGCCTGAGTAAGAGAGATGGGCTGACACAATAATTGGTTACAATAATGGGCTCCGATCCAGCAGCACTTGTGAGAATAGCGCAGGACTTGGCAAGTGTTTTCTTTCGTTGTACATTGAGTTACTATGAGTCAGAACCGATTTGACCACACCAAGCAACAACAAATGAGTGACCGCGTGTGTTTCTATCAGGTTAACATGCTTTTGTATCCCCATTGTGTGATTGTCCAAGCCTGTTCCTGGGTTCTGCACCTACCAGCTCCAGCGCAAGTACCTTCCTCAAAGACATTCACTGCTATCGTCAGCGTTCCTCTCTTTCTAAATCTCTAGAAGACCCAGGCCTTTGCTGGAATCATCCTGTCTAGAACACATTTTAAACATGTATGGAGTGGGAACTCCTTTTCTTCTTCTCATAATAAAATGAATGAACATGTAGATTTAGAAGCAGCACTGACTGGTTTCAAATTACGGTTCTGCTACTTACTACCTGGTTAGTTTGGGTTCTGGTTTGTAACTTCTTTGGCTTTGACTTCCATATCTGTAAAATTTAAATCAACCTGTATCTGCCTCAGATAATTTTTTGGAGCAGATACATTAATATTTATAAAGTTCAGACAACAATGCTTGGCTCTTAATAAGTATTTTGAAGTGTTTGCTATATAAATCAAATAAGGAAATCTCTTTAAGTTTCCCCTTTTATCTCTCAGAGGATTTTAATGTTGTGGTTGCTGGGTTTTTTTTCCCCTGCCCACCCATTCTGATTTTATTTCTTTGTTAATAGATTTTAAATGACTTAAAAATCTCTAATTCTCTCTTTTTATCTTGGATCAGACATTTAGGGCTCTCTTACCAGGCCCGCCTTCATGGAAACTGAATTACAAAATAAATCATAATGTTAATGATTGCTAACCCTCCTTGAGCACTTAATTATGAACCAGAAACAATACTAAGAACTTTATTTAAACTCCCCTTTAATCTTCAACAACAACAGCAAAAAGCCCTAAGTAAGAATAGCTATTATCCCCGTATTAGAGACTTGAGTGATGATGCTCATTTCGCAAGGTCATTCAAGTAGGGGCAAAGCCAGGTTAGGAACTGGGTGTGTCTGGTACTTTTTAGCACCACCCTTTTTCATTCAGTTCAATATACAGATGGATCAAAACCCAGTTTACCCTTTGATAAGTCACCCCCCCTCAGTGAGATGCTGAAACAGCTAATGATGACAATAATATGAACAAATTGGCCATAGAAATAGCCTCTGTGTATTGCAGGAGCCCTGCTGGTGTAGTGAGTTCCAGCAGAGTTGGACTGCTAACTGCAAGGTCAGCTGTTTGAAACCACCAGCTGCACCTTGGAAGAAAGACAAGGCTTTTTACTCCTGTAAAAAGGTACAGTTTGAACACCTACAAGGGCAGCGGTTCTACTGTTCTAAAGGATCACTACGACTCAGAATCGACTCGGTGACAGCGAGGGACGCGGCACTGTGTGCCTCCCCCTGCCAGCACTTGATTCTGTTCAGGTCTGTCCGTGTTTGGATTGGTTGGTAATTTCATTTCCATTTTACAAGTGGAGACCTCAGGGAGATGAAATGCTATCCACAGCCGGAGTTGGGCATCAAGTGAAGGGCAGAATTTGTTACATAGATCTATCTGTCTTCAAGGGAGTCCTCAGTTGTCTTACTTCAGTTCCATAGATTTTGAAAAAAAAAAAAAAGAGACAGGTCTGCTTTCAATTCGCACGTGTCTCTATGTGTGCGTCTGGAGGACTCTGGAGGGAGATCTCCAACAGAGTGGCCTACCAGGAATAGCAGGTCTTGCTAGCCAAAGTAACACAATTGTTTCTTACATGCATGTGTGTAGAAATCAAAGGAACAAAAGGTCTGGCTGTGGAAGACCTACCTTTGCTGTTACAGTGAACGGGGGTGGGCAAGGAGTGGGGGCTGGCGGGGTGAGTGGTCTTGCGTGTGAGAGGCAGACTATGCATCAAGCTGATTGTTTTCTGGAAACATTACTAGCCATCTTTACTGCCAGGAATGCTTGTGAAGCTCTGTCACTCTGATTTCAAAACGCTTTTGAGGAGGGCTCCACGCTGTCTGCTCTGAAATGGGACCTTGCTATTCTTATTTGTCATCTGTCAGCCCGAGACAGGAACTACCCATCAGTAAGATTTGCTTTTACCAAAATATAAAGTGATTGAAAAACCCCAAACGTCTCTAAGGCTAATGGCTTTCATGCCATCCACTCCTCTTGTGACCGTGAGGGTGAAATGGAGCCCCTGCCTCTGGTGGGTCCTGTGCTCTGCTCCCTTCACTTTGCGTTCTCAGATGGTCTCTGCGTCTGCTGCGTTTGCAGAATCGGTTGATGGATGTAGGTTGTAAAGGGACCAACTAACGTTGTAAAAGGTTTTCTTCCCCGCTCTCACAAGTTTTCACAGTATTCCAAATGAAAGCCTTCTGGATTTCCCCCGCGCCCTTTTCAATCCACTAGAGAGCCAAGCCAGCGATGGAATCAATGCTGGATTCAACAAGGATTGAGGAAAGAAGAATCTTTCTTATTAATTCTTTGGTGTCTCCATTTCATGTGTGGTCTCCTCAGTATTTACAAAGACTGTAAAACTTTCCCCAGAGTGCTCATTTGGAGACACAGTGCCCTCAGCGAGAGTAGGAGACACTGAGCAATGCATTTTAGAAGGGGGTGGGGGGTGGGGGGTGTAGCAAAAAAACCCAAACTAGGAGGTAAAATCCTGGTAATGACAGGGCACGGCTGAACTTGGATCCACAAAGGCTTATCTGGACTCACTTTAAAGGTCTATTAGGCCAAATGTGTGTTGTGTGTGAGAACTGCAGAACGTAGGATGTGCGGCCTCTGAATTGGCTCTCAGGCAGCTAACCCAAATACCCACTGCCGTCAAATCCATTCAGACTAAGGCTAGCAGAGACCTAGGTAGTATTTTCTTTCCCAAGACTGTACATCTTCACAAGGGCAGACAGCCTTATCTTTCCCACAGAGTGGCTCGTGGGTTTGAACCACTGACCTTGTGGCTAGCAGTTCAAAGCTTCCCCAACAGCACCCACAATCATCTACACCTTTTATTCAGTTGAGTCATGATATTCCTTATGTACAGAAAAGGAGAAACTAGGAAGGCACTGAAAGGTGGGCATCGCTGTCTCTTTTGTTCAAG
>NW_022103968.1:43544053-43550253 GCF_000313985.2 Echinops telfairi
TTCATGCAATGACCCCACGTGGGGCACTGCTAACATAATAAATACTCCTATTTCTCTGGTTGTGGTTAAGTGCCATCAAGTCGGTTCCTGCTGATAGCCACTCTTAGTGCACTGAGGCAAAGCCCTGTCCTGTGTCATTCTTACGATGGCTAGTTTGAGCCTTTGTTGCAGCCAATCTCTCAGTGCAATTATTGATGGCTTTTCCTCCTATTCACTGCCTGTCTACTTGACCAAGCATGTGGGCCTCTTCCAGGGGCTGATATCTCCTGATAAGACGACCAAACTACTTGAGCCGCAGTCTCAATATTCTCACTTCTAAAGAATTAATGTGGCCTTACCTGTCAGCGGCTTATGGTCGATTCCACAGCCAGCCCCTGTCCTTATTTTGACAGCTAGTGTTGAGCTTCATTGCAATGGCTCTTCCCACAGAAGTCGTCTATTTCATTCCTGTGTATTCCGTCGGGAGAAGTTCTTGTGTACAGTTGCCGTGTATGTT
This sequence comes from Echinops telfairi, assembly GCF_000313985.2. NCBI lineage: Eukaryota > Metazoa > Chordata > Mammalia > Afrosoricida > Tenrecidae > Echinops > Echinops telfairi. The sequence goes on from NW_022103968.1 coordinate 43,544,550, forward strand.
GTCAAAAGGGTATTTGCATTGAGGAGTTGTTGATTTTCCAAAATTCTATCAGGTGATCTCCAGCTTCGTTTTTAATCACCTAGGCCATATTTTCAAAGACTCTTCCTTCCTCTGTGTTTCCAACTTTCATATTCCAGTCTCCAATAATTATCACTACATATTGATTGTATGCTCGATCCATTTCAGAGTGAAGAATTTGGTAGGATTACATTTATTCATAGGTTGTTTTGGTGGTTGGTGCATAAATTCCATAAGATTCCTATTAACTGAATTTCCTAGTATGTATATAGATACTAGCCTAGCATGGACAGCATTGTAATTCTAGACAAACCTTAAAACGTTTTTGACAATACGACATCATTTTTCTTGAATTTGTCATTCTTGGCATAGTAAATGATATGGTTGCCTGATTCAAAATGACCAGTACCAGTCCATTCCAGTTTACTTATGCTAAGGACATTAAAATATCACTATTTATGTGTTCTAGTTCATTTGTGGTGGTTTCTAACTTTCCAAGATTCATACTTTATACATTCATGTTCAGATTAGTAATAGATGTGCAGTAAATGGCTTGAGGCCACCACTTTCTTCCCGGTTTCCATGAAGCAAGGAGTCAGGCATGAGCCCACACTCCAGCTTTCTCTCTCTGTATCTCTTCAGATACCAGCTATGCCTTCCATGCATAACACTGCTATGCTAGCCTAGTGAATTTTTGCAATGGCCACACAAAACTCACAGACAAAATTCATAATTATGGGAGCCCATATGGGAAGTTAATAGCTTACTACAAGTCAGGAGAAATAGACAGCAATTGTGCAGTCATGGGTCCCCAGTAAAGCCTCTTCTCAGCCAGTAGCCAAGTCTCTCTTAGCCCGAAGACTCTCAGCCACGTGACCCTTTGGCCTCTCCTCCAGGGACCAAGAAGTCCACCCCTTGTTCTACCTCACAGTCCCAGAGTCTCAGCGCTGTTTCTCTTGCTCTGTCCCATAGTCTCTGTGCCAAAGTCTCCGGTCCCAATGTCTTCGTCTCCACCATTTCAGACAGAGCTCTGGTCTTTGTGATGGTCCTGAGATTCCTCTCTATGTTTAAGATAGTTCATATACAGTACACAGAGGACTGAACTTCAATGGAAGTGTGGTTTTAGTCTTTTAGCACACCATATCCCTCAGGAAACCAAACAGGGGTGTCTTAAGTCACACCTTCTAGTAGAGGATGAAGATGCCCCAAGGAACAAAGGGTGCAACTTGGTTCATAACCTCTACTAACAACAGGGCTTCAAAAATAAAACTCATTATCACTAAGTGGATTCCATCTCATAGCGACTCTATAGAACAAGGTAGAGTGGACTTTATGCATTTCCCAGCCTATATCTCTTTATGTGAATAGAAAGCCTCATCTTTCTCCAGAGGAGAAACTTTGTGGTTAGTGACTCAACTAGTGACCTCCTATGTGAGCAGAGCTCGCCTACCTTCATCTTGTCCATTAGTATAGCAGAAAACTCTCTCCAAAATGAGTCTAGAGCAGGGGTGCTCACACTTTTTCAGCATGCTAGCTACTTATAAAATGATGAAGTCAAAATGATCTAACAACTACAAAAATGCAAAATATATTTATTTTTATTTATATACTTATTAAATGTTTTCATAAATGCATTGAGAATTCTTTATATGTACATGTATTTTTATGTACCTTGCATAACCACATGAGTCCATATTGCACAATACAACACAATTAACTATGTACATTTTTTGTCATTAACTGAGTTTACTCTGATGACTTGCACTGAATGGAATGAGCCAGAGATGCATAGTCCGGACAGTAGCTGCTGACAGCCAGCCTCAAGCACACTTCCAAATGAGCATCAGTCATGGTGGAACGGTACTTGGACTTAATGATCTTTATGTGGGAAAGAGCTGACTCACATAAATAAATCGAGCTGAATAACGCAGTCAAGGAGGTAACATATTTTCTCATGTTTGGGTACTTTGCGTCTGTGAGTAAGTTCCAGAACTGTTCATGCGCTCTGGACTTCAGCTGAATGTCGGCTTGTAGTGTCAAAATCTCCCATTCCGTATGAAAGTGATACGTTTCTGTCTTCTTACTTGGCCCAGCTCCCCCACTCATTTTAATACCCTTTCTTACGTTTAAGAGAAAACAAGCAAGGTCTAAATATTGGCGATAACTTAGCTGGTCAGTTTTGCTGCACTTAGCACAGTTGTTTGCGCATGCGTTTGACACCTAAGATTGCATCTGATTGGATGCACTGTATATCAATTAAGTGACAGGACTGATGATAGGCTTACGTTTATTTTTTTAATGCCATGAGATCTACCCACACTGCATTTGCTGTTGACTAGTAGATCGCGATTGAGGTATTGAGCACCCCTGGTCTATAGCAACAGACATGGAGTCCATAATTACAATACTTCACCTAGCCGGACCATGTTAATTGACTTCATCTCGGATGTCTGCCGCTGTTTCTTCAGCTGAGTTGTGTGCCATCAGCAAATGAAGGTCTGGAAAGTTTTACTCCGCGTATGCCATTCTGGTTGATTCGACTTTGTGAAGGCAATCCTCCTTAGTCATATTTTGCCTTAGGACCTGGGACCCTTCTTCTGGCACTATATTGAGAATGTCCCACAACTGTCCGTAAGGACTTCAATATCTCTGACAAAGTTTCACCGCTATTTATAAGGGTGTTCAGAAGCTAATCGCCTATTCTCTCTTCATAGGCCATTCTCAGTCTGATGAAAGCTGTTCACCTTGAGTGTTCCTGCTGGTATGTGAAGAACCACTAACATGGCTTCCAGCATCACCACAACACACAAGCCACACGCTATGACAAACTGAAAGAAAAATGCTGGTTGTTTTCGCTGAGCAATCTTTTAATTATTTTAAATGAGGCGCATATTTATTATTTATTTATTGTCTATTTTGATATAGTTTTATTTTTGTTGAAAATATACACTGTAAAACCTGCTCTTACTCTACCATTTCTAGAAATAATGATTAGTGATATTGGTTACATCCTTCACATTTTGTCAACATTCTTAGTATTTCTATTCTACTTGTTTAATTTCTGTTTATTTAATCTCTCTGTGCTCCATACTTCTCACCTATGCTGCTGTTCCTTTGGTCACTGATAAGTAAATAAATGAATATGTTGATGCAGTTCAAGGGCAGACAATCTTTGTTCTTTAGATTACTTAGTTGAAAGCGACTTTGGGGTTATTTTCAATTCAAGGCTTGAAAAGAATCTCAGGGGATTTCTCCAGTCTCAGTGGGCCTCACAAGTCTTGATTTATAAAGAATTTGAGGGATTATTTTGCACATTTTTCTCCTTTTAAATTAGGTTTTATCTATTGTGTTACTGATGAGAACATTCAATCATAGAAGTAGCCCCCTTCTTACTCAGTTTTACTACTAGAAAAATCCCAAAATGCTTCTTTCTAGAAGATAATTAAAAAAACAAACAGATTAATTGCCACTGAATTGATGCCGACTCATAATGACTCTATATGACAAGGTAGACCTGCCCCTGTGAGCTTCGGAGACTATAACTCCTTAAGGGAGTAGAAAACCTGTTTACAACTGTTGAGCTTGCAGATCAAAGCCCAATGCATAACCAAAAGTCTTAAACGGTGAATGCAATTTCTTAAAGCCTAAGAGAGGATATTAACAAATTATCAAAAATTTTATATGTGTTTCCTTTTAGAAGAAGTCTACCCAACTATCAACAAAAACAGTCTTAGAATGTTCTGTATAAACCCAGTCTAATTTGGCAAAAATATAACATTTTTTTCTTTCCAAAATAATATATCCCTCTCTGTATAGGCACTTCTGTTTTCTCATATTCAGTGAATTAGAAATGCTATCCTTTCATTTTGACCTGCTGAAACCCATACATCCTATAATATCAAGTAAAATACTGTATCTTTTATGAAAAAAATCTTTCATTGATTTCTTTTTATTATTTCAAAAATTTGAGCCTTTAATAAATTTCCTTTAAATTTGGGTAAGTAAAAAAAGTGTAACTACTAGAATCCCCATTCATACATCAGCAGGTTTATTCCAAATAAAATAGGTTAAAATGTGTCTTAGTCTCATTAGGGTGTTTTCCAAATTAGAAAAATGAACTAACAACAACAAAAAACGTTTCTGTGTCTTGGCAAACACTGACTTTGGAGTTGGGGCTAATATCAAAGTGTTAAACACAGTGCAAGTAGACATCTTCCCAAATCCTTGTAACATTTGAATGTTGCCTCACATGAAAGCATGGCTAACATCCAGAAATTGGTGGGATGAAAATATAGGCTTACAATTGATGCCATCGCTACTTCAGTTGGTTTGGCATTTTCAGCCAGGAGTGCAGAAAGCATTGCACAAAACCCAGCTAGCTCACGCACCTTGGTCTCTCTATCAGTCTTCTAAGAAAGAGAGAAAGCAATGAAGCTGAGTTTATGAAATGAATCATAACCAGGGATAAAACTTGGATTTAGCCCTGTCCACTAAATTGTAGACTGCTAACCACAGGTATGCAGTTCCAACCTCCCAGCTGTTCTGTGAGAGAAAAATATAGATACCTGCTCCCTTAAAATTTCACGAGCTCATACATCTTGTAGAGGGTGGGTAGGAATCAGAATTGACGTGATGGAAGTGGTTGTGGTGGTGGATCCAGAGAGCATGATCCAATCCCAACACTAGCTTCCAAGGTGGGTGTGCTGGGCCAGTGAAATTCAAGACTAATCAACTCAGAGGAGCTGGGGACTGTTCTTTGGAACCTCAATGGAGTAATCTTGATAAAAGTGTCCTCAAGGATACAAGAAACCATAGGGATTGATTACAACAAAGATTTAAGTAAGGGAAAACTGTATTGGTTAGAAAAGGGAAAGTAAAATGATACTCAGACTGTTAAATGATGCTCCTGCTCATTCTTTGAGGGTTGTAAGGAATGTGCCACTCAGGGCCTCTGTAGCCCTGATCTTGCTCACTCAGGTTTCTTCTGGTTTCCCAAGCTCAAAAGAAAATTTGAGTTCTTTGAGGATGTCCAAACTGCCATTTGGATGTGGTGGAAATAGAAGAGATGGAATTCTTTAGAGAAAGATTAACAAGATGACAACAGTTTTTAGAAGTAAATAGGCTTTTATAGAAGATGTTGAGAAGTAATAATTTCATATTTTGCTATTTTGTTTAATAGGAGTTTATATGATTTAGCAGCAAGACGTTGAGATTTACCTTCATATTTAGTTGTTGGTTTAAGAGATTAGGATGAGCAAACAGTTGTCCAGAATGATTACTACATAGAGACTCTTGGAAATGCTGAGAGATAAAGCTGGAGACGCAAACAAAGAATAGACAATGAAGACCATGTTTACCAAGCTAGAAATTTAGTTTAATCTAATGTTTACTGACTAGAAGATATTTGGGAAAAAGAGACTTTCTACTTCCATAAGGAAATCCACAGAAACCCGCAGGGGAGGTTCTACTCTGTCCTGTAGGGTCACTATGCATCAGAATTGACTTGTTGGTAATGATTTTGGAATTTGAAAAGATGTTTACAAGGAAAACAATTTGATCATACTTAGGTTTTAGAAAATGTATCTATTGTCATGTTCATATATGACTAACTCAAGATTCAAAGACATTGAAGAATCACTGAAGGGTTAGGTGCTATCCCCTGACTAGTGGGGGTGGGGGTGGGGGT
>NW_022103968.1:43550353-43589934 GCF_000313985.2 Echinops telfairi
CTAAGGATCTAAACCTTTGGCAGCAAGATGCAACTGACTTTCACCAAGACTGCCCCAAATGTCGACTTTTTGCAAATGAAAGAAGGGATGTTTGAAAAACAAAGTTGAATGCTTAACAAAAATTAAAATAATGACATTCTTTAACATAAGTTGATTAAAATACAATTTCTTATTATTTCAATAAAATTCAATCACCTTTATATGTCTATAAGTGAGACTAGAAGATATGTGTGTTTCTGTTTTTTACTGCCACTAACAAATTGTTCCATAGATTGAACAGCCTAATACAACTAATATTTTAATATATTATAAATTTTTTGGCTCAGGGACTTGGGCAGAACTCAGCTGGGTGATTCTTCTGCTTCATATGGTATTAAGTAAGGTTACTTAGTGGCGATCAGCTAGTGATTGAACTGGTCTAGAAGGTCCAGTATTGCCTCACTCATACTCTGGTGACTTGAGAGGGGTGACTGGAAGGCAGAATCAGCTAACATCAGCTAACAGCTGTCACCTGGAGCATGTCCCAATAATTTAACAAGCATGGTGGTCTTACAATCAGATTTCTTATATCTCTGGGTTTTCAGAGGCAGAGTTTTGAGAAGATTAAGAAAGTTGCAAGACTTCTTAGTATTTAGGATCAGAAGTCCCAGCATGCTATGTTCTATAGGTCAAGCAAATTATTAGGCCATCTCAGATTCAAACTCAAGAAACTTGCTGCCATTGAGTCAATCCCAAATCAGAGATCCTATAAGACAGGGTGGAACTGCCTCTGTGCATTTCTGAGACTGAAACTGTGGGAGTAGAGGGAGTAGAAAGACTCTTTCTCATGGAGTTTCAAACTGCTGACCTTCTGACCGAGTATATAACCACTATGCCACCAGGGCTCCTTTTCCAGATTCAAAGAGCAGGGAATAAAACTCTACCTCTCCATGCAAAGAGCTGTAAAGATTTTGTAACCATTTTCATTCTATTATACCATGAATATAACGTTTGAAAAGCAATTGCTAAAAGACTTTACATATCTACATTTTTGAGATGCTAATAAAATGTTACCCAGGGTCTTTGGTGCCAACATGGCTCCTGTAAAAAAGATATGGGTGGAGTTTCGCCTGTCAATCAGGTTTCAGTTGATGACCTTCTTTGGAGGTGAGACCAAGATAAATGGCTCTTTGGAAGCTGGCTTCTCTCGCTTTGCCTTCACCTTTCTGTTAATGAGCCACTCTGAGACCTGCATGAGCCCGTGATGTGACCGCTGCCATTGGATCCATGCAACTCTACACACCAGCCAGTGATCTTCCGACATCGGACATCATTGCATATGGCTGTATGGATCTACAAGTGACTTATGGACTAGTATCAAACCGGTGGATTGGAGTTGGGCTGGGCTGTTTTATTAATGCATGATTACTTCTTGATGGAAAGCTCTTTCTTATACATATATTATTGTCTCTGGATTTTTTTCGCTAGTCAACCCAGCCTAACACACCCGAGGAAGCAAAGAGTTAAACACTAATCAAATGCTATGTTGTGTCTGTATCATATGCATCAATGAAGAATCAAAACAAAGCACAACTACTATATTGGGAAGTCAGGTTTTGAACATTTTGATTTGATAGCATTTATATTGCTGTTTATGTGAAATGTGTTATTATTATATGTGGGGACTTCAAAGAATATGTTGTAGAAGTCCTTATCCTTTGATCCCAGGAGTGTTTTGAAACCTCTTCTTTATCGATATAGTAAAAACTACTCCAGTAATAAAATATACTAATTTTCAAAAGAGGGCACCCCATTTAGACAAGTGATTAAAAAGTTAGGTATTCATATGCCAATTTTCATTAGCCTGTCAAATGAGTTCTCTTTGTAAAACATACCATGGTTTAACAACAACAGAAAACATCAGAAGTCTAGCTGCCAAAATGAGAGAACAACAAAAATTGGACAAATGGGAATATTTAAAAACCCAACACTTGGGTACTCTCCTATTTTCTTAGTGTTGCTAAGAAAATAGTTTTGCTAAATTTTACTACTTTATTTAGTTTGACTAAGAAAAACTACACATGTATACTTTAAGCACAAATAGTGGTATGTGTGTAGTATTTTAAGTAAAAATTTCACAGCAAATTACGTCTCCATTTAACTAATTATATGTAACTTGTTCAGTGCTACTGGTTGCAGTTTCTGCAATGTGCCAGCATTCTCATGTCCATTCTTTATGTTCTGTTTCAATTGACCTCGCTTCTCTTTCCCTCCTCGCCTTCTCATCTGTGCTTTCGGGTGAACGCTGAGCCTTCGGTCTCATATAGCTGATTGTTTAAGGCAGCAGGTTACTATTCATTTTATAAAGCAATCTATTATTTGACTGAAAAGTCACCTCCATAAGTAGCTTTGTTTTCCACTACTTGGGGCAATGAATGATATCTCAGGGCAATTGTCTCAGGAATCCCTCTAGTCTCTATTGGAGTAGATCTGGCATGTTTAAGAAATTTGAGTATTGGTCTATGTTTTTCTCCTATTCTATGTGGGACCTTCTGTGGTGCCCCTGGCCACAATAGCGGGTGTAGTCACTGAGCAATACCTAGTTCTTCTGGCCTCCAATTAAAAGAGACCATCATCTGTGTGGGCTTAGTCCTGTGGGCTAGTTTCTCCTTTGAGTCTTTGACTTTCTTCCTTCTCCTTTGCTCTGGTCGCAGAGAGACCAACAGCTGCACTGTAAATGGCAGCTTGCACACTTTTAAGACTTCATAGCAACTACCAAATTAGAGTCTAAGACATCTGCTTTATCAACTATATATGTCAATTGACTAAGTTATCTTATGAGATTTTGGTTATAACCAAGGAAACCAATTCTGGGAGCTTTTCGATATGTCTGGGGAGGCTTCATCATCATGCCCTTAATGTGCGTAATTGTATATAGAGATAGAGATAGAGAGAGACACAGATCTATAGATATATGGGGAGCACACATACACAGCATATACATATGCCTACAGATGAATCTGAAGACCGGGTGGTTTATGGTTAGGCACTAGGCTGCTAGCTAAAAAGTTTGCCGTTTGAACTCAGCAGCCATTCAGAGGGAGACAAGTGTAGCCATCCCCTTCTGTAGAAGTTTATAGCCCTGGAAATCCCATGATGCAATTCTACTCTGTCCTAAAGAGTTATTAGTTGTTGCAATAGATTCAATAACAAAAGGGGTTCTTTGTTTTGTTTTTGGGTTTTTTTGGTGTCAATACATGTAAAATGCATGTACCCGCTCTCACATATACCTTCCTACACATATGTATGCATAGATAGCTACCAAATCGCAGTTTGTATGGTTGTCTTTCAAGCAAATATTCGCAGAATAGATTATGATGCAGTCAGCATTTTCAGACTGGCATGCATGAAAACATCTTAAAAAAAGGCACAGCTTTATTGATGTCTTGAAGTGTTTTGTTTTGGGAAATGTCATGCTAGTGATTATAATGGATGAAGTCATATATCTCTACCAACCACATCCTATCATTATGGGAAATCTAATTGTAGTAAGCTGTGGAATCAATGAAGAGAAAGAAAAAATACCTTTCCAATAAAATAAGAAACAAACAACATAAAACTTTAAATGTTTGTTTAATTATGTTACGTTATGAAAAAAAAGAGGGGGCAGGATTATGCTTCTGGTAGAACAAAAGTAGTGGAGTTGATTCCTGTTTATTTGAGGGTCTATCTAAGTATATGAAAAGACATTATTCATGTTGTTATTGCCAACATAGCAGGGGGCAATATAGACCTCCCATATTTCCACAAGGGGGAGGGAAGCCAGCTCCACATCTTCCCAAGGGAGGTTCCGATGGGGCAGACGCCAACCAAGCCTCTACCTTTCAGCCTTCTTCACCACGTCTGGCCCCAATCATCTCTTCATGGGACTGTACTTCTCTACTGGCTTCATTCATCTGCCGCAACAGCCACACAGAACTCTCAGATAAAGTTTGGACCCATCTAGGATATATTTCCATTAGAGAAATCAATGTTCGCCTAATACTGGGACCAATAAGAAAAGAACGATACTTGCCTTACCCTGATGTTTTATTGCTTACTGCTTTATTTCACTTTATCAAGTCCACTAACAAAGAAAAGGGATCATTCTCTTTCTTCTCATGCCTATGATACAAAATGTATCCAGTTCATTCAGCATTTTGTTATCAGTAGCACAGTATATGCAAAGTATTATGCTAAATCTGAGGTTTAAGAGATGAAGGGGAAAATATCTGTGGTTGCCAGAGGTTTGCGTGAAGTTAAAGAGGAAGATATGCAGGTAAAAATGCTGAAGATATCAAGCTCCATCTTTGAATTTGCTCAAATAAGACATATAAAAATAAGACATATAAATGTTCTTTTGAAGCTTTAAGAATAATCGTTCGGCCACTGATTGGCCACAAAAGAGATTGCAGTGATGCAAAAGAGGTAGAATTTAGAGAGAGCCATAACGCGATTGTCAACATTTTTTTTTAACATATCAAAAACCAAAGCCTGATAGAATTGTTTTCTGAAATTTTATGGCCAGTGAATTTTGAGGAATTTTACTAGCAGAGAGAGAATTATCTTCACATGGTTACAAAGATGCTGATGCAAGAACTCCCCAAGCTAAACCTACACTCACAGAACATGGACGATTGGAAGAAACTGACTGAAGAAGAGAAAAGTTACACATCTTACCACAAAGAAACCATTTTCTTAGTAGAATTTCCAGTATTTCTTTTGTGAGAGAAAAAAGTTCTCTTCAGGCCTTCAGCTAAACACACACACACACACACACACACACACACACACACACACATAACGTCTATATTTTAATCAGTAGAATTCAGGAGATATATGGAACACATTTCCCAGGGGAACTTTCCTTTGGTCTTAAACATTCTAGTTCACATGGTGAGTCTTAAATGTTCTGATTGACTAATTTTCTTTTAATCATTTTATTGGGGGCTCTTACATATATTATACAATCTATACATCCATTATATCAAGCAGATATGCACAATTGTTGGTGTTAACAATTTCTGAACATTATCTTTCTTCTGGAGCCCATTGATATCAGCTACTCTTTTACCCTCCATCCCCCACCCTGCCACCCCAAGAACCCTTAATAGATTATGTATTGTTATTATTATTTATTGCCCATTCTATCCCTTTACCTACTATCCTGGTATTCTTCCCCTGAGGGAGGCTATTCTGCCATCATTGATATCTGTTCCCCCCTTCCTCCCCCTTCCCTTCCCCTACTCTCCTGGAATCACTACTCCCATTACTGTTTCTGAAGGGGGTTGTCTATCCTGCGTTCTGTATATTTAAAGCCCTTGTCTGTGCCTCTGTATGTACGTACACCAGTCTAGTGAGATTTGTGATGTAGGACTGAGACCAGTGTTGTGTGTTTTGTTGGTGTTAAATTGCCCCCTGGATATATTTTCTTAAAATATCTATTTTTCTCTGAATTTCACAGGAACATATCAGGCACCAACATGCCTACATTAGAAAAGACCTTATTTATGTACAGAAGCTTAGCAATTCAATAAAATCGTAGGGAGTATTTTATGTTGTAGCATTTTGTCTGTACTCTCTTGCGGTGCTCAAGTTTTATAGCCTTTTCTCCCCAGTTTTGCATTTGTGCTTTCCATTGAATAAGGAAGAATGAAGAAGAATGAATACATTTGAGTTATGGTGCTGGCACAGAATATTAAAAGAACCATGGACTGCCAAAATGATAACCAAATATACCCTGTGAAAAGCAAAGCTGAATGTTTTACAGAGGCAAGGATGGCAAGACGTCATCTCATGTAACTGGGACAAGTTATCAAGGAGCCCATGTCCTGGGTCTGGTAGAGGGAGGGGCAATGAAAAAGAGGGAGACACCCGACAAGCTGCCTTCACACAGTGGCCACAACAATGGGCTCAGGCATAGGAGCAGTGGTGAGGATGGTGCAGGACCGGGCAGTGTTTCCGTCTGTGTACATGTGGTCATCATGGGTTGGAATTGATTTGCCGGCACTTAACGGCAACATTGAGCAGAGCTGCCATCGGCCGCTGGTCTGACCGTATAAGGAGTGGAGCCCCTGGCTGCAGGGAGGAGGGCCCTGCTGCCTCTGCCTGCCACTGAAGTTATGCCACAAGACGCTCACACCGGCTTTTTGCAAGTAGAAAGATGAGTTTTGTTTGTGAGATTGTTAACAGAGAGAGGAAAGAGGGATTACTTTTTCTAAATGACAACCAGAAGACTCCTAGAGGGGAGGGAAATTATAAATTTGATTGTATTTCAGGTTACAGGGCTGTTGGTTAGCAAACATCAATATTCTAACTAGAGTGGAAGATGATATCATGTCCTTTTCCCATGGTGTTTTCTGCTCCATTGGTCAGGATCTTCATGGTCACTGGTAAAAGCATAAGGAGCTGATTTAAGTTGCCTTTTCTTGGAACTCAAAACAACAAGTTTCAGTCTAGCTACTCTTGAAAATTCTTTCTTTGGCCTGAAGACGGTTTTATTTTTCATTAGTAAGGAAATAAAAAGGAGTCATAAGGTATCAGAAGTAAACCATACTAAATCATAAAAATCTTAACAAATCTTTTTCCCTCATTCACTTATTTTATTATGAATACACTTAACATTTCCCTTTTATTAAATCATTCCAATAAATATTGCATAATTTCTAAATTATAATGAGAGACATCAAGGTAGTTTGTTTATTTTAAATTCTAACAAAATTACACAGCTAATTAACAAGAGTAAGCAAAATTCATGGAACCTCAGTACTTCACTGAGACCTAATATGAGTTAAACATTAATAATTTAGAATGCCAGATTTTATGTATTTATGGATCAGAGGTTAATGAGAAAAGTAAACTGTAATTGAGATAAAGCTAAGGGAGTATAAATTCATCAATACAAATTTATGACATATAGCTAACCAAATATTGCCTTACTGTAAAGATATTTCTTTGTTAGATCTGGGAAATATTACTTCGGACAATGTAAGATATGACAAAATAATAATTTATAAATTATCAAGGGTTTATGAGGGATGGAGGGTGGGGAGGGAGGTGAAAAATGAGGAGCTGATGCCAGGGGCTTAAGTGGAGAGCAAATGTTTTGAGAATGATGAGGGCAATGAATGCACAAATATGCTTTACACAATTGATGTATGTATGGATTGTGAAGAGTTGCATGAGCCCCTAATAAAATGATTTTTAAAAGATATTAATAAATCAAAACTCTATAGCTGAAATCTTTATGGAAGCAGCCTACCACCTCTTTTTCTCATAGTGCGTTCAAACTACTAACTTTCAGTTGGCCCAGTGCTTAATTACTACATCACCAGGGCTTCCCGTTAGTAAAGAAAATTTAAAACTAAATTAGGGAAGTAAAAAGAAAACACACAATTGGGTGTGTAATTACTTGCTGCAAAGTCAAAATGTAAGACCGTGGTTTACTCCACTTTCAGTAATAATTAATCCTTTTGATAATATGCAATTATAAAATAAATCAACCAATATCAATTATTCCCATAAGACTAGATGTTTCATAGTTTACAATGGTATAGTATAATAGATAGAACACCATGTACTCACACCCCCATGGCGCATAAGTACTAACCCCCCATGAATCTGTGACAATTTCACCTTATGTAGTACAAGGGACATTGTCATTGTAAGTAAATGAATGATCTTGGTTATGCTGGATTGTCCCAATGCGCTCTAATGAGAAGGAAACCAGAGAATCAAAGGCAGAGAAAGGGCATGTGACAAGGCGTTGGATGATGCGCTCTTCAGATGGAGAGAGGGGTCATAGGACACAGTAGGCAGGTCTGAGATAACTGCGTACCCAGGTCCTCGGTCAGGCACACCTTTTTTAGCGCAGAATAATATATGAAGTCTCTTAATAGTACCTCCCACTGCCATGAATCAATTCCACCCCATATAGACCCTATATAGGGTTCCAAATAAGGCAGATTGATCCACCTCATCTTTATGGACAGATGTATATGCCTCATCTTAGCCTTCAGACACTGGAAAGGACCTGGAAGCTGACCTTCTCCAAGCCTCCAGAAGAAATATAGCTCAGCTGATACCTTGATTTCAGCTCATAATTTCTTTTTTTAATTTCTAACATCCAGAACTTTTACATAATACTCACTAAATCTGTGCTGATGTTCCATCGCAGCAATCATGAAAGAAGGCCATCAACAGCGGTTGTGGCTAGGCACTCCCTGCTCTGGAAATGCTCAACACTTGCACAGATTTGCTCTTTGCATGCTTTGCAAAAAGGGATACAATAGGCCCTCTTCCTTTATAAGGCTGGTGCGAAGATTTCATAAGACAAAACACATAGAATGTATTAAAATTATGTCCCATCTAAAGGAAATATTCTATGAGTGTTTTCAACAGAGCACTGAGTTATCACGAAAGCATTAGTGTATGTTTTCCTGGTGGGGGTTCCTTAGCTCTTATGCTGCAAAATGAAAACCCAGGAATGCCTGTCTCGCTTAGTGTTCCTGAGACGAAGATGTGAATGCAAGTCGCTTAATTGGGTGACCTCAGGAAATGTGAAAGGAGTGGGAAGCGAGACAGACAGGAAAGGCAGACAATAAAAGGGCTGGTTTCTTATCTAGCAATTTACTACTGTGGATAACCGAAGCTTGAGACCTCTGGGTATATTTGAGAGCCAATACAGGGCACAAGTCTCAGAGTAATTATTCCTGAGACACAAGGAAGCTGAGGCATTTATAAGTCAACACCTGCCAGTCATCGGCTGGAGGTTGTTCCCTGTGGACCCTTAATTCTCTTGAACTCTAGACTGTTCTAAGACATATATAACAGTCTGTGGCCACTAGGAAAAAATAAATCCTAGACAAAGGATCGCAAGTGTTGGCATTTTAAAATAGTCCAGTATGGATTTAAATGGCTAGGGCAAGGACACTCTCATTCTCAGTATCTTAATCGTTCTCATGACAGTGCGTATTCTTCTGACATTAATAGTTTCTTGAAACTTCAGTTCTTTTCCACAAAGTTCAGATAATACCAACTGTCTTGTAGGACTGGTGAGAAGGTTAAATTAGATAAGACACATGAATCCTAATTATCAAATAATATACTTGAATGCTTTCGGATCTTTATTAGAAATAGTCTTGGCTTTGCTATCACTTTAGAGCTAAAACAAAGGCTTGGAGAGAGAAATCAGGATTATATCCCTCAGAGACCTTGCCAGTATTATGCTATGAGTCCTTTCCAGGGCACATAGAATTGAGATGCACTGGAGACACAGGGAGCAGGTCTGAGATGACTGAGCATCCAGGTCCGCGGTCAGGCACACATTTTGTAGCTCCGAATAATATATGAGGTCTCTTAATACTACCTCCCACTGCCATGAGTCCATCGGACCCCATAGGGACCCTATATAGGGTTCTCAATAAGGCAGATATAGGCACCTCATCTTTATGGACAGATGTATATGCCTCATCTTTCTTTGGGGAGTAGCTGAGGGGCTTGAACTACCAACCTTGGGACTAGCTGTCCATTGTTTGCCCAACAGCATCACCAAAGCTTACTCATGTAATGAGAAGCATTTAGAGTACAACAACAAGAGAAAAAATGCATCTTATGTCCTAGAGACAGGCTAGGGTTCGCCCCATAAACCCCTTTCCAAGCTGAAGTTCACTG
Organism: Echinops telfairi; assembly: GCF_000313985.2. Lineage (NCBI taxonomy): Eukaryota > Metazoa > Chordata > Mammalia > Afrosoricida > Tenrecidae > Echinops > Echinops telfairi. The sequence continues at coordinate 43,560,044 of NW_022103968.1, forward strand.
TCACCGAGTCACTTCTGACTCATAGTGCCCCTACAGGATGAGATAGGACTGCCTCTGTGGATTTCTGAGACTGCAAATCTTTACAGGAATGGAAAACCTCATCTTTCTCCCTCAAAGTGGCTGGTGGTTTAAAACTGCTGACCTTATAGTTAGCAACCTAACTCTTAACTCACTATGCCACCAGCATAGGGACAACTGCTAAGAAATAGCAACACATATGGGACTATTTTATCTGTCTTCGTTCTTCATGTGTGTTAGTTTGGGTTGACTAGAGAAATAAATTCATAGATACTCATGTGTATAAAAAAGAGCTTTATATAAAAAAGCAATTGTATATTGAGAAAACATCCCAGCCCAGTCTAGATCAAGTTCATAAGTCCAATATTAGCCCATATGTCCAATACTAGTCTATAAATACCTCTTCAGACTCATGCAACACACGCAATGATGCCAGTTGCATGAAGATCACAGGCCGGTGGGTGGAAAGTATTGTGGATCTAGTGGCAGTAGAAGCGTCTTAGTGCTGGCATGGGTCTCTACGTGGCTCCTCCAGTTTCAGGACTATGGCTCTATTAGCATAGCTCCATGTGGCTTATCAACAGGAATGCATTGAGCAGAAAGAGTGTGTGTCCCACCTCCAGGGAGGAAGACAGGAGTTCCCAGAATCCTCAGGAAAAGGCCATGCCCACAATGATTGACAGGCTAGACTCCACCCCTTCGCCCAAGTTGACAGTAGATTACATCACAGCCACACCTTGGTGTTCAAGGTTGGAATAGTACATGCATCACCTGCTTTAAGTCATCCTTCCCTAATTTAAACAGAAAAAAAATGCCTCTGTTACCAGGTTTTGTATGTTACAGTAATCAGAAGTAATTTTAAAATGATTTTATCATTAAGAGTACTTTTAAGTTTACATTAAAATGATGTAAAAAGTTCAGCCTTCTCCTATTTCTGCTCTATTTCCTGTGAAGTTTCTTTGTTACTAACATCTTGCATTAATGGCATTTTTCTTACAATCAAGGAACCAATATTGATGAATCTTTATTGATCAAAGTCTATAGTTAATATGAGTGATGCTCTATGAATTTTAACAAAGGTACAATGTCATGTGTTACTGTATTCTACAGAATAGATTAATGGACCTTAAATGCTCTGTGGCCCACCTAACCATCCTTACTCTCCTTCCCCTAAAGTCTGGTATTTGTTATCTTTTTTACTGAATCTATCAACAATCCTGGTGGCATGGCAAGGTCAAGGGTTTGAATCCACTAGGTACTCCTTGAGGGACAATTGAAGGTGACAGCTGAAAAGTTTTAAAGTCTTAGAAACCTCAAGAAGCAGTTCTGATTCCTAAGAGTCAGAAATTGCTCAAGGGCAGTGCGTCAATCTTTCACCGAGTCTCTGTGGAAAGACATGGTGATCTACGGATAAATTTAGCATATACAGAGACTATGTTAACTTTTAAAAGAGCGTTGCTTCTCAAATTGGTCTGACCTACAAAAACCAAAGAAAGAAAAACAGAATGGTGGTAACAAAAATATATTTGGTATCTGTTATTTTTGGAAATATATTAAGAAGTCTGTATTTATTAAAATAGAGAGAAATAAAATGCTAATGTCTTATTATAAAGAAGTAGGAAAACAATTTTAATGACATTAGTATTACAAGTATAAATGGGATATTACTTTAAAATATGGTATAATAAAATTAGACTTATTGGACTATGCACAAGTACAGAAGCTAATTTCAGTTCTTTCTTTCCTGCAGTAATGAAAATAGGTGAAACAAAGAAAAATTTTGAAATAATAAAAAAAGACATTATGTATGCAGGAGATAAAAGAAATTTAAAATAACATACTATATCTTTTTGTGCCAGAATTAAGAACTGAAAGAGCATCAGCAGAGATCCAACTTCAATGAATATATGCTGAGACAATGTAATATCATATAACAACTTAATTTACCCTTCTGAAACATTTAGCTGTAGCAATTTTCATTTTTTTCTACTTTTTACTTTTATCTATTTCAATGCTTTTTTCTCAAAAATTAGCTTTTGGAAAGAGCAAAACTAAAGCGAAATATTAGATATGTTTTATGCTAGGCTGTAATCCAGAGTTAGATAAGAGGAGGCTTCAAAATTTCCGTGGATGGTGACCTTGGCTCAGTGTCCTTGGTAACCTGCTGACTTCTACAAGAGACAAAGCAAGTGAACAGTTTCTGTAAGGCAACAGCGAGAGCTGTGGGATGGCCATGCCCATGGAAGTATGGGTTCGGTTCACACTGGGAGATTCCAAAGGAAATCTCAGGAAGTATTAACACTGCATTGCCCAGCATAGCCTGCAAGCTTACTTTACACATGGGATTGTATGACCATTTACTAGCTTAAAGACTGGTGTGGGCTTGAGGTAAAGTTTGCTGCTGAGCACTTACCTCTCTGAGGGTGTCAAAGAAACACCGTCTCATGGTTCACATGTGTACTGATCTTGCTCCGAGGGACCCAGTGCCGACAGCTTCACCATGAATGGTGGATCCATGCACTTTGTCCTGGGACTTTATTGGCAGTGGGGGTAAAGAGGATTACTGGGACAGAATAGTTCCAGACTGGCTGGAACTGGGAATTGGGGGATCCATCCTTCCAAGGTTTGATAAGAATGAGGTCTCCAGGAAGTGGGGTACCTTTAAGCATTGGTTAACTCTCTTGACTTGCCCCGAGGATTATGGTCTCTAGGCACTGTGGGGGCACTAAGTTTTACTGAGTGCCAAACTACCAGGATTTCTTGGAGTCCAAGCAAGGTGGTTAGGAGAGAGTGGACAGCACCAGGTAAGAGGCAAATGTCCGGCTTACCTGCCACATCCCTCCACAACCAGGGTCCAGACCACTAGCAGCAGTGTTTCACAGCTGGGCCGTCCAGTGGGGCTACCTCGGTCCAGGTAACAGTGGCAGACTTGCCCCTTCTGGATTTTCCCCATAAGACAGAGCACTGTGCAGTGGCCATTTTGTTTGCAGTGATGGCATGGCCCTCGTGGAGGCCTATTTATGTGAGGGCAATCCTTTGTGCAAAGGCCCACACGACAACATACATGGCACTCAGTGCCTTGTGCACGGTCTTTAGAACCTGGGCGGCAGTAGATGGGTGTTGTTAGCAATGGTGGCCCTGCCTGCGGATGCTAGCATGTTTCCTTCTCTGCTTCGCCTGAGCCCGAGCCTCTTGCTCTCTGTCCCTATTGTAAAAGGTGGGATTGCCCTGAGTGACCATCTCTCCTAGGGTAGCTCCTTCAGGCTCTTGCACTAATTTCTGGAGCTTCTCCCAGATGTCTGATGTAGCTGTGTGAAACATTTGTCTTTTAGAAGGGTTTGGCCTTCATATGAGTCTACATCTTCCGTGGCGTGCTGAGTCAGGGCTTCGCTCAGCCGTTCCAAGAAGCTTACAGGCCTTTCATTAGGCTCCTGTTAATGACTGCTACTTTAGTGCAGTTGATGCCTTTTTGTCACCCTTGCAGCATGTCAACTATGAAAATCTCTTAGCTTCCTTTGGTACTTGCTCTATTTCAAAGTCCTTCATAGTCAGTCCTAGAATTATCATTCCATCCTTCCAGGCCAACTCATAGGCCAGGGAGAGGGGCTGAGGGGTATCTTTGTACATCTGGATTGTCTGCGTAACTGCCTAGGTCACTCTGCTTGAGTTCAATTAGGGTGAAAGGCTTATGAATCATCAGTTGACCAAATTCTCCAGCTGCCTCTACCAAGGGTAGAATGTTAACGGGGCCTCTTCCCCCACAGGTTCTACAGGTTCAGTCACAGAGGGTGGGACAGTTTGGCTGGGGACTGAGAGTCTCAGTCTCAGGCACTTGGCCCTTTATAGGGCCCCAGGTACATTTGAATCAAAGATCTTTCCTGTTTCTCTAGAGGAAAAATGCTTGCACGAAGTCGACTTCACCAACGTTATCATGCCCTTAAAGAAAAGCTTTAGCTGAATCAGAGTATGGAGGGAGAGTGTGCTAATTCTCGGCCAGGATTTCCTATCACCTAGAACAGTGGTTCTCAACTGTGGGTCGCGACCCCTTTGGTGGTTGAATAACCCTTTCACAGGGATCGCCGGATTCACAACAGTAGCAAAATTACAGTTATGAAGTAGCAATGAAAATGATTTTATGGTTGCGGGGAGTTGGGGTGGGTTGTCACCACAACATGAGGAACTGTATTAAAGGGTCGCGACATTAGGAAGGTTGAGAACCATCGATTGAGAAAGCCCTGGGGCCAGATGTAGTTGCAGAGGAACATGTTTCCACTCCTTTAGCATCTGAAGCTCAAATCTAGGGTAATTAGGATACAGTACAAAGGTATTCCCTGGGAATGGACTCCTGGTTACCCATCTAGAAGACAAAACAGCTAAAAGGTTAGATTGCCCGGCATCCCGGGTTCTTAATGAGAAATTCTGGCACACGTGGAATCTGAGGGCCTCAGACAGACGTCTATCCTTGGTGGTGTTTGGACCCAGCTGGCAGGCCCCGACTTTTCTCTAGACAGCAAGCCAGGCATTAGGGTACCACTGACTATGGATGGCATCTTCAGGACCTTCGAAGGGGATCACCAGCACCGGCTATGGATGACCGACTAGGACATTCAAAGGGGAGACGGACCTCTCTAATGGTTCAATCTGAATGCAGGCAACTCTAGGGAAACTGGAATCCTTAGCTGTGTATCTATTAACCCAGCAGAAGTGTATCAGGGATGTGAATTGCCTGGTGTATGGACCCATCCATTGTAGAGGCAGGAGGCCGTTGTGCTTAAAAAGCCTCTTACGTGGTCTTGGAAATGACCGGATTAGCAAAGGGGTTGGGGAGGGGCAGACAGGAAAGCAACGACCAAACACCAAAAGCCAAACAGAGCTTAACTCAAGAAAACGAGGCATTCTTTTGCACTTGGCTTTTCAATACAGTGGAGGAAGTATGCTTGGAGAAATCGTGAAGGACCAAGGAGCGGGCGGGACCCATAGGAACTGGAAACCCATTTTTTGGGGGCCTTTGGGTGGAGCAAGAGATGCCATCTTGGCACTGAGCCAGCAGAAGGGCACGTGTCCAGCTATTCTGCCAAATGGTGGAAGTCAGGGGTAGAGTGGATATCCTACAGAGACACAATCACATTTTAACAACATGGGTGTGCAGCAGTTTGGAGGTTACAAGGAAAGCAGCAAACCGGAGTGAAATGTGCTAGAAAAGCAAAGACGGGGGAAGGGTTTCCTGGGGAACTGAGAGGAGGGCCTGCAGGCAGCAGTCTTCCAGCAGCGTCACAGGAAAGGAGGGTTTAGGAAAGAACCAATCCCAAAGGCGAGTAGGCAGGCAGACGCATTGGGGAGGGGCCAAGGGCTCAGCAGCCATCTTGTCAGAGCTCGCACGGACATTTACATGTGGCTCTGGTGAACTGGGCTGCAAGTCAGCTCTCACTGTCGGCCACTCCACAGGGCAGTGTTGAATCCCGTAAGATCCACAGCCAAGACTGACAGAAGGCTCCTTCTCCCTCCTACAAAGGCTGGTGGTTTCAAACTGCAAACCTGGTAGATTAAGTCCGACACTTAGAAAGTCCCCACTACCAGAGCTCCTCAGCTTCTGCTCATGTGGTGAGAGATGAAGTAGGAAATGAAAGTGTGCACGAAAAAGAGGCACTGAGGCAGAGGTTTGCACCTGGTACCAGGGACAGAAGGGTGTCCTGAGCTGGGTTTACTTCAAAGGTGGATGGATTCTGGAGATTTGACCCGAGTCAAGTGCACCAAATATGTTAGGTTTCATAAGACTGAAAGAATTCATGCGACAGAAGCACTTTTGTAAATCCAAGTAACTTTTATGAGGGAAGGGAAGGTTTCCGGTATTACAGTCTCAAAAGTACACACTATTTCTGGAAAGCATACAAGACCCTGTAGGGACCAGGCATGACCCGGGGACTGGAGATGGCCAATTCAGGAGAGCGCAGAAAAACCACGTGAAAAGAACACCTGAACAGGAGCGTGAACGCACGGTATGGAACCAAGAACAGGGATCCCAAGAGGCCAAGAGGGAGCCTGCCTCTTGGCCCTGCTTTTCTCCCCATCCTGCATTCCTGGAGGGTACATGGTTGAGGGTATTGGCCGACCTCATTGGCTGAGTTCAGTTGCACCTGTGTGATGTCTTATCACCTGTGCCTAGGTGTTTCCCCATAGGTGTCTGAGGGGTGCCTCGCTTCCCTGAATCCCCTTTATGGTGGCCCTCCCAGGTCAATTGTTCCAGCGCAGGTGTTCAGAGGAGATGACCCCCCACCCCCACCCTTTATCCCTCTTCTAGCTACCTGTTAAAAGTATTAACTTGGACATTTTTAGCGAAATGTCATTGAAATATTTTCCATTTGTTTGGAGCTTTAATATTTATAAAAACAAAAAGATGTCTGATAAGAAATACAATTTTTCTAAACCAACTTAAACCAATACTAAAAAGGGAGACTCTTTAGTATTGGTTTAAGTTCCATAGCAAGCAAATTTATCTTTGAAATACACTAAAATCTTACATGAATGAATTTGCTATGACATCACTTGATACATTGTATTCAGTATTCTTCCAGAGCGCAAAATCATGTGCCAAAGTTCTGACTGTGTACCTATTTTCACTTCGTTTGGAAAAACTCACTGCTTTGGACATAAGATAAGACATTTGGTACAGTTTGCTGAAGAGGAAGAGATTTAGAATAATTGAAATTGAAAGAATTATTCATTGCCAGAGGGAGAGATATGAAAAGAAGCCAATAGAGATTCACAAAATGAAAGAAGTGACAAATGTAAATAAAAGAGATCGTGGATAGAACCTTCCAGGGAGCAGTTACTTCTGTCACCATCTCCATCCCAGTGTTGCTCTGCCTTCTGCCAGTCAATTGGTGTCTGTAAGCGGTGGAATCAGATTCAGTTGGAGCTTCATTCTCTGTGAAGTTTAGCTGACTCACAAAGCAGGTGAACATAAATCCATACCCATTCAGCAATCCTTTCAGCAATCACTGACAGCTTAACTAAATCTAAATCAAAATGAGTAATAATCACTTTTATTCTATTCACAAATGCACGTTTAAGTAGATAGGATTAAGGTACTTCAGACACTGGTTCAACATCTTCATTTTCTCTGAAAAAGGAAAGTGGAATAAAAGGGTTTGAACTCATGTGTATTAACAGATGAAGGACAACATACTGGCCATTGGATCTTGATCTTTTTATATTAATGAAACTATAATTCTGTTCCTACAAAATGATTTCTGCATCTGCCCATCTTAGATTTCCCTTTCATTTATTGGGGTCTAATGCATAAGGTTTGTTTTATGAAAATGCTTAAGTACGAGGAGCAGTTATACTGAAGACAGATGATAAGTTAGCACACTGACTTTAATTTGATTGTTTTCGGGCAATAGCAATCGCCATACCCCTAAAAGAATCAACTAAAATAAAAAAATATATATATTTTTAGAGAGGGAACCACATGTGCAAAAATCATGAAACATGTTCTGAGGATTTCCTATTGACAGATTGTAGAACTAGCTTTCAAACAATGGCAAAAATTAATGGTCAGTCTTTCTGGTCACACTGAAAAATTTTATTACCTTTTTGGCTACAAGAAACAGACTCAGCAATAAATTATTTTGATGTAAGCATTAAAATCTCTGCTCAGTAGCAATGTGGCATTGGTTAATACTTATTCTCTATGAGCTTCTCTTTCCTTGCGTGTGCAATAAAGACCACAATAATATTTCATTGTGGTGAAGGTAAAAGTTTCAGTGAAGTGATTCAAGTACAACATGCACAATGCATGGCTCGGAATAAGTGCTCAATAAATGCTACTTAGTGGAATGTAAGCCCCATGAAGGCAGGAATCAAGTCTCCCTTATTAATATGATATCTGTCATCTATCTATCTATCTATCTATCTATCTATCTATCTATCTATCTATCTATCTATCTATCTATCTTTTAATGTCAAATTAATATATTCAGGGAAAACAAGCAAACACAAACTTCCATTGCATTTAGAGGACATGTCTGTGGTTATCCCACAGTCAGCAGAGTGTATATGTTTATTCTAAATTTAAATACATGAGAGGAAAAACACCAACAGAGCATTTTACAAACATATCATTAACTGTGCCCAGATTAAACTTCCATTGCATTCCCTGGATTGTTGGAGCAAAACTCTGCTGGTCATGTTGTCCCTGGAGTATTGCCAAGACTCAAAAATATCAATTTTCTTCCAGGCTGCTCTGACGCCTGCTCCTGAAGACAGGCGAATGCAGGCAAAGACTGAATGTAGCTCTTGAATTTCAGGACTTTTTAAGTTAGTTCTTGTTTCTTCTTTCTGTTCAATGACTGTGACATTTTAGGCGTGTGTGTGTGTGTGAGTGCGTGCGCGCGCATGCGTGCGCGCTTTGGGGGGCATAAATTACAATCAATGACCAAACAATAAATAGCCCATGTGCTTTTAAACCTTCACTTTGCTTTCCAAAGAGGACTCCCTTTTCTTTAAGAAATATATTAATGGCTCTTTAGTTATCAAACTATTTTCATAGGTCTTAGTTTTTCCCCCTCCTGTTTTATGACAGCTGTATAAGAAGGACTATTGTTCACTTTCTAGCTTTTCTTTCTCTAAAATTATTTCAAGTCATATTATATTCTGGTCTCATTTTTAATCATTAAAAAAAAAACCAACAGAAAAAATAAGAGGGATAGTCACTAAACAACTTAGAATCAACTCCTGGAAGCCCAGTTTATCCATATGGGCTTCTCAAGCGGAGGAGCAAAGGTCCAGCACTCCTTGGGGTGTGGTGGCCCATGTGTATGAAGGCTAACCGTGAGACCATGCCAAACCAACCAGCTGCTCCAGGGGGGAAAGATGAAGCAATCTACTTCCCTACAGATTTATAGCCCCCACATCCTAAAGGGACAGTTCTAATCTGTCCTATAGGGTCACTATAAATCAGAATTGACTCAATGGCTGAGAGGGAGGGAGAGAGAGAAAGAGAGTGAGAGAGAGAGAGAGACCTTTGTGGTAGCAGTCACAAAGTCAGAAAATGTGTAAAGAAGCTCTTGAAGATCATTCAAATAAATATAGATACAAGTATTGATAATATGAGCCGTGGACATACTTTGAGCCAGAGTATGATGTGCTCAAGTTTCATTGTTTCATATGATTTTGTCAGCAGCAGGATCTAGGATGATGACTTGAGGTGGTGGGAAGATATTGGAGGCAAAGGAAAGCAAAACATAGATTATGCTGTGGTGAAGACGCATGCAGTTCTGACTTAGAGAGCCGTCGGTGAAAGTCTGGAGAGGGGATCCGTTTGAAGCCTGTACTCAGTGGAATCAACAGTACTGATTAGCAATTGGATGTGGGGCTGGGGGAGTGAGGAGAAAGAGGAAATAGGGAGGATTCCTGTTTTCGGCAGAAGACAGTTCAATAATGTCTTCTGTGTGGATACTAAAGATAGGAGTTACGTTTGAGGAGCAAGATGATGAGTAAATTTTAGATAGGTAGATTACCCACTGATGTTCCATAAGCAGTTGGAGTTATAGTTTCCTAAAGTTCAGGAGAGCAGCAGATTTAAACACTATGGAGGTGGGGGTGGGTGGTGGGTTGTGAGTATGTAGAGTGAGTGGAAAAGCGAGGAGAAAACCAACCAGGAAAGAGTGTAGCATGAACAGGAGTTTCCAGTGAATAGGGAACAGGTTGCCCAACAAAAGAAATGCAAGTGCATAGGCGCCTAGAGAAGGCAGATAAAGGCTGGGAATTAAGTGTTGTGTGTAGAGATTTTTAAGAAAGGAACTTTGTCATGGCAGCCATTTCACAGAGCTGGGGCTTTGTCTCGCAATTAATGGTAATCCAGTGAATGGTGTTTAGCAGGGGAGTGAGATGATGCTACCATGCTGGTGGCAATATTATAAAGGATGGAGTGCAGGGAAGCTAGCTGGAAAGAGTGACTCATTAGGAACCTCTGGGCAATCACTTGGTGAGAGTTCATGAGAGCTGTTGCTGAGGTTGGCTAGGAGGCGAGAGTGCAGCTCTACTTACAAGTGGGTGGGAAAGAGGGCTTGAGGGAAGAGGGGGGTCCAGGATGAAGCTCAGTGCTCTGATTGGGGTAATGGGATGGACACACTGCAACATCAACAACTGTGCAAGCTAATGGAGGGAGAAAGAGCAAAAGAGATGGAAAAGAAATGGCTGAATAATTAGGAAGAAAATAGAGTGAGAGAAATCAAATTGGTAGCGCTTCAAGAAGCAGTCAGTAGTGCTAAATGCTTTTAGCGGTCAAGTAAACTGGGACTTAAAAATGTTCTCTCTGATTTAACGATCCGCGGAAGGGTTTCTGAGGAAAGCAGGTTGAGTGGAGTGGTAGGGACAGAAGCCAGACTGCTGTGGGAGGAGAGTGAGGGGAGGAAGTGGTGATAGTCTAGACATCTTCTTCGAGAAGCTTAAAAGATACTGAGAGAGAGAGAGAGAGAACAAAATGAGACTATAGAATAAAGCCAGTTGTTACTCTTTTATCATACTAGGAGTATTGGCGCTTATGCAAAAATGAATCTCAGTTTTTCTACAGAATAAATCAAATCACTTAATATGCTCTGTGTAAAAAGTAGAACATCAAATAATCTTAAATAGCATAATTTAATATACAGGGGATGGTTCTAAACAATAAAATCCATTCCAACAGGAATAGTAAATACAAAATAGTAATGATATTTTTTGTTTAAACATTTATCATATTTAGATCAGGTACTGTTTTTGTCAATCAAATTTTTAAATAAAAAAATTCCTGCTTAAGAAGAGGAAATTCTCCCCCACTGCTTACATTTTCCATATGTTATTTATTTTTTAGCAATACAGTAATTATTTCCAGATTTCTACTTAACCTCTGAAGGCCTCTGGAATGTTTACTTTACATGGGCTTTTGTCTTATTGTTGTGGTGCTCAGTGTTTCTTTAGAGTGGGACTCTGGATACCAAGGATTAACATTCATGCAGCAGCAGAGTCCTCTCATCAAGAAAACCAAATCCCCAACAACTTCATGGCTTAATAAAACAAAAATGTTTCCCTTTGCTTAAAAACAGAGCATATCATTCTAAGCTAGAATGAGTAATGCTCTCTTCTGTGAATATTCTTAAATGTCTCATAGAGACTAGCCTCATGCTTCTCTTCATTAATCGGATACTTGCTTTATGTCTACTGTGTGTCGGGAATTGTTCAAATATAGTAAAGTATCTTCCCTTACAACTTTAATCACAAATTAGATGCTTACCTCTGGGTTCTGCCTGTATGCCCTTTGTGCCCAACTCATGTTCTGATGTTCCCACACCATGTGGTGGGCACTTCTCTCACCCTTCTCAAGTCAAATGGGTCACTGGCAGATCCTGTGGAGGGGAGGGAGGGAAGAAGACTTTATTTAGCTGATGCACATCAAAGATTTCCTGAAGACCAGACCACTCTCCTAACTGAAGCAGGATTGGAACTTTATGGACTAGAAGTGCCCATGAATGCCCCTGTGGTCTGGCTCAGGGGAAGTTGTTTTCTTCTTTAATTGTTGGAAAACTTGGAGCTGAACTGATTAGAGATTGTTTGGTGTTTTCATGCCTATTGTTTGGGATCATTGATTCAATTCCCTCCTGGCAACTGTCAGAAGGTTTTTTCCCCTCCAAGTTCGGTTTTTGCAAGCGCTGCAGTTTTTCAAGGTTTCAAGAAAACGTAGTGAAACATCAGACTTGGATGAGGGACAAAGAGAAAGAAACAACAACAACAAAAATACAAAGAGGTGGCAGCAAAGAGGTAGCAGCAAGAGAAACTAGGGTGTGTGTGTGTGTGTGTGTGTGTGTGTGTGTGTGTGTGTGAATATATATTAACAATAGCCTTTCCACCTGGATCAGCTCCGACTTCTCATGAAAGGTAGCTTCCTGTGTGGATGTTTCCTTTCCCTGAATGAGCTCTTAATAACCGTATTCTGCCCTGATCCAGCTGTCTTCCTTGCAGCCTGAGAAGGACCAAGTTGTTAGGAAGGAGAAAAAGAAAGTGAGAAGGAAAGAAAGGAGAAGGAATAGAAAAAAAAAAACAAAAGGAAGGAGAATTGGAAAAAGAAATTCCATTACTTTTCTATACTATCTTATCACTGAAATAACACTTTCTTTTTAAATACTACGATATAGGCAAAATATTTCTTAAGATGAAAGACACTGCAGTCAGTAAGATCAGGAATCTAGTCCACTTACTGCCCAACTTTACATGCATGCCCTTGAGAAAAATGTCTAAGTTTTCAACCTTATCATCAGTTAATTATTTGTAATTATAATAGTATTTTTAATGCAATTGACAGACATCCAGGTCTGACTAGCGTCCTCTGCCAAGGCAAATGCATTTGGTCATAGAGCTGCCATGTGAGAAAGAAGAGCTTGTGTTCTGAAGGGCAGGATGCAAGTACTGGGCCATCACTAGGGCTCTGTCTGAAGCCTATAGCTTTGTGGGAGGGGGGCGTGTTGGCTTCATTTTCTCCTACTGTACCTGGACTTTCTCAATAAGAAAGAGAAGGGGGCACTGACATCCATAGATGCTTATCCCATTATTTGAAACATTAGAAAGGAAAGACACTTTTATGTATAGCTGCAATGAGGGATAAATGCAGATTTCAGCCTGACTTGGGCTTTTTATTCATTCCTCCATCTGTGCGGCTAAGAAACCGGAGCAATGTATTTAGCCTATCTATCGATTCCTGTGGTCAGGGTAAGTTTGTTAGTGATGGGAGGACTTCTGAAAAATGGGGACAGGGTCACTAACCAATTCAGGTAGTTAATTAGTCTATGAGGATTAATATGACTATAAAAATGTAGTCAGTATGCTAAAAACAAAAATAGGACTCTAAAGAGAGCAATGATAAAGCAGCTATTCCTTTTCCTACTGGTCTGAAAACTCCTCTTGAGTTTTCTTTGTTTTTTTTCCTGTATTTGGATTGAATTCAAGCAGATTGGATATTTTTTTCTTTTATTACAAGCATAAGAAAAATCTAATTTCTCTAATTAAAACACATAGAAGAGCACAAAGCAGTCTGTAATTCTATACTTAACACAAACCAAAATATTCTATTCAACATTTCCCCATAGGACCTTGCTGTTTTCTGATATATTCTCTTTCAGCTCTCGCCCGCTAACTCCCCAGGGTTTCTCATTTCTGAATTTTATCTCGGGGAGAGGAACAGGGATAGAAGGATAGTACTGCTTGACCAATCTTATCACTGAGGAACGTACGATAGAATGTCAGATTCAAGATGGCAAAGCTCTTTCTCCTAAGAAAAGTTATTGCACATTACTCAGATACTTCTTGGCATGAAACATCCAATTGCAGTTCTAGGGATTCAGGCAATGTCTTTTCTGAATGACTTCTTATTCTTCAGGGTTTTCTAATTACTCATCTGGTGAATTACAGGATCCCCATATGCATTTCTTGAATGAGAAACCTTTCATCTTGATCCAGAATGCCTGTTTATCACTTGGCCTCAGTTTAGTGCACAAAAAGAGAAAATCATCCAATTTTAATTTTAATAATGATGTAAATGACTTTCATACATGGATGACTATCATAACATGGGAATTTGTGAATTATCTATTTAGCTCGTCAATAAGGGAATTGACAGATGGCAAAGTCCATTCAGAAAGCATTTGAGAAACTGAGTACTTGTGGACTCTTTGGGGGAAAGAGACAACTTGAAAAACTTGCTATGTACAAAAGATTTCTTATAAAACACTGATTATAATGTCTCAAAGGTGGATAACACCTTAATCTTTGGGGTCATCTATTCTAATAGGCATGCTGTGCAGGTCTACTGGGCAAAAATCTGTAGGTAAGCATGCAATTTCATAAACTTTCAGTTCAAATAGCAAAAGAACAACCTCACAATACAATGACATAATCCTTCAGTAAGAAACTTGGGAACTTTCTAAGTATATTATTTAATGGACACTGAGTCTTCTTTTTGCAGTATTTTCAAATTTTGTATCCTTTTTCCTAAAAGTGTATGTACTTTGCTGGCATCCTGGTTTTTGTAGGCCCATATTCCTCTTTGTTCCACTGCCTCAGCAGATCTTGCCAATATTTGCACCCAATCTCCAAAGGCACAATACCGTTTTATATATTAGAGCTTGTCATAGGATCTCAAGAGGCCTGGTGGGGCTATCCGGTAAGCACGGGACTGATCAGAAGAATGTTGTCAATTCAGTCCCACCAGCCATTCGAAAGAAAGAAAATTTAGCTGTCTGCTCCTCTGCTGTTTGACAACGTCAGAAACCCTTTCCCATGAGGATGCCTGAGGAGACTACCTCATCACAGACTTCAAAGGATTCTTCCATAATCTCTGTCATCCTATTGGATTGATCAGACGAAGATCGACTAGAAGGGAATACCTGGTGGTCTACTCCTGAAAAGCAGCAAGTGACACTCTGGATCTGGATCTGTAACTGGTCTTGGTGACGGTGTGGGACCACGCAGCGTTTCAATCTTTCATGCACAGGATCGCCATGAGTTGAAGGAAGTCTCCGCGACAGCAAACTGCTCTTGGACAGGTTGAGGGTAGCTGATCATTACCGGAGGCAGAGCAATGTTTACCATCTATTACTTTGCCCTGTTGATACCTTGCTCTAGTGTATAGAAGTTGTTGATCAGTGTCCTTGGGATGCTTCTCATTCATAGTAAAATCACATGTCAAGGTAGAATTGTCCCATTGGGTTTCATAGGCTGCTATCTTTATGGGAATGGATTGCCAGGTCTTTCTACTGCAGAGCTGCTGAGTGAGTGAGTGCAAACCACTAACCTTTAGGTTCATAAACTAGGGCTAAATGGGTTGGCTACCAGAGTGTGAACGTTGAAGTATCAATTGTATTGTTTACTTCTTTTATTACCTTTGGTGAAACATCTGGACAATTAGAGTGGCCTCTAATGCCCTCTTCTATTTGGTGCTATTGGGTGGGGCTATTGGGTAAGCAGTGGATTGCTAATCACAGATTGAGCAGTTCAAACCCACCAACTACTCTCGGAGAGAAAGACGAGATTCTCTTACTCCCATAAAGGATTCCAGCCTCCAAAACTGTCTGCAGGGGCACTCTGAGTCAGAATCACTTCCATCAAAATCTTCTTTGGATTTACAGGTTTCCAAAAGGAGTCCTGGAGGCCCTGTCAGATGAACATTGGGCTGCTCATCATAAACGTGGTGAGTCAAACACTGGCTGCTCAACAGAAGAAGGAGGAGGTTCTCTGCTTCTGTCAACATTGACAGCCACTGAAACCCTCTGTACAGTTTCTATGAGTTGCAATCCGCTCGCTGGCACTGCCTTTAATTTCTGATTTTTATATGTGTTCAATACCAGGACCAGGTAGCCCTAAAGGTGAACATCTCTTTATATGTCGTGCCCCAGGCTCGCTCTTGTTTCACGCTGCTCTGTGCAGTGCCTGGTATGTCAAATGGGCTTCAGAGACGTTGGTAATTTTTACTACAGGTACTGTTGTTTGGACTGTCCAGAGAATACAAAGCTTGCAGCTGGGCATATTGGGCCATTTGCAATCTCTTCCCAAGTTTCCTTTTTAGATTCACTTTCCGTGGCTTCCCGGCTTCCATCCTTCCGTCCTCTGCTCCAGCCCCGCCAGTAGTTATCAGCTCAGTCATCACGGCGAAGAGCATGCCAGCTGTGTTTGAACAAACTGAATATGAATCATGAGGATGCGAATAATCACTTGATACCTTGAGCAAGTTACTCAGCCTCTAAAAGTTTTGATTTTAAAAATCTAAAAATGAGCTCATTGGAAACTGCCTGATAGGATGTCGGAAGATTGAAATTGTGTACATGAAGGGTGAAGGGTTTATTGTATCACTTACTATTTGTGCGTGCCCCCAAAGTGATGGCTCTCCAGTCCCGTGTTCTTGTGTACTCCCTGCCCTCGGGTGCCTTCGGTGCTTCAAATAAGGTCTCATGAGATTGTCACTCTATAGTACAGCCACACTGCTGATATTGCCTCATATTCCTCTTTGTGTTCCCAGGGGTTGTTTTACATAGAGCAAATACTTCATATATTATCATTACATTATTTTTCTTTCTAATTCTCCTTAGATTCAACTGTCAGAGCTCAATAGACAGACATGAAGTTTGTGAAAGGAAAAAAAAAAGGATGTTTGTGTATGGTCATTTTTAAATCTTAAAATATTCTTGATCCTATCTCTTGATGTTTCATCCTCTTAGTCCTTTATTAGCATCACTTTTAAAACTCTATCATCTTTTGTTAATATATGCTGTTATCTATATTTATATATGGCTATGTTATATTTTGAAGGAAATTCAATAGTTTATCTATATCCCTTTTTGTAATGAACCATAGCACATACTTCATAAGTTTCATTGAATAGAGATCTGAGGAAGAACATACATCTGCTTAAAAACCATTTATTATTAATTTGTTGGAAAATAAGTATGATTAATAAGAGAGACCTTGCTAATTATTGGTTCTCTTAATGCACTTAAATCAGCATATATTTGTATTTTGTTTTTTTTAGCAAGGGCTAATAGATTACATACAAAGAGCATTCTTCATTTGCCCATTCAGACAGCAATGTGCAGGAAGGTTAATTGAGCTATAAAAATCAATTAGTCATCAATATATATACAAAAGTCCATTTACTTTTTGTCTTCTCGGTTGATAAATGTAGCTAATAATTAAGACAGGGATGAGATTAAAGTTGAGATTTAAGACTACTGTAGTTAGGCCACTTATAAGTTTGAATGTGTTTTACACAGCTCATTTTTATTTTTCAATGGACATTTATAGCATATTTTTATGACATAATTATTAGGAATAAAGATATTCTATAATTTGGCTGTACAATTTTATTCAAGTTGCTCTCTGGGCTTCAGGTTCTTTCTTTGAGAAAAATAAGAGAATTTAAGTTGAGTTGGCTCCTTGTTTCTTAGGCTTATCTTCTTTTCTTTAAAAAAAAATCATTTTATTAGGGGCTCATACAACTCATAACAATCTCTACACATATCAATTGTGTAAAGCACATTTGTACATTCATTGGCCTTATCATTCTCAAAACATTTGCTCTCCACCTAAGCCCCTGGCATCAGCTCCTCATTTTTCCCGTCCCTCCCCACTCTCCCCTCCCTCATGAACCCTTGATAATTTATAAATTATTATTTTGTCATATCTTGCACTGTCCGACATCTCCCTTCACCCACTTTTTTGTTGTCCGTCCCCCAGGGAGGAGGTTATATATAGATCCTTGTAATTGGTTCCCCCTTTCCAACCCACCCTCTCTCTACCCTCCCGGTATTATCACTCGCACCACTGGTCCTGAAGGGATCATCCGCCCTGGATTCTCTGTGTTTCCAGTTCCTACCTGTACCAGTGTACATCTTCTGGTTTAGCCAGATTTGTAAGGTAGAATTGGGATCATGATAGTGGAGGGTGGGGGGCGGAGGGGAGGAAGCATTTAGGAATTAGAGGAAAGTTGTTTGTTTTATCATTGCTACATTGCACCATAACTGGCTGGTCTCCTCCCTGTGACCATTCTGTAAGGGGATGTCCAATTGCCTACAGATGGACTTTTGGTTTCCACTCCACACTCCCGTTCATTTACAATGATATGATTTTTTGTTCTGATGATGCCTGATACCTCATCCCTTCGACACCTCGTGATCACACAGGCTGGTCTGCTTCTTCCATGTGGGCTTTGTTGCTTCTGAGCTAGATGCAGCCTCTTATTTTCAACACACATATTAACATATCACAGTTAGGTTTTAAAGAGTCCACTTTGTCAAAGAGTGCTCTCCAAAATTTAACCTATAAATGAAGTCACCTAAAGTAGAAGTAAGGAGCAAAACAATTGCATAGATTCACAAAAGGATCATTATTTTCAATAATATATTCATACCCCTGAATAATCATAGATGACCATTGAAATTTTATTGGAATTAAACAATCTTATCAACTGAAAGGTAAATACATAAAAATTGATCATTTGTCATTTTATTTTAATTACTTAGAAAGTATGGTGGCAATCACGCCATCTCCAGTTTAGCTCACATCATGGTTCCATAGTCTACCTTGGTGAGTAGTGAACCCTCTCAGGTGCAACTACTGGTGTTCCCTATTCAGAGGGACGAAGAGTCAGGGAAATGAAAAGATATACAGAAATAATCAGTCCAGTGGTCAGATAGATCATGACTCTGGCACTGGAAGAAGTGGACGGTGCCAGGCCACCACTGCCAAATGCTCTGAAGGGGATCACATTAGAAGATCCTGTGTAGAGTAGGAGAAAATAGGAAACAAAACCCCAAGTCCCTTGTGGCCAGGCTTACTCTGGCTCATGGTCAGCCTTCAGCTCTGGAGTTGAACCCAGCCTCTGCAGCTCAGTTTTCAGCAAGACAAGGGCCGGGCCCATAGAAGGCACAATAAAATTAGTGTGGTGTGCACACCTGTGGATAATGAGAAGGGAACTACCTATCCAATGACAAAAATCACAGGGTTAGAAAGAAGGAGTAGAATAGAAGCAGGAGGCACAGGGGAACAGGGGGTTACACAATGGTGTATTGTGAGGAGTACTGGATGAGTGTATGAAATATTGAATGTAAAACTGATGATCATTTGTATAAACCTTCACTCAATTTATAATAAGATTTAACAAATAAGTAGTGTCATATATAACACCATCACAAATATAAATTATTTTGAAATGAGGACGTGTCTTTGGTGATGAATAGATGTCTCCAGACAGCTCCAATGCATGCAACCATATGTACAACCATATGTACAACCATATGTACAACCATATGTACAACAGAAGAAAACAGTTCACAGTCCTGCCCCTGTCTTACCGTCCTTTGTATGCAGGAGCCCTGTGTTAGTCAGGGTAGACTAAGAAACAAATCTAGGGAGACTCATATGTACATGAGGAAGAGTTTTATATACAAGATCAGTTGAATATGGAGAAAACCTCCCAGCCCAATCCAACTCAGGTCCATAGGTCCTATATTTTAGCCCATATGTCCGATACCAAGCTATAAAGTCCTCTTCAGACTCATGAAACACATGCAATGATGCCAAATGCAGGGAGATCACAGGCCAGTGGGTGCAAAATATGTGGCTCCAGAGGTGGTAGAAGCATCAGAGCACTGGCAGGGTTCTCCACGTGGCTCTTCCAGTTCCAAGGTCACAGGGTCTATCAGCATAGAGCATCTCTCAGGGAGTGAGTTGAGAGAGTCTCTAAGGGAGAAAGTAGAGAGAGAGTATGCCTCCCATCTCCAAGGAGGAAATCCAGGATTTCACCAGAATCCTCAGGAGAAGGCCATACCCACACAGAGGTCTCATTGACTATATCCTGATTGACAGACTAGATTCCACCCCTTCACTCTTAGTCCTCGCAAGTCCCAAATTGACACCGGATTATGTAACTACAACAAGCCCATTACTGTAGCCACTGTGTGTACAAAGTATGATATCCAACTCTAAGGATTTGCCCTTCCTATTTATATGTTCAAAATAAGACAAAGTCCTCCCTTTTCAGGAGGTCTCTGACTGTTCTTTCAACGTAAGATAGTTTGTTATTCCGGCAATCCACGGCATATTTAATACTCTTCACCAGCACCATGGTTCCAAGAAAAGTTCTGTCTTCCGCATTCATCTTTCAGTTTTCCCATACTTATGAAAATTTCATGTTTTGTAAATACCATACATTGAAAATACCACGAGTTGAGTCAGGCACACTTTATTGCTCAAAGTGACATCTTTGCTTGTTAAAACTGTCAAGAGACCTTTTGTAGCAGAATTGGCCAATGAGACAATAAACCCTTTGACTTCCCAGCTATGGCTTTCAGGGTACTGACTGTGGATTCAAGTAAAATGAAATCCTTGACAGCTTTAATCTTTTCCCTTTTAATAAGACACAGTTTGTATGGGCACCGTTGTGAATATTTCTGTTTCCTCTATCTGATGTATATCTATGCTGCAGGCTTTAGTCCTTGATCTTCATTAGTAAGCGCTTCAAGTTCTCTTCACTTTCAGCAAACAAGCTTGTATCATCTACATATTTGTAGGCGTGGTCAATGGGAGGAGAATGCTCTCACACATGATTAAATAGAGAAACACCACGAACACAATGGCAGGATTGATAGAAATATATCAAGGCAGGGCTAATTAATTTGTAAACTTAATGCCATGTTAATCAGACTTCAAATTACTGTCATAGGGGAAAATTGGATGACAAATTGTCCTCATTTCTATATACTGATTCCTCTCTGTGTGTCAGCTACCTAGATTTAATCATTTTACATATAGAAGCCAATAGACACAAACATACCAGCAACCATTAGATGGAGCAAGACAGGGTAACACATCTTCAAGAGGGGTCAGTCACCAGTGGAGAACATCAGGTCTGGTGAGGCGGAGAAGCACTGAGGGCAAGGGAGACCCTCGGCATTATGAATGGCACTATAGCCACATTAGACCCAACCCACCCGCGGTCGTGAGGGTTTGCAGGACCGGTCAAGATGCTGTGCTGTTGGAGGTGATTCAGTGGCGACTGTTTAACCATAGCAGTAAGGGAAACAGGAAGTGGAAGTTGATAGGAAGGTGTAGATATTGTATGAGTATTTTGTTGTAAGTTGCCAAAGAGTTGGCTCCGACGCATAATGATCCTATGCACAAGAGAGCAAAACAAGATGCTCACACCCTTCTCAGAGTTGTTATTTCAGAAATGATTGTTGCAGTCACTGTGTTCATCTAGCTCATGGATGGTCTTCCTTTTTTTCACTGATACTCTATTGCATCAGGCACAATGCCCTTGTCTAAGGACTGGTCTCTCCTATCATCTGTTGAAAGTACCGGAGACAGAGTCTCAGCATTCTCACTTCTAAGGAGCAATCCAGCTATACTTCTTCCGAAACACCTCTGTTCATTCTACTGGAGGGCCATAATATTTGCCAGCATCCTAACTCAAATGCATCAGTACTTCACTTGTCTTTTTTATTCATTGTTCAACTTTCACATGTGTGTAAGACAATTGAAAATACCATCATGTAGGATCTTAGTCTTCAAGTACACTTTAGTCCTCCAAGTGTTATCTTGCCTCTTTAATGCTTTAAAGAGTACTGTGCAGCAGATCTGCACAATACAAATTGCAAATGCAATTAGCACAATTTGATTTCTTGAATGTTACATCTATGAGCGAAGATTTTAACACAAGTAAAATGAAATTCTTGACAATTTCAATCTTTCTTTCTTTATCATGATGTTGAGTATTGTTCCAATTGTGAGGATCTGGGTTTACTTTACAGTGAGTTGTAGTCCATACTGAAGGCTCTTGTCTTTGAGCTTCTTCAGCAAGTGTCTCAAGTCATACTTGATTTCAACAAGTAAGGTTGTGCCATCTGAAGATTGCAGGTTATCAATGAATCGTCCTCCAACCTTGATGCTGCCTTCTTCTTCAGATAGCCCAGAGTCTCAGATTATTTGCTCAGGACCCAGTTTGAATAAGAGTGAGGAAAGATACAAACTTAATGCCCATCTTTCCTACTTGTGATCTTGTACTATCCCTTTACTCTGTTAGAATGGTTGCCTGTTACTCTGTGTACAGGCCCCATATAAGCATTTTTAGTCTTCTGGAATTCCCTTTTTTATCCATAGTTTATCCATAGTTTGTGAGGTAGTTAGTTTATTGTGCCAACCTGGCCAATAAACACATGTGGGATTAATTGAAGGGCGGAGAGGTAAATGGCTCAGTGAGCCTCGCCTTTCGAGTTCTCTGGTCTCTTGCTTTGTGATGGTCAGAGCAGGGTACCTTAGCAATTTCTTGCATCAGCTGGCAAGGCTCACTTCCTGCAAGACATCCCCAAGGAGAAGCCACATGGACCTACCCTGATACAGCCCTGGCTGCTGGAGCACCCCTGTGGAGACCCCTGCCAGCACTGAGATGTTTACACATTCACTGACTCTGCTTTCCTCTTGCAGTCAGCATTGTTGCATCTGTTTTGTGAGATGCAGGAGGACTTTGTGGACTGTTTTTGGACATATGGGTTAATGGGTTAGTGTTGGACTTGTGTGCTTGGGCAGCACTGGGTTGGGATATTTTCCCAATGAGCACTTAACCTTTACACAAAACTCTGTTTTATACATGCGTTTCTGTGGATTTGTTTCTCCAAAGTACCCTGACTAACACAGTTTGTTAGAATTAACACAGTCAGATACCTATGCATATTCGATAAACACACAGTAAAGATTTTTTTCTGGTGTTTGCTTTCAGCTAATATTCATCTGAGGCCATCAATAATATCCCTCATTCCAGTGTCCTTCTCTGAATTTCTGGAAGTTCCAGGTGGATGGATTGATGCAAACTTTGTTGATTTCCTTCAGAAAATTTTTACATTCATGTGATATTTATGGTATTTTAAAAAATGTCTACATTCTGTTGGCACATCTTTCAGTGGAAGGGGCACAGGTATGGGTTTCTTTGAGTCTGTTGGCCAGATAATCATCTTCCTAATTTGGGGGATAGATATGTGAGTGCTTCCAGTGCTAGCATCAGCGCGTTGAACATAGTTTGGGATTTCATCAATTCCTGGGACCTGTTTTGTGTCGATGTTTTGGGTGTACCACGGAGTTCTTCCTCCAATGCCATTGGTCCTGGATATATGCTACTTCTTGAAATTATAGAATATTCACCAGTTCTTTTGTTGTAATGACTTTAGAACACAAGCAGTCTTCCAAATTTCCTGGCATAGATGAATTCCAGTTCTTCATTAGCTTGTTAAAACATTTCAATTGGTTTTCATCCATTCCTGGACCCTTGTTTTTGACTAATGCTTTCAGTACATCTTGAACTTCTTCCTTCTATACCATTGGTTATATGCTACCTCCTAAAATGGTGCAATGTTGACTAGTTCTTTTTGGTACAGTGACTCTATATATTCTTTTAATTTTCTTTGAGTGTTTCCTGCATCAGTCAATATTTTCCCATAGAATCATTCAATATTGTAATTCAAGGCTTGAGTCTTTTATTTTAATATATGCTAAGTGTGTTCTTTTATTGTGTTCTTCCTTGTTGGCTTCAGTTATCAGGAGAGACTAGTCCCTGCAGAAGGATATCATCAGGCAGAGGAGGGAGTTGGTGGGATGGGCGAGTGGAGGGATGCCTGTAGCTGGTGAAAACACTTCAAGGATGCCTCAAGAGGCCAGGCCTCCCCATCACTTTTGGTGGCCTTCCAGCCCAGGTGCAGAAGCATGACCATTACAGATAACTTTGAACATTGTTGCTTAGCCTCCAGATCTGCAGACAACAATGTTGCAGTGGAAAATTCCCCAGCTACTCCCTTCCCCCGACCCCTCCTGGACAGTGAGACTCTGCAGGCCCCCAGCTGGGGACCTGTGAACCTCAAGTAGGAGCTCAGGATGTTCTGTCCCTTTCTCTATACTCCCCTCCCTCCAGGGCTGCATGATTTCTCTGGTCCCCAATTAGGGACCCGTGAACCTTGTCTGGGAGCTCTGAAATAAATCTTTGAAATGGTTTTCTACCTTTGCCTTCTTTCTTTCTTTCCATCACCAAATCTACCTTACAGATATCATGTTTGGCAAAATGGGGGGTCCGGGAAAAAGAGGGCGGCCATCAACAAGAAGTATTGACACGGCGTTTGCAATAATTGTGAGGATGGTACAGGACCAGACACAATTGTGTTCTGTTTTACATAGGATTGCCATGAGTCGGAGCTGACTTGATGATGCCAAACAGCAACCTGAGCAATATGAGAACTCGGTGCAATTAAATGATCCTGTATATAGCTCCTAAAGACAATTAGGGTGATTGCAACAAGGTGGTTGGTCACTAGATTCAGTCCCCTAGTTATTTCTACTTGGTTTCTGAGACTTTGGGGCAGTGTGCTCATTACAGTTGTGTTGGCATCCATTCCAACTGCCATACCCAGAACAACTGTGTGGCATTCCACATGTATAATAGAAATGTCTAGAATAAACACTTTGACCTTGGTGTGACACTGAGTGTAGGCGGTTTGTCTACATAATCATGGTTAAGCCTGCTTGGCTTGTTCAAGGTCACATAGCAAATGCAAGTTTGGTTATGACTGAGAGTTCTGTTTCTCGTCTGGGGCTAACCTTAAAAAAAGCCAATCTGAACCCACATAATTTTCTTTTTTTCTATAAATGTTGTAAAGGTAGTCTTGGTTTTATATGGCATATTATTTTTAAGGATAAAAAAAAAGTTACCACTCTCTTCAATGAGTTGCTAACAATTGAGACACATGGAGCTACTCTGCTCTGGCTATAAAATATATCACGTCGATACCTTGAATGAATGTCAATTTTACTCTATCACTGGGAGACAAGAACCTATCAGGACAAAACAAATGTATTACGGATTGACAAGCTAAATCTTTAAATAATGAAAAGCTAGGAGCCTTTAGAAAATGAAGCCTCAGAATTCTGATTTCTAGCTAAACTGTCGGACATGCTGCAGCAGATTTTCTTCTCTCCTGGTTACAAGTAGTAGGTCCTTTGATGGGCAAGTTGAAGATTCATTGACAAATATCAGTTGTCAGAGATTTGTCCATTCTATTCAAGAAGTTATGTACCTTTTAAGACTCTATTTACTCAAACATAAAACCCAATCCACTGCTACTATGTTGATTCTGACTCAAACAATCCTTCAAGATTTCTGAGACTTTGTAAATCTCTATAGGAGTAGACAGAATCATCTTTCTCCCTCAGAGCAGCTGGTGGATTCAAATCACTGATCTTACCCTTAACAAGCTCGTAGGGACAGCCCGACCCGGGCTCCTTCTGGCATACAAAGCAGCCTTAACTGAAGATCTCATTCCATCTCTGCTGAAATACATTTTCATTACCTTTTAATCAGACAGAGTTGAAAAATTTTATATATCTAGTGTATGAACCCACTAGTCGTGAGGTTGGAAGTTCAAATTTACGAGTCAGCCTCATGGCTAGTGGGCTAATATATTCTAGGGAAAGAAGACTTTCTGCTTCTATAAAGACTGACAAGCTCAGAAACCCCCATGGCTGTTCTACTTTGTGCTATAGTCAGAACTGACTGTCCCAGAGTAAAGGTTTATTTTTGTTGTTGTTGTTTTCTGGAGGATTTTTTAGTATTTAATAAGCAGAAAACAAGCATGTGTAATCATATTCTTCTTTTTTTTTGGACTTCTACCAAACTGTAAACCATCTTTATATGACTGATTTTTGACTTTTTTTTCCTTCTTTTTTTTTCAGTGGAGAGCACAAACGCAGACCCCAATACCACAAATTATGCAGTCAAGTTTCCCACATTTGGGGAAATCGCAGGGGTCAGCACATCGGAGTGCAATGGATGAGCCTCGCCCGGGGAAAACCACCTTCGTGATCATGGTGTCTCCCCTGCCAGGTAAGTATAACTTATTTTTGACTTTTGCTTTGTCTTAAAAGTTTTCTTTTTAATGGGGGCATAGACTCTAGTATGCTCAAACAGTAAAAGATTTTGAACACTATACGTGCCCAGGAAGCCTTTGTGAAGGAATACATTTTGAAATAGAGGCTTACGCCCTTATTATTATGTCTTAAAGAATCCATTATGAAAGGGCTCTGATTCCTTCACTTCGTCTTCAAACACAAGACCGGCTTGTGAGGGCTGCTGAGGTAGGCTTCACAGTTCTTGGCACTCCGGGCCCGCTAGACGGAACCCTTCAAGTTCACATCATTTCTGGGGAATTTTGTTTTTGTTTTTAAGATGTAAAAAAGACTGTTTTCTTTTTTTTTAAATAACTTTTATTGTGAATTGGGTTGGGTTTACATTATGATTCATCACATTTCTACCCAATCATTTCAACAACTTAGAATTCCTCTCAATGCCATGCTAACCTGACAACCTCACCCCTCCCCTCTTATCCAGGGTACGGGCGATTGCTTTCCTCTGGAAATTCCTCCATGTGTGTGAAGAAAACAGGCATTTCACGGACACTTTTCAAAATGCATATGTGGGTTTCCCCGAGAAATAATGATGTTTGAAATTTTAGAATAGATTGCCTTTTCTAGTCTATTTATTCCACTAAACTGCAGAAATACTTCGTGTTGACCTCTGGAAATGGTCAGAAAGGATGAAAATCAGAACAAAATATTGCTCTCCCCAAAATCACACCCCCGCCCCCAGCCCAAATACCCCAGGCCATTAGATACAATTGGTAGCCCGGAGCCTGAGGATATCTAAAAACTGCAACCTGTAACCTTGGGGGTTTTCAGCGATATAAATACAACAGCTGAGAGCATTTGGAACCACAGAACTTTCGCCTTTTCTCCGCAGACCCTGGGGAAGGTGTTGAATTTCTTTCCTAGGGCCCCTGTGAAAGTGCTTACATTGGGGAACCACACAATTCACATGCCATGTCTTTGTTTTATTTGTTTGTTTCCCCCCCCCCCCACAGATGAGTCCATCTTTGTAACAAGTTTGTAATGTCTAGCTGGGTTCCCAACCAAACAAGAAAACACATTTTCTGAGGAGTGATAGTAATGCTATACCTGTGTGTTTACCATTTGTCTGACAATGAGTCAGAGCCTAAATTTATACATATATCCGTATACAAACCTTCTCAGGTTGATTTAGCCATCTGGAATAATTTCCTGTCTGTCACCTAATCTTTATAATCTAAAAAAGTGACTTCACTACTTGCAGTCTTTTTGTCTGATACAAAAGTGATATTGTATATTTCACAGAGAAAAGAATACCTCTTTCGCTCACTAATTATACCAACTTATCACAGAAATGTGGTTTTTGGTTACATCATCACTCAAATTGTTGCTTGTGTCTTGGGAAATATGGCTGCTCTAATTAGCAGTAAATCAAAGTCTCTCTCGTGGGACAGGACTGTGAAATAAATTGTGATGGGTGAGCTGTATCAGCAAGCTTCGGTGATTAGCAAGACTGCCTGACAAATCTATTAAGATTGCCTACACGAAAAGCACACCCATTTCGGGAGAGGCCCCAGGGACTGCATTTTCTGTGGTTTTGCTATTGATCTCTGTTTCCTCATACACGTTCACTATAATTGACAATCAGACTGGTAATACACAGGATGCTTTAGTCTAAATATTTGAAGGTGCCTTTTTCCAGGAATTATAATGAGGCAGGATTTTTAAAATTAAATTAACAAGGATATGAAATCACAGTTACAAACAAGAACCAGAAACATTAAAATCAATGAATTCCAAGGGGGAAAATCGGAAGTTGATAAAAGCAATTATAGTGAAGACACATATGCATTCAGAAAAAAAAGAAAAGAAAAAGCAGGACAAGTAATTCACTTCTATTACCTGGCTTGCTAGTTAGTCTCCAAATTCACACGTTGATCAATATGGATGTACCCTGGTTAATTATAAATGGAAAACTTGCAGTTTGTTATGAAACAAGAGAGTACACCACCCCTGTTTTTCAACCATCAGGTGATTGCAAGTAACCAGAGGCTGCATCCTGTTGATCACATTGGACTATGTGTCACATTGTGAGTAAGCTCATGGACACCAGAGAAAGAATCATAACCTTTTGCTCTACTTCTTTCCCTTCAACCTCATTAGCAGACTGTATGTATACCCTCTTCCGGTCTCCAAGCAGCTACATCAATGATGTTCACCCCTCGTTACAGGTACATTTAACTTGAGGTCATTAAAAATAGTTTTGTCCTATTCTGGCTAACAACTGGATCAATGTTGCTGGGAAGGGATTGGAACTCCACGTCCATATTCTGAAAGTACGTCTGAGAAGAAAATCATTAGCCTTTTTGTTCGGTTGACCTCTCCTACCTCCTTCTCCCCATTCTCTCCGTGGCCATCATCTTAAGCCACACTTGCTTTCTGAAACTCACCTTTGATTCTCTTTTTTAAAATATTTAAAGAGGGTTTTTTTTTTGTATTCCTTAGCACTATTAGAAATGTTTCACTATTGCAAGAAGTTTGTATTTTCTCACTATTGTCCTACACTCTGGATCAGTGACTAGTAGCATATTCTATACATATGATATACATTCAATTTAATAAATACTTATCAAAGCACTTAGGATCCAGACACTGAAAAGAAAGCAATGAACAAAGCAGATAAAGTGTGTGAATTAATAAATAAGCATATACCTATAGTATCCAGTGACTAATTTTAGAAGAACACCGTTCTTACAGGAACTTTCTTATTTATGACCATTGAATTTCTGAAAATACAAGCAAATGGTTTCACAGAAGTGCATTGAGCACGTACAGGAACGCAGCCTAGCCGGTGAGGAAAACAAGGCCCGACACCTTGGAACGTAGACGTCACTTCTGGCTGGGACTGCTAGCAACTTTACAGTATTAGCCAGAAAGAGGCAGAAAGAACTACGCTCCAAGATAAGAATTCATAATATTTCATCCTCTTTATCAGTCAGTTTTCTCATGTACAAAATAGGAGTAATGGGAATCCACTGTTTCACTGGAATGAACTGAGAATCAAACCAGAACAAAGGGAAATTAGGAAAATGACAGAAAGCCTTTTAATAAATAATGACTGTGGTTATTATTCGTCCTCTGCGTCTACGTCTCTGCTTACCTGTAGAGCAATGAAAGTAGTGATATTTTACAGAGCTCCCATGTTCAAAACACGTTCAGCCTGCTAACCTTCCTAGAGACACAGGTTCGCTGACAATGAGGACTCTATTTCTTAAAACATATGTGTACGTTGTTAGCAGTTAGTTGCCTCTCCAGTAACTTAAAACGACTACAACTTTCAGGGGGAAAAAAGTAGACTTTTTGATGTTTCTTTTTCCAAATTCTAGAAGTCAGTGATTAGGAACAATAGTGTAATAAAACTATGATTTGCTGCTCAACGTTTTGAGGTTTGTTTTTGGTATTTTGCCTTGTTCTCTTCTTTTACCATATTAATTGGTGCTTTAATGTATACTGCATGTTTTGCTTGCTTGTGTTTGCTCTCAGTATATGCAATATTTAAGCCTATGTTAAAAAAAAGTCTTGTTTTCTTTGAATGAATAGTTTGAGTCAATGGAATTTGCCAGTCCAATCCTCATTACTAGCCTTCTGACTTTGACTGATGAAGGAAATGACCTTGGGTGGGTAGCCAGCCAGTCTGACTAGTCCGTTGGACACAGGCTCCCTGGTCCCTGGGGATCGCTAGCGCCTGATGCTTCTCTAATTATAGACATGTCTCATTCCTGGCCATTTAACAGCCTCACCACAGGGAGTGACTCCACATCCCGACTGAAAGCTGCCTTCATTAGTTTAAACTGTACGCCATAGCTTTCTAGTTGTATAGGAAGCCAGGGGCCCTGGCCTCCAGAATTGTGGCAATGTGACAATCTTAATATTTGAAAATGGAAACAGATAAGATTTTACTGCTTCTGACTTTAAAATGAAAAAAACATATAACTCTACATGATTTGGTTTTAAATGAAACTGGTTGTAGGACTTGTGGAGAATCGGGTAGTGATTTTGTTCTCCTCATTCTCTTCCTAAAAGTCTGCCTCATTCGTAAGCTAAGTGTGGCCCATAGTAATAGTAATAATAATACTAATAATAATTCCAATTCTTTAGAATTGAAATCGAAAAAGAATAGAGACTTTGAGGGTCAAGTGAATCTGTAGAGATTTAATACTGATCTAAATTGTAAGACAGTTAGAAACACAAAAATTGTTCCTAAATTTTTATGAGAACTTTGATTCTTTATCTAGCCCTCACCTACTTTTTTTTCTTTTAAAAAAAATCATTTTATTAGGGGCTCATACAACTCTTATCACAATCCATACATACATCAATTGTGTAAAGCACATTTGTACATTCATTGCCCTCAT
>NW_022103968.1:43590904-43603592 GCF_000313985.2 Echinops telfairi
TATCTTTTGATAGCTGGGCACCATCAGCTTTCTTCACCACATTTGCTTATTCACCCGCTTTGTCTTCAGCGGTTGTGTCGGGAAGGGCCCTCACCTACTTTCATCATAACAGTGAAGACCTTTGCTATAATTGTGAAACACCGTTCACATGTCAGGCTCGATACTAGTTCCTTTATATCCCCAAACCCAGGCACATACCCTTCCCAAATTTTATAAGGTAGGTTGTTCTCCTTATACATACAAATAGACTCAGGTTCAAAGAACTTTAGTAAGATGCTAAAGTCACAAAACCAGTGGTAAGAATGAGATCTGAATTCTTGTTTTACTTAATCCTGAACCCTGCCCTTTCTCTGTGAATCCACACTACTTCCTTCAGATATTGTTGCCTTATAAGAACTTCAAGTCTTGGTATTTTAGAAAACAATACTCCTGCCTTTGTGCTTTCATGAAACCTTGGTCTGAAACTTCGGTTACATTAATTATATAAATGTCCATACTAGAATAACAAGCATTTTTATTGACAATTTACTATATGCCTTTCACATAGTAACCCTCATTAAATTTAAAAATGAGCCCTTTAGGATGAAGATATTGGGGTTTTATAGGGCTTATACCGAAGTGGTAGAATCCGATTTCATTATATTCTCATAATGTACTTAATTACAAATATTATACTGATACTCATATTAAATTGTCTTCCTGACCAAGGCCAGAGTTAAGCATAGTTTTCCACTGCTTAGTACTGTACAGTTCTTGAATGATCATCATTTTTAGTCATATTTAAACTTTTAGATATTAGTTTACTCAGCTAAATGAATCGCTGGTGAAAACATTAAGAATATCTAGAGACTTGTGCACAGGATATGAATGCATGGCTAAGTCATATAGCAGCCAGTTGTTGCCTCATAAAATTTTTCAGTAACACTAAACTATTGTTATTTATGTTCAATATTGTTCAATATTTCTGTTCTGATCCATGTTGACCTTGTCTAGAAAAATATTTAACAATACTATAAATGGAGGTAAAAATCATAAAGGCATGACAATGTTATCATGATAAGCACAAAAAGAAAAGAGAAGTTGGAAGACCATAGTCTATTCAAACAGTACAACTGTGAAGTCTATTTGCTCTATGCAAACAAGGCCGATATTGCCTGTATGTTTCCTTAGTTCATTTCCACGTTCTCCATTCAGTATCTAGTGCTATCTAATACGATATAAATGAGTATTGAAAGACAAATTAAAGAATACAAAATTAGAGTTGGATTATAGCATCTATTCTGATTATAATTAATTGTGGTTTATTCAGAATAATTTTTTGTAACTTACCGAACTTTAAAGCAGAAAGGAAATTAATAATCTCAAGTAAAACTCAATTAACTGGTGATAAATATAGCACAAATAGAGCTAGAACTTGAAATCAGATTTATCAATCCATTGTTATGCTTTTGCCACATATCCATCATAAAATAGAAGTATAAATTCTTCTTATAATTCACAATCTAATTACATTTTCATGTGTATTTATTTTAGTATTCTTTCAAAAGGATCCATAAAACAGCCACCACCCCATACCTTCATGCTGGTCTAGCCCACCAAGATCACCATGCTTCTAATCTTGTTAGAGTGAAGCTTTCAAAAATTAATAACATACTATTTATTTTTTTGACTTTGAACCTTGTAATGACTCTTCTTGTCCTCATAGAATAAGCCGTAGTCCTTTCAGTGATCTACAGGTGCTACCCTCTCAATATCAAATTCTCCTTGACCTTGTTCCTACTTGTCCCCAGGCCGTTGATTCCATCCATGGGGTCTCCTTCCTGTTGCACGTATGTGTTGGGATAGTCTCCTCTGCTATCAAGACCTACCTTTTGCTGGTCTTTTAAATGAAAACACTCATCCTTTAAAAACATTCCTTTAAATACCACAATCAATTTTTATACTACTGTCCAGCACTCTCAGTCTCTCTTATTCTGCTCTACTTACACCCCACTCCCACATCATTATCACCTTCTATCTTATAGATAGATATATGTATGTATTACTTATTTACTAGTTACATTGCATCTATAAAAATGCAAACTCCTTAAGATCAGGGATTCCTCTTTTCTATATTCTCCATTGATATATCCTAAGCATCTATGCGAACATACAGTAGGTGCTCTTTGGGAATTGTGCAGATACATTTGATACAACAGGAAACTGCCTATTTTCAAATGGCACCCAACAACAGCAACCTGGATGTCAAACCATGAATTTACTGATTGATGTAATGAAATGAACACATAAATATATCATAAGGAAATAACTTTACTATTTTTTGAAGTGTAATGAAGAAGTATTTCTGGTTATGGAAAAAATAGTTCTTGCCGTTCTGAAATATAAAAAGATTTTAAATTTACTTATTTCTTAATATCCATTTTGCCAAGTTGCCTCTTTTCTTTGTGGGGTGCCTGTGATGAACAGGCGTTCCCTTTCGCAGTGTGAGCAGATTCCAAGTCTGGAGGCCGCACTGTGTGGAAGGCTTTTCTTAGTCTCCGGTCTCAAAACCCTTTGGCTCTTCTCAGCTCCTGGTCTTCCTGTGGCACAGGGCCCCCTGCTGGTGCTATTTGTCTCTATGTCTAATCGGCTCGTTGCACATCTCAAAAGTGATTGCCTGAAGACATACTCTGCGATTCTATGCCCTCGTTAACATAACTGTGAAAACCTTACTCCCAAAGGAAATTATTTTCAGAAGTGTAGGGAGGAAGATGACAATGCGTTTTTTTTCTCTTGGGGACACAATTGGATCCATAACATAAGTATTTGGAGATGTTCATGTTGTTTTTCTAACATTCAATTTTTTTCCCCATTGTGTTTCAGGAATGTACTCTATATGTTTTGAGTTTGTTTAAAGGTGTTAAGGTTTCTTTTATGGCCTAGCAGATGATATAATTTTTGTATATGTTCTATTATTGTTGTTGTTATTGTTACATGCCTTTGAGTGAACTCTGACTCATAGCAACCATACAAACAACTGAAGGAAATACCTCCCGGTCCGGTGCCAGGCTCACAACTGCGCTTTTGTTTCCACCCATGTTGCAGCCACTGGGTCCATCCCTCTGCTCTTTTTTTTTCTTTCCATCCGTCTGCTCTTCCTTACCAAGCCGTAGGACATTTTTTAGGAACTGGCCTCTCCTGATAACATGGTGAAAAGATGTGAGATGTTGTCTCGCCATCCTTCTGTGTTAGGAGCTTTCTGGCTGTACTTATTTCAAGATAGACTTGCTTGTACTCTAAAGTCTTCGGTACTATAAATATTCTTCGTCAGCACCATCATTCAAATGCATCGATTCTTCTTCAGTCTTTCTCATTCAATGTCTAACTTTCACATGCATACGAGACAATTGAAAATACTCTGGTTTGAGTGAGGCTCACTTTGGTCTTCAAAGTAACATTCTTGCTTTTCAACACTTCGGCGAGCTCTTGTGCGGCAGCTCTACCCAGTGCCATGCTGCATCCTTTGATCTCTTGACTCCTGCTTCCTTGAGCATTGATTGTGGAGCCAAGCAAAACCAAACTTCAATCTTCTTTCTTTTTGTTCTATAAGAGCTTGAAATAATAAATGCATACTGCTGTTGTTGGGTGGCATGCTTTATAACTATGTAAATGTCTATGAAATAATATTGGTTTATGGTTACTGAGTTCCTCTATGTTGTTCCTTATCTTCTGTCCAGTTATTTTGTAAATTGAGTTATAAACTTTCCCTGTATAACTGTAGATTTGTCCATTTTTTCTTTCAGTGCTTTATTTTTTCTACATATAGGCTATATAGCTCTATTGTTTAGTGAATATACATTTAATATCTTCATAGCGGAATTTTAAATGTGGACATTGACTGAGGATGACTAGAGGAATCAATGAATTTGAATTGTGGTGCTGGCGATGAATATTGAAAGTACCATGGACTGTTTAAATGACACACCCATCTGTCTTGGAAGTGAGGCCAGAGGGCCCCTTAGAGGCAAGCATGGCAAGACTTTGTCTATATACTTCAGACATGTAGTCAGGACACACCAGTCTCTGGGGAAAAGCATCATGCTTGGTGAAGTGAAGGGGCAGCAAAGGAGGGGAAGGCCCACAAGGAGATGGATTGACACAAGAGCTGCATTAATAGGCTCAGGCATCAGAACAATCGTGAGGATGGTACAGCACAGTGTAGTGTTTTGCTCTGTTGTGCATCGGGTCACTATACATTGGAGCTGACTTCATGGCACCTAACAACATAGTGTCATTGGAGATGGATTATTATTATTATTATTATTATTATTATTATTATTATTTACTATCAGGATTAGGTGAGGCTTATTTATATCATGTGACATGCAGATGACACAACCATGCTCGCTGAAAGTGAGGGGGAGGTGCAGCACTGCTGATGAAGGTTAAGGACTACAGCCTTCAGTGTGGAGTACCACTCAGTGTAAAGAAAACCCAAATCTTCACCGCTAGAACAGTAGGCAATATACTTATAAATTTATATTGAGTTTGAAGAGATTGAAGTTGTCAAGGATTTCATCTTGCTTCGATCTACAATCAATCCTCATGGAAGCAGTAGTCAATAGATGAAAGGTCTTATTACATGGGGTAAATAAATCTGCTACACAAGGCTTCTTAAAATGTTGAAAAGCAAGGGTGTTACTTTGAGAACTAACCAAACCATGGTGCTTTCAATCACCTCATATATATATGAAAGCCACACATTGAAAAGAAGGAGAGAGAGAGAGAAGAAAAAAGAAAGTCACACATTGAATAATGAAGACCAAAGAATTGATGCATTTGAATTATGGTGCTGGCAAAGAATATTAAAAGTACCATGGATAGCAAAAAGAACAAACAAATCTGTCTTGGAAGAAGTACAGCCAGAATGCTCCTTAGAGGCAAGGATAGCAAGGCTTCATCTCACATACTTTTGGCATGTTGTCCAAAGAGACACCAAGCACATCATGCATGGTAAAATAGCAGAACAGGAAAAAAGAGAAGGAACCTTGTTGATGTGCATTGACACTGTGGTTGCAACAATAGGCTCAAAGATAAGATCAATTGTAGGGCTGGACAGTGTCGATATGAGTTGGTACCAACTCAAAGGCACACCACCACCACAACAACAGTAAGAAGGATGAGGAAAAGTACGCATCATTTTTCCAAGAGTAGAGATATCTGAAAATTTTGTTTTCAGTGGGCTGATCTTTATTTTTAGGTAGATCAGGACTTCAGTGTATATTTAATGAGCTTTGTTGGCAAAAGTACATAATGATTGTGGTAACAGCCAACCAGACATTTTCCTTCAAATTAACCTTCACATTTCTAATTTTTGGAAAGATAAATGATGAGACAACTTTTTATTATATTATTAATTTTAAAACACTGAAGAGCTTACATTCAGATAATGCTTGTTTTTAGGTTATTATCAAATTCACAATAACAAAAATCTTCCAAAATGGTATTGCAGCATGTCCTTAGGCCAATAGCGATTCCTTACATGATTTAAAAAAGCTATACAACCCCTTTCCCCCATTATTTTTTAAACTACATGTTCACCTAACATTACTCTTTTATGGCATGCAGATAAATAAACATGACATTTGGTCCACCGTAGTGTTTACCTTTCCTTTACATTGAAAATGTTGGGCTTTTTGATACAACTTATTTTAGATATTTAAAAATATGATAAAAATATGTACGACATAAGATTTAAGATTTCCTCCTTTTTTAATCAGTGTTCATTTATTGTTACATACAGTAATGAATAAAGCTTTGAAAAGACTTTAAAATTATTGCATATAATTGTGATTGACATTAAAATCTAAGGTGCAGCACAGGCAATAATTGGAACTCAGGTCAGAGTGTTGCAGAAACTAATTTCTCTGAGCTTAGTCTATGGAATCAGAATGGCTACAGTCAAAATCTGGGTCTAATACTACTCATTGTGTGACCTTGAGGGCATAAATGAAAGCCTCTGGACCTCAGGTTTTTCATTAGTGAAATGGGATACTAATATTCAATTGGTACAAATGTAGAATACTATCTAATATAGCCTGAACATGAAATGGAGCAAGGATTCTGGGACAGTGGGGTCTCCAGTTCCAGGTGACCCTCGCTGTTTAGGGAATCGCTATCTCCTCAGATTTCACAAGCAAATTAATTTCCCCTTTCTGTAAAAACAAAGCAACAAAAACCCTTTCTGTCCTTTTGTTTTATTTTTAGCCACATAAAACTATCTGATTTGTGTTGACCAATTATGTTCATGCAAATGTTCCTCTAATCAGGCCTTTTTTCAATCTGGGGTTAAAAATGGATCAGATTCTCTCTCATGGATGAGAGAAATAAATATCTTGGTGAACAAAGCAAAGCCGTGGTAGTCCTGAAGAAGTGAGCCCCCAAACACCCTAATTATTAAAACCTAAAGGCAACTTGACAAATACTTTGATAATGCAATATTGCACATCACATCACTGTCTATAAGAAACTCGATCATACTGTTATATGCTTGACTACTAACCTCAGGCTGGCCACTTGAACCCACCCTGGCATCTCGAGACAGATCTGACTCCTATAAAAAGTCTGCCTTCCTACGTCACCTGGAGTTGCTGTGAGTCGAAATGTGACACTAAATCACCGAATAACAAGTTATTGTGGGATCAACCAGTAAATAATTCATGTCTCTATTCCTCAAGCAGTTCGATATCTGGAGACTAATTTGATTAGTTATTTCATCTTCTCCTTCCTTTTTTCTTACACTTTTTCTTAACTCTGTTCCTTAGGAATCTTTTCTATTCTAATCTTTACCTCTCATTTCTTTCCCTTAGGTCAAATAGTGCTTGCAAAAGGATTTTCTATGAAGAAATCAAAGGTAGAAGAGTGTTAGGAATGGTGGAGGGACAACTCTGAACAAGTTGTGAATGGTTGCAAAACTCAAAAGGTGGGATTAAGGTATCTGAATAATACATATGTCCAAATTGTAGAAATGGCTCAATTAGTGTATGCTTTGGTCTGTTTACATTCTCAACAATGCCAGGCTCAAGAGCACTGCCATCGATTCGATTCTAACGCATGGTTGGAACCGTGTGTCCTTGTACCGAGACCAGGCTAGTTTAGCTCCTGGGGCTCCGTAATAGATTTTGAGATTGAGAAGGGGAAGCTGACAACGTTTTTCTTTTTTAATCTTACTTTGGCTATCTAGGGTCTCTTTCCATTCTCTACATCAGCCGTTCTCAGCTTGTTTCACAGGGGTCGCCTGATTCAGAACAGTAGAAAAATGACAGTGATGAAGTAGCAATGAAAATCATTGTATGGGTGGGGGGTCACCACAACATGAGGAACTGTAAGAAAGGGTCGTGGCATGAGGAAAGTTGAGAACACTGCCTTAAGGAAAGGATCCGTACGTGCATAGGACATCTTTTTAGACTACAATACCTGCTCTGTGAACATGTGCAGCTTTGAAACATAGAACTGGACACTGATTACACAAGCCATGAGGAGTGGAGCTAAAGCCACACAGAAGAGCAGCCTTGTGTCATCCAAGGAGAGAATGATACCAGAATCTAAATTCTAAACCTATAGTCCATTTGAAATTTACCTACATAGATTGAATCTCTGGTAAATCCCCACTGACCATAGTCCAGGAACGTGAATAGTCTAAATATCAGACAAAGAGCATTGGAGAGTGGATTTTAACAGTATAGTGAGGCTGGAATGTAACACTGTGTGATTAAATTTCCCTTTGGACCCATTTTTAGATTATTCTGCTTATTCAATATTTTCTACTTTCTTTTTAATTAGTGTTTATCTG
This sequence comes from Echinops telfairi, assembly GCF_000313985.2. Lineage (NCBI taxonomy): Eukaryota > Metazoa > Chordata > Mammalia > Afrosoricida > Tenrecidae > Echinops > Echinops telfairi. The sequence continues at coordinate 43,598,736 of NW_022103968.1, forward strand.
TTTTATTTGGTCAATGTTCCTGTGTTGGTTTTTTTTTTGTGGGGGGAGGTTTCTTCCATGTTTTTCTGTAAAGAGAAGTCAGGATGGGTGGATATATGAATATAGCAACTGGATTAATAATTATTTACCTAGGGCTATGAAAGAGGAAGTTGGGTGGAAAGGGGAGTCAACAGCAATGGGTACAAGAAGGAAGACAAGTCTCCACAGTTCTGAATATGATTGAACGATTGAACTGTATGAGATGTTAATGATATCTCAATAAAAATACTCTTAAAAAAGAATTGATCATGCAAAAGCAAATCTATACCCCATGGGCAGGTGAACTTTGATAAAGGGTTGAAACTTATCAAAAGAGGTAGAGATAATTTCTTTAATAAATGCTGCTGGAAAAACTGGACATCATTTTACAGAAAAAGTAAACAGGACTCCTACCTTCTACCATATAAAAAATGAATTCACCATGGCTCAAAGACCTAACCTTCAAACTACAAATACCATCAGTGAAAAAATAGGGGTGAACTTAGGGGTGCTAATATATGACATAAATGTACTATCATATATAACCAAAACCACAAATGGCATGAGACAATCTAGCTGACTGATTGTTGTTGTTGCTGGTTGGTGTCAAATCAGTTCTGACACATAGTGACCCTATGTGTAATTGAACAAAATGTTCCCTGGTCCTGGGCCATACCCAGAATCCTTTGATTGAGCCCATTATTGCAGCCACTGTGTCGCTCCACCTTGCTGAGGCTCTTCCTTTAGTCCTTGACCCTACACTTCACTAAGCATGACTGATTTTTCCTAATAACATGCCCAAAGTATGTGAGATGAAGTCTTACCATCCTCATATCTAGGAGCATTTTGAGCGAACATCGTCTCAGTTGTATTTGTTTGCTCTTCTGGCAAGCCATGGTAGTTTGAATATTCTTTTCCATCATCATAATTGGAATGAATCCACTCTTCTACAATCTTCCCTATTCATTTCCAAACTTTCACATGCAGATGAGACAATTGTCAATACCATGGGTGGCTCCCCTTAGTCCTCAAAGTCACAGCCTTGCCCTCCCACAGTTTGAAGAAGTCTTGTGTGACAGATCTGCCCAACGTGATGTCATTTGATCTATGCTTCCATGAACATTGACCGTAGAGTGTATAAAAATGAAATTCTTGACAACTTAACCTTTTCTCTGTTTATCATGGTGTGTTTAGGCCCAGTTGTGAATCTTCATGTTTTCTTTATATTTGGATTGTAATCAACAACGAATGCTGTGGTCCTTTGATTTTCAGCAGCAAGTGCTTGAAGTCTTCCTCACTTTGACAAGCAAGGTTGTCAACTGCAAAGGGCAGGTTGTCAATTAACCTTCCTCCAATCTTGTCGTTCATTCTCCTTCACATAATCCATGATCGGTTAGAGATTGATGGAACCATTGAGACCATGCCCCTTAGTCATTCTTCAGGCCTGAAACTGAATTTAGCCTCATGGCTCAGTTTTCAGCCAAATAATAGACAAGCCTATAAGGAGAACAATAACACGAGGGAATTATACAATTCTTAGAATAATCAACCATCTGAGATCAAAAAGGCACCATTTACCTAAGCACAAAGCTCAGAAGCATTAAGAATGAAAGTGGAATGGAAATAGGACACAGGGAGTAAATGGAGTAAGTGATACTGTGTTGTGGGGATTGTGATCAATGACGTGGAAGTAAATGTGTATGAATTGTTGAATGAAAAACTCATCAGCTCTGTAGGCCTTCACTCAATTTACAATACAAAGCTGTTCTTTAAAAAAATAACTAAATTTAAGTATGATCTGTTTTTCTAGTTCAATGAGCCGGAAACATTGCCTGTGTGTGTCATCTATTTTTTCTCGATGATGTGGCCTGAAGACCAGCCTGTGCCAATGTTCTGTGCCCACTGTCCATCTCAAGCCCTTTAGGAACCAGATGTTCTATTTTTAAAAGTCATGTTTCAAAATTCCTTAACAAAGAACTTTATTTTATAAGGAAAATCTACATATTTATATTATAAAACTTGAAATTGCACATGTTGAAGAGTGCTAGATAGGAACCAATTTCTCTTAATTTATTAATACATCAAGGAAAAATAATATAAAACATAAGGAAGAGATAAAATATCTGAGATAGGGAGCTGAAGAAGAAACACAAGATAATGAATCTATGACAATCAGCAGCAGTTTTGAGAAAACCAAGGGTGTTCAGGACTATTGACCTAAATATTTTGATACATACTTACACATATCATGTCTCCAATGTAGTTATTCTTTAAATTAATATCCCTCAAAGAATGTACAAAGTATCAGAGGATTGAAACTCACAAACCTACATTTTTAAGAAGCACCTAGGTGATTATAATGCACCAAGAAGTTTTAGATTAACTTTCCCAATCTGCTTACAAGTGACCCAGGATCATGATTGCCAAGTTTCATTCCAGGTGTGGACATCTATATTCCAGAACTTTTAAAGTGTATTCCTTATCCAAGATGTATAGCACTCATACTTGGAGTCCAGTTGGAGAAAAATAATGAGTAGGATTGGGAGGAAAAATAGGGTAATAATTACTGCTTATCTTCTAACATGGACAATTTTGTCACTCTGAATCTTTGATTTCTTAAAACTGAGGCTCAAGATTAAAAGGAACAATAAAGAGAATAATGATATGTCAATTTCCTAAGCAAAACCAAACAAAAACAAAAAAACTCAAAACCCAAACAAAAGAAAACAACATGACTGCTTAAATACATTGCTATAAGGATGATCATTACAAATTATTTACAAGAAAGAGAAATGAATCAAGAATCTAAATGTCCAGCTGTGGGAAAAAGATTAAATATGGTAAAGATCCAATAAAGGGATCATATTTAGCCAACATAAATCATGATTCACAACAATATTTAATGGCACAGCAAATGCTCATGATACACTGACAAGCTGAAATCAAACAAATTCAGTTGCCTACAGTGATCTCTCCCATCTCAACACAGCCGAAACGGCAAGCTCTGACTTGGCACGAACCAACTCTTTAGTTTCCCACTGTAAACAACTTACAATCGATGTAACCACTAGATGGTCCTGTTGCTTCATCGTTTGAGATATACTTCACGTTGGCTTCTCATTCTTTTGGATGCTACTGGTTTATGGTTCCAAATATTTTTGGAATCAAATTATGATTCCAAAATTTTTTTAGCATTCCTGGTTGCTTTGATGACTAATGATTTTATGCTCATCTTAAACATTTCCAGTCCTGGAGACAACTATTTTCCTGAAGAACTCAAGCTTGATTTAGGGGGGAATATAGTTCAGAGTTCAGAATTCAGAAGCTTATTACTATTGATAATTTATTCATCATTAATTCTACAACATTCTAATAGAGCGAAGAAGTACATCTTTCAAAGAATAGAAAATGTATGCTCATCACTGCAAGTCAACGTGTGTAAATTTATATTTATACTTTTTTTACATTATTGTGAAAATTTTAATTATGTTAACTAAATAATTACTGATTTATCCCAAAGTACTTGCAATTTAATAAAAATTTCAGATAACAATCAAACATTATCACTAATATGATTAGTAAAATAGTTTTCAGCTGTTTTTGTTTTGTCTCAACAAAATGTAAATCACAAGGAAGCACAGAAGAAAAGTGGTCTTTTAAAGCTGGCTCTGTAAAATTACTAGGCATATTTTGAAAAAATTACAATTGATTTTTGACAGTTTCTTAAATTTTTCATCAATTTTCTATGTACATGTAGGTAGATACATTTCTCAAAATAGCTGTAATTTTTGTCATATTTACAAAGATTTATTTTTTTAAATGTCACGCATGATTAAATGAACAGTAATACAACTAGTGGTGTTAATTTCGAAAAATGAACTCCTGGGAAAGCAAATACATGCAATCGGTAAAGAAAATCATAGACAATCATTGTATCAGGGTGTCTTTCTTGGTCCCCTGTGAGCATTCTTTTGAAACAGAACAGCACCCTCTGCTGTCTTGCCAAGAAATGTTACTACCAATCGGTGATTCTTGAGTCTTTGATTCTTCCAAAGTTATTAATCTGTATGAAATAAATCAATGAGCAAATAAAAATAAATCAAATTAAGTTAAATCAATGCACAACCCCAGAGTCAGCTTTAATTTTGAATGGGTTACATGGAGATTCGGAAGAGGAGATATGAAGGCTCATTACTTTCAGGCCCTTCTTGTGCCCAGCCCTGCTTTTTGACTTACCTGCACTTTCATGCAGGATCTTTCGCTTTTATCCATCATGTAATGCTTAATCTTCCATATAAGCACCATTCGACCCACAAAAAGAATAACTATTTTCCACATGAAAATATATTCTTTTCTGCTAACATAGTTAAGAAATTTCAGCTACAATATGGTAGGAAACAAATTCTAGTCCCAATTAGTTTGGTTAACAGTCCATGCTTACCCAATAGACAACTAAAGTACAATCAGGTTCCTCACCCCACTCTCCTTCCCCAGTGATGCTCTGAGCAGAACAAGGCAATGAACTTGGAGTGTCAGTGCTCTCCAGAAAAAGACCATCAGGAACAAATCCGCAAGTTAAATTTTGAGACTTGTTGGAACAAGACTGCTCAACACAGGGAATCTTGAATCATGAAAGACTCACCTTCATGTCAACTAAAACTTAACATTTATTCAGTGTTGGTACCATGATAAGCCTTCTTCTGTTTTTTTTTTTAAATCATCTTATTGGAGGCTCATACAACTCTATGACAATCCATACATCCATCCATTGTGTCAAGCACATTTGTACATTTGTTGCCATCATCATTCTCAAAACATTTGCTTTCTACTTGAGCCCTT
>NW_022103968.1:43604524-43737917 GCF_000313985.2 Echinops telfairi
ACTTTCCTCTTGTCCCACTATCATGCTCATCCTTCATTTGGGTTTCAGTAATTCCTCTTGGTTACATTGCCCTTGATCAAGCCCTACCAGGCCTCTTACACCCTCCTTGCTGATAAACCTTCTTCTAAGTGTTTTATATTGTCCCAACAAATTTATGAACTAGACTCCAATTCATATTTTAATGAGGGCCCCTGGATGGATGCAGGACTCAGGAGCCTGGGAAGATCACCTTCCTCCAAGATAGTGTTGAAAATGCTGAGCCAATCTTGGTGGCCCAACAAGATAGGAATTCCTTCCAGTAGAGATAATAATATTCCGAATGTCCTGCTATAGATAAGATAAAGTAGATTTAGGCAAGTAAGTTCATTTCTGAGAGTCACCTACTCATTCAAGAGATGAGTCTGCCTTGAGATAGGTCGGGTCACTTCTGAGGGTCACACATAACCACAAGGGTAAAGACCCTGACCTGGATCCGTGTCTGTGAAACAGATTGGACCCAGTAGCTCCTTTCTTTATTCTGGTTAGGATCTTTGATTTACTACATTTGTTCCACACTCAGGCAGAACCTTGAGCCCAAGATTTAGCCCCGGTCCTAGTGCTGGATCATTGTACTCATACTGGAACGTAGAGCTCAGGATCAGTACAAGCAACCCTCTTTTCCATAGTTCATGGTTAGATTCTAGTCCAGAGAGCAAAGCCCAGAGAATGCTATCACCCACGCAGAGGCAAAAACCCATTGCCCAGTGCCCACAACCTGAATGTGCAGGTCTTAGAGAGGAGACAAGACTGAAGAACTCACCTAAACACATAGCACCACAGTTCTGTACAGTGCCAAAGACAAAGTCCAGGAAATTGAATCCAGTCTCTGATACCCAGGTTTCAGTTGGCCCAACATTTGAAAAGAACTTGAAAACCCCTCTCCTGGGAACATGTCTTACATGGGGACCATATCATTGCCAGTATCACAGGCAAGATTTGGACTGCAGTGCTGATTCAAACAGCTATTAGAATAGCTATTATAATGAAATGTGCAAAGACCCACAGTTAGAAAACCAAAAGAGAAGAACATGTGCAGTGAATCTTAAATGGAAAGAACAGGAGGGAAAATTCAAGCCTTGAGTGAAAGATGGAAATATTTTATGGGCAAAAGTACTTGAATGATGCAAGGGTTATCAAAAGAAGATGGGAAGAATACACACTATACCAAATCGAACTACTACACAGTTTACCATTTCAGGAGGTAATATAGGAGCAAGAACCCATCATACTGAAAGAAATTCAAGCTGTAATGAAAGCACTAGCCAAATATAAGTCTCCAAGAATTGATGGAAGACCAATTGTAAGTTTCAACAAGCTGATGAAGAACTGGAAGAACTCATTTGTCTGTGCCAGTTAATTTGGAAGACAACTCACTGGCCAAATAACCAAATAACTGGAAGAGATGCATATTTGTGTGCATTCCAAGCAAGGTGATTCAACAGATGGTGCAAGCAGAGAGCAATTTCATTGATATCACCTGCAAGTAAAACTTTGGCTAAAGATCATCTGACAATGGTTGCAGCAGTGCATCGACTGGTAGTTTCGGCCAGATTCAGAAGAACACATGGAATAAGGGATATCATGACTGACATCAAATGGATCTTGGCGGAAGCAGAGAATACCAGAAAGATATTTGTGTTTTCTTGACAATGCAAAGTTTTTGTCGGCCTGGATCATCACATGGCTATCCTCTCACCCGACTTACTCAGTCTATGTGCTGAGCAAATAGTCAGAGAAGCTGGCTTATATGAAGAAGAAGAAGGTGGCGTCAGGATCGGAGGAAGGCTTATTAACAACCTGAGATATGCAGATGATACCACCTTGCTTGCTGAAAGTAGGAAGATTTAAAGTACTTGCTGATGAAGCTCAAAGATGGCAGCCTTCAGTATGGTTTACAACTTAATGTCAAGAAAATCAAAGTCCTCCCACCTGGACCAATAGGTAACATCATGTTAAGTAAAGAAAAGATCGAAGTTGTCAAGGATTTGTCTTTCTTGGATCAACAGTTGATGCTCATGGAAGCAGCAGTCATGGGATCAAACAATGTGTTGCATTAGGTGAATCCACTATATAAGACTTCTTTAAAGTGCTGGAAAGTAGGAATGTTATTTTAAAGACTAAGGAATTCCTGGCCCAAGTCATACTTTTTTTACATACCTCATGTGCATGTGAAAATTGGGCTTTGCGTAAGGAAGACCGAAGACAAATGGATGCATTTGGACTACGGTGTTGATGAACTCTATTGAAAGTGCCACTCCCTGCTAAAAGGACAAACAGCTCGGTCTGAGAAGTGCAGCCAGAATTCTCTTTAATGGCAAGGATGGCAAGCCTTCAACTCCTGAATTCTCCACAGGTTTTCAGCATAGATCAGTCCCTGGGAAGGATCCTGTTTGGTAAAGTTGAGAGGCAGCAAAAAGCAGGAAGGCCCTCAACGAGATAGATGGACATAGTGGCTGCAACAATGAGCTGCAACAGAAGAACCATCGTGAGGATGGCACGGCTTCATTCGGCTGTCCATAGGTGCCCTGTGAGAGAGAACCAGCTCGGCATCTAATCACAGTGACCGTAGCCTTGGTTTTCTCACTCCCTTTGCTCCCAATGAGGAGACAATCGTTGCACGCTGGATGGCCCTACACGAGGTTCTAAGATTTAAGTCCTGGCTCAATGAAGTACTATGTAGGATACTATGTTTTTGTGCTATGTTGTCAATTGATCTGGATGTTCCCTGAGAAAGAAATCCTGATCCCCCAGACTCAACAACTTTTTCTCAAATTTTTTGGTTATGGCTAAAAGTTTTCATAGCTTTTCTCCTTATACGTTGTACTCTATTCATGGATATATTTGCAGCATAAACAAACACATGTAACTATGAGGGTAGTCCCATCTTTCACTCCGGTCAGAGCCATCAATTAAAACCAAGACTTCTCGGGTGTTGTGAGAATGATGAAGTCAACATATGCACTAATGTGCTGGACACAAATGATGTATGTACGGATTGTGATGAGTTGTATGAGCCCCTAATAAAATGATTATTTAAAAAACAAACAAACAAAAGAACCACGACTTCTAAATCCAAATCTCAAGATGTGCCTCCCAAATAAGGTAACCTAAGAATCTGCTTCTTAAGGTAGATGAGTATTTCTAAGTACAATCTTCCTTGGGGAAATCCAGGGCCCGGTGTTAAGCACCTGAAAATGGTGAACAGTATGCCCTATTCTGAGGGAGAACCTTGGCAATCGTATCCTATTTCACAAATGAGGAAACGGGATCTGAAGGAGGTAGAATTTGATCACACAGCCAGGAAGTGGTAGAGTTGGGATTTTAAAACAAGGTATCAGAAAAGGAGGATAGAGGATGGCCAGACCATCCTCCCAGCGGTCAGGGAGGCAGCCATCTAGTGCTGCAATTTCCTGGGGTAAAGGCGGAGTCTGGCAGGGGTACTCTAGTGGAAGCAGTGCTACAAAGGGACTGACATCCCCAAAGAAGTGGCCCTTATCCATGGGGTTGAGTTCAGGGTGGATGTATAATAGGCTACGTGTGGAGAGGAGCATCTTGTAGAGGGGAAGACTGGAGAGAGCTTGTGGAGAGCAAGAAGGGACTCATAGCGAAGGCCGTGGCTCAGCTGGTGGACAGACTGTCCACCCACATGCTCCCTCAGCCACTCCTGGCCCACTTCTAGGACTTGTCCGGGACTGGAGGGCAGCTGCTAAACCTCATCTCCGAACCAAATGTGCAATAAACACAGATACTGATCAATCCAGAGTTTTCAACGTGGCCTGAAACCGGCTCCCTCCTTTCACCTCTTGTTACGAGGTGGGACCATTCTGACTATTAAGCAAAGGGGAGAAAGGTGAGGGTGCCATTGCCAACTTTGTAAAGGCCCTGGCTCTCCTGATCTCCATGATTTGTTTTAGGCGTGTTGCTTTATTCCATCCTGAGCATTTTCTAGGTACATGTCAACTGAAAACAAGGAAGCCACACTCTCTACAACTCAAGGACAGTTAGAAAGGACAAGGACATCTCATCTATAGTCCCCTTGATGACTGGAGGCCTCAACAACTCCTTACCATACCGCCCTGCAGCCTCTCTGTGGCACTCCTATGAAGTTCACCGCAACAGAGAATGGACCTTTCTGACAACTCTATGAAGATTGCTGCTCTGAGTGGAATAGCATGTGTTTCACACAGGTGTTGTTGATCCATTGACCACTGGAACAAGCATGAGCGGGGCACCCACGCTATTCCTACACAAAGCCCCGGGTCTTAGAGAATTGAAGGGAGATTGCCTATATCATATGAAAGGAACTACTAAATTGGTAGACTGCCTAAATTTCAGGAAACTAACCAATGTATATTCCAGTTGTTAATTACACACTTCAATGGGACTTTAATGAGAGGAGTAGTCCTGTGTGTGCAGATGAAGATGTTATTTAAGGGGATTCATGTACTTTACACCAAATATTTAATCAATATTTATGAAGAGCCTCTCTTACATTTCTGCTTCTGTTCAAGGGGAAGAAACAACACGGGAAAGCTAACATCAAGAATTATATACTCATATAGCTTTCAGTGGAAAGAGCAGGGGCAGAAAATTGATTGGTACAAATGGAAATGGCTAAGATATAATATCATGCAGTGTATTGTGTAAAGACAGGAAATATGGCAAACTAAGAGAATAGAGACATACTAGGTGGGGCTATGTATACTGATAAAGTATACTGATAAAGACAGGCTTCTTGGAGGCAAGACTATTTGAGGAGATAGAACAGCCAGAGATGCATTGGAGAGAACTAGACAGAGAGAATGACTTGAGGAAGGTCCTCAAAATAGTAAGAATTCTGCTGTGCCTTCATGGACAAGTATGTGTGTGTGTACACATGGACATTTATGTGTCTAATTGATGTACTTATACATACCCTCATAGACACACACACATGTACATACATATCTGGTAGGAACAAGGAGGTCAATATGACCAGCCATGGAATGAGAAATATAAAAATGAGTGGCATGGGAAAAAGAAATGTTGGTTTGGATTACAGTGGCTAAGCATTGTACGGGATGGTTTTGTTCTCAGGAACTTCAAATTGGTTCTGGCTCATAGCTACCTGATGGACCACATAACCAAATACCACCTGGTTCGGGGGGGTGGTCAGACCACACCCAGGGAGGTACATGTGAGTCCAACATAAAGAAGGGGAAAGGGGGAAGGAGGAGGGTGAATGGGGGTGGGGAGAAACTGAGATGATGACATGGGGGGTAACAGGACACTGACCCACCCAGGGGGAGAGTATTGGTTGTGTTCCCACAGAATTGGAGTGTTCACACAGACCCCACCATGATGTGCCAAACCAGGAGGGCAATGTAACACGTGGAGGAATCCATGAAAAGACTGGACTATAGGGCCAGCCCCAACCAGAACCAGTCTGACCCCCACCCTGGAAGGGTGTGCCACAGAGAATGACCATAGACCCTCTGGTGAGGGAAAGGAACCGACCCACCATACCCACACGGAAGTGGAAGCAAATGAAGAGGGGAGGAAAGGAGCAGAGCACACCCTGGCCCACCAAGCCCTGAGAACAATAGCCCTGCTCAGAACAGCCAATGCACAGAAGGACCATATGGCCAGTCCCACTACAAAGCATGACATCCTGCACTGACCCATAGCACTACATGGGACAACACTGGAGACATAGTATGGGATTTGTGCCTGAGCCGGCTCCACCACACCAAGGCAAAATACTTAGGGCGCACAATAGAACAGCAAGGGGAACAGAACAAGGAAGTCCCAAGGGAATATCAGAATAGACTTTGGGGCCAGGATGTGGCACCCCATTAGACTCAACAGGAAAGCACTCCTAAATGTCAACAAACAGACCTTGAACTATTTACAGGCTTTTCTTTCTTTCTTTTACTTTTTATTTTTTATTTTGAATGTCATTGGCTTTGTTGTTGTTGTTGCTGTCTTCGTTTTGTTTTTCTGTGTCACTTTGTTTGGCACTGTCTTATTTCTATGTGCATATTATTATTTCTGTAGGTCTATCTCGGTAAGACAGACTGGATAAGCAATGTGGAGAAGAAAACAACGGGACCGATGGTTCTGGGGGACATGGGAGAGGGGGAGACGGGGGGCGGGGGGGAGGAAGTGGCATTAACCAACCCAGGGACAAGGGAACATCGAGTGATTCAACAGGGACAAGGGAACATCGAGTGATTCAAAACCAGTGGCAAGGAGTGAGGGGGTGGGATGGGGGAGACCTGGTAGGCAGTGATCAAGGGCAATGTAACCGAGAGGAATTACTGTAACCTAAATGAAGGCTGAGCATGATAGTGGGACAAGAGGAAAGTAAAAGGAAATAGAAGAAAGAACTAGGAGGCAAGGGGCATATATAGAGGCCTAAATACAGGCATGTATATATGTAAATACATTTATACATGATGATGGGGGAATAGATCTATGTGCTTATATTTATAGGTTTAGTATTAAGGTAGCAGATGGACATTGGGCCTCCACTCAAGTACTCCCTTAATACGAGAACACATTGTTCTATTAAATGAATATTCCATGATGCTCACCTTCCTGACATGATCGCTGAAGATAAATGTATGCATAAGCAAATGTGGTGAAGAAAGCTGATGGTGCCCGGCTATCAAAAGATTTAGCGTCTGGGGTCTTAAAGGCTTGAAAGTAAACAAGCGGCCATCTAGTTGAGAAGCAACAAAGCCCACATCAAAGAAACACACCAGCCTGTGTGATCACAAGTTGTAGAAGGGATCAGGTAGCAGATATCAAAGAACAAAAAATCATCATGTGTGCTCACCCCACACAAATGCTGAAGAAACATATGGCATAAGCAAGTGTGGTGAAGAAGGCTGATGCTGCCCGGCTATGGAGACATAGAGCATTTGGGGTCTTAAAGACTTGAAGATAAACAAGCGGCCATCTAGGCCAGAAGCAATAATGCCCACATGGAAGAAGCATACCTGTCTGTGTGATCACGAAGTCTTGAAGGGATCAGGTATCAAGCACCAAAGAACAAAAATTTAATATAATCGTGAATGAGGGGGAGTGTGTGTGTGTGTGGGGGGGACCCAAGGCCCATCTGTAGGCAACTGGACATCCCTTTGGAGAGCGGTAGTGTAGGGAGATGAGTCACTCATGGTGCAGTGTAGCATCGATGGAACACACAACTTTCCTCAAGTTCTTAAATGCTACACACACACACACACACACACACACACACACACACCGCCCCACTATCATGGTCCCAATTCTACCTTACAAACCTGGCTAGACCAGAGGATGTACACGGTGCAGATAGGAACTAGAAACACCGGGAATCCAGGACAGATGAACACATCAGGACCAGTGGTGAGAGGGGTGATATCAGGAGGGTAGAGGGAAGGTGGGGTAGAAAGAAGAAACCGATTACAAGGATCTCTATATAACCTCCTCTCTGGGGGATGGACAACAGTAAAGTGGGTGTAGGGAGACATCGGGCAGTGTAAGATATGACAAAATAATAATAATTTATAAATTATCAAGGGTTCATGAGGGAGGGGAAAGCAGGGAGGGAGGGGGAAAATAGAGGAGCTGATACCAAGGGCTCAAGTGGAAAGCAAATGTTTTGAGAATGATGAGGGCAACAAATGTACAAATGTGCTCGACACAATGGATGTATATATGGATTGCGATAAAAGTTGTATGAACCCCCAATAAAATGATTTTTAAAAAATACCACCTGGTTCTGGGCAATCTCACAATTGTTTCTATGCTTCACCTAATTGTTATAGCCTGTGGTAGTTCCATAATTTTCTGTCAACTTGCAAAGAGGTGGAATCTAGACTGTCAATCAGGCCACAACTTGATGACCTCATTTGGAGGTGTGATGGAAATAAATAACTCACTGGAGGCCAGACACACTCTGTTTCAGTTTCATCTTACTGCTGACACGCCAGATGTGCTACATTATCGAGCCAGAGCCCTGGAGTTGGAGGAGCCACATGGAGACCCATGCCAGCGCTTAGAGGCTTCCACTGCCACTGGGTCCACAAGACTTTCTACCCACTGGCTTATGATATTTCTTCCTGCATTTGGTGTCATTGCATGTGTTGCGTGAGTCTGAAGAAGAATTTGCAGACTGGTAATGGACATATGAGCTAATATCTGATTTATGGACTTGACCTTGACTGGGCTGGGATGTTTTCTTAATGAATAATTGCTCTTTGCTGTAAGTTCTCTCTTACACATATTTGTGTGTAAGAGTGTGTAAGTTCTCTCTTGCACACTGAATTTGTTTCTCTAGTCAACACTAACTAACACACAGCCACTGTGTCAATCCATCTTGTCAAAGACCTTCCTCTTTTGTGCTGCCCCTCCACTTTACCAAGCACAATGTACTTCTCCAGGAATAGGTCTCTCCTGATAACATGTCCTAAGTATGTGAGACAAAGTCTCCCCAACCTTGCTTCAAGGAGTTCTCTCGCTGTACATCTTCTAAGAGATTTGTTTGTTCTTTGGCAGTGCATGGTACTTTCAGTATTCTTACCCAACACGATAGTTCAAATACAACTATTCTGCAGGGTCTTCCTTATTTGATGTCCAACTTACACGTGCGTTTGAGGCAATTGAAAATGCCTTGGCTTGGGTTAGATTTACCTTAATCCTCATATTAACATCCTTGCTTTTTAACACTTTAACACTCTAGACTGCTGCTTCCTTGAGCATTGATTATGGATCTAAGCAAGATGAAATCTCTGACAACTTCAATTTTTTAACACGATGTTTCCTATTAGCCCAGATACCGAAAGTGATGACTGGAATTTCAAATACTAGCAGGGTCATACAAACACTAGCAGGGTCATGAACCGGTTTCAGCAGAACTTTCCTATTAAGAACAAACTACAAAGCAGGAAGTGGCTCTCTGCTGCTGAGTAGTTTGTCAGTGAAAACCGTATGAATAGCATCGAAACATCAACTGTTACTGAACACCTGGGGAGTAGAAGCAGCACATTGTCAGAGACAGTGCCAGAGATCAGCCCCTCAAGTGAAAGGCACTCCAAATATGACTCTTCTCAGTGTAGAGTCAACCATGATGATGCAGATAGAGTCAAATCTGTGGGCGCCAAGCCTTAGAGACCTTCGTGTGTTGATAGGGCATGACATACAATGAGAAGAAACTACTGTGAGCACCAATTAGTAATTAGGACTTGGAATATTCTAAGTATGTATGTAAGAAAATGAAAAGGGATTAAAAATGAATGGGAGCACATCGGTTGGTATTCCAGGTGTTAGTGACCTGAAATGGACTGGTACTGTCCATGTTGGATCAGAAAATCATGTAGCTTACTATTGTGCAGGATATCCCTGGGGAATTCACTGAGAAGGAGTTTAATGCAGTCCGGAGGGTTATTTATTAATCTAGGGGTTGAAGGCCAGGCCAGCACTATCCCTTTTCATCAAACTGATTGGGTCACACAATCTGAGTCTAGTTTCCTCCCTCCGTCCGTGTCATCAACCACATCCCCAGGCTGGAAGGCCAGTTTTCTTATGATTTCATCTCTGCTCTGTAGAAGCTCCAGTAAGTCACAAATGGTATTGGGGTCAACTTTCAGGCCTAGAGGAGACTTGCTGAGGGTGGTGGGAGGGTGGCTGACAAGCGAGAGTAAGGCCAAGGTATCTTTTTCTCTGTTGGTGTTGGGGCAACTGTGACTTCCCTAGATATGGCAAATGACTTGTAAATAAGACTGTGCCTTTGTTTTCAAAGGGGACATTGAAGGAAACATTATGCTCATGGGCCTGGGTTCCTGAAGTTCCCAGGCCAGTGACTGTTGGAAGGGAACTCTAAAGTACAGGTGGAATGATGAGTGAGAAATTGGTGGGAGCAGGGGTGAGTGGAATTCCAGGTTTGAATCACAGAAGTCAGGGAATCCTGAACAGGAATAAGAGAAGGATCTGTCACTCTGTCCAGGCCAGGGTACTGATAAACTTCTGGTGAACATTATTTGGATGCAAGCTTCCCTTACAGTGAAAATGAAACAAAATAATAATATCAAGAAGAAGCAAACTCAAGTTAATAGCTTGATCTGGGGTCTGTATCTGGATATTTCCTTTCTGCAACATTAGCCTACGATGGCATACTTCTCACTCAGTAAATGATCACCCAGGAAGGGAATGGCCTATGAAGATGGGAAGTGCGTAAGAGAGAGAGATGGGATGAGAAAAGACAGGTCTCCCGCAAAAAACCTCCTTTCACCGCCAGCTCAACTGTCATATGTGAGCCGGCACGGTGTCACCCCATGCTCTCTCATAGAGGAAGGATGCTGGCAGTGGTTCAGCAGCAACACCAGGGGCTGGAGGACCTTTTGTCCCTTTACCTGGGCCCCCATTGCTGATCATTTCATTTAGCTTTTTTTTTTTTTAAAGTACTCATAACATAATGTTACAGGATGATTTGCTTTCCAAGTCTGGAGGCCAATGATCTGTCCTGTGCAAGTCACGGGACACAAGTCCTTCTGGTAACTGTGTGTTCTTGACTAGATGGGATAATGCCATCTTCCTTGATTTTCCCCACACCAAGGTGAGGACAATGTTCCTGTTTTCTGCACTCTCTCTCCTTCTCCTGAATGTGATAACCGCATCTTGCTCAGAAAAAGAAACCTGTGAAAATGCCCAAAAGACCTGCCATGTGGTTACCTGTGGCTCCCCAGGCATCAAGGGCGAAAAGGGAGAAACAGGTACAGGATGGGCTGCTCTGTCCAGGTGACTCTACCTTCCAGCAGACACTTCCTGGAAATGTGAGGATGTCCTACATTGCAATTAGGCAGATTGTATTTGTCTTAACTCTACTCATACACAGGAGCCCTGGTGGCATAGCGGCTACATTCTGGGCTGCTAATTACAAGGTTAGCAGTTTGAAACCACCTGCCTCTCTGTGGGTGGAAAACCAGGACTTTTGACTCCCATGAACAATTGCAGTCTTGGACATTCAGTGGTGCAATTCACCCTGTTCTATGTAGGGTGGGTTATAAGTCAGCAGCGACTTGATTGCAGTGAGTTTTTGTTTTGTTTTGTGTTTTACACTTATGACTCAAAACAGAAACAGGGCTCAAGAGGTCTGGCATCCAGGCCTCCACGGAAGAGCTGATGACATATGGGAGTTCTACCACCCCACGGGACATGGGGGAGGGGTGGTTCTTTCTTCTGTAGGTTACCTCTAGCTCATTGTAAACAGTGATTCATAAAAGTTGGCCTTGAGTCAATATCTCCTTTCTTCTGGGAAGAGCTTGGGCATCAAATCATTGGAGAAACAGAGGAAGGACACACGTGCTGAGTCCTGTTCTTTGTGTTTTCACACAGGACAAGGGACCAGAGGATTGCAGGGTCCTCCTGGGAAACTGGGACCTCCAGGAAGCCCAGGACCTCCTGGGTTGCCAGGAGTCAGGGGTCCAAAAGGAGATCCCGGAGAGGACTCAGGTAAGCAACTCAGCCAAAGAAGATCTGGGCTGAGGACACGCAGGATGCAGATAGTTCTTGACTACCGGGCAGCGCGTACCTTCTCCTGCTGTCTCACTGCAATGTGTTCATGCCCAGCGACCGCAGCACTCTCAAGGGGATTCTTACTGGTGCCTTCGTGTAGACCAGTGGTTCTCAACCATCCTAATGTCGCGATCCTTTAATACAGTTCCTCATGTTGTGGTGACCCACCCCAACCATAAAATTATTTTTGTTGCCACTTCATAACTGTCATTTTGCTACTGTTATGAATCAGGTGACCCCTGTGAAAGGGTCATTCAACACCCAAAGGGGTCGCGACCCACAGGTTGAGAACCTCTGGTGTAGACTTACAGAACTTTCACGATCATTCGGAGGAGTTGGGTCGTGGCTTTCCTCAGCTGAGATAATCCAGTATGAAGCTCTGATTCAAGAGAATGAGAAGCAACAATATCAGAAGAGGGCTTCTGGGTGGAGCAAACAGTTAAGTGCTCCACTACTAACTGATCCCACCCAGGGATACCTTGGAAGAAAGGCCTGGCAAACTGCTTCCCAAAAGGCATAGCCTTGAAAACCCTTTGGAGCATCTCTGCTCTGCACCCCTGGGGTTGTAACAAATCAGAATTGACTTGCCAGGAACTGGCTGGGTTGTTTTTAGAGTATACATGATATGCCGGTCAATTTTTATTGGATACCAAACTATCATGAAACTTAGTGACTTAAAACAATGGCTATTAAAAATATAAATAAACCCAAAATATCAATTCTGTAGTGCAGCACTTTGGATTGGATGCAACCAAGTTGTTTCTTTGCTGTTCTCAGGTGGGCTCAGTCATGTGACTATGGTCAACTGATGATCAGTGGTCTCATTCACAAACATGACTCTTGTTGGGCTGTGGGTTGGAGCAATGAGGGTCATTGCGTCAAGGATCTCTCATTCTCCATCAGCGTGTCTCGGGCTTGTCCACAGGGGGATGTTGATAAAGTTCCGAGTAGCAGAACCTGCAGAGTCTCCTGAAGGTTCTGAACATATATAATGTCTTTCTTCTGCCACTTCCTAGTGGGCAAAAAGCAAGTCACCAAGTCAGCCAAGATTAAGATATGAAGAAATAAATTTTATTTGTTAACATGAGGATCTGCAGTTGATTGAGACCATTTTCCCACATCTACATATCTATTGTACATCTATGCACATAGCGTGTTGCACTCCTTCCCTGCTTTGTTCATGGAAAACTCACAAGATCTTGGTTTACTGATCCACAGAACAAACAATAAACAATGAATTCAGTAAAAAATAAATAAATAAAATTTACAAAAGACAAAAACCTTTAGATCTTTTAGTCAGTATTTATCAGCTTATAATAATTCCCCCAGATATTTCTTCTCCACCTTGATAAGGTAATTTATATGGAAAAAAATGAATGAAGAATATGGCTTAAGGAGAGTCACCATGCTAAGGAATCAGGGACTGCGTGTGTTTTGAATTGAGTATGGACAAGTGTGTGTGCAGAAAGTATCTTTAGATGAGTTCAACAGATTGCAAACAGTGATGTTTTTGTCTCTGTGAAAATAGATACGCATCCTCTCTTTGTAGAATCTCTGTGTTTTGTCTTGTTCCCTTCAATAAGCAAGCACTGGCAATCTTCAGGCAATGAACAAGATTCTTTCCTAAATCTGTACTTTAACTTTGTAGGTAAGTTGGAATAATTAGGAGGAGTTATTTAATGCCATTTAGATGTTTGTCTTAGTATATGACTATAGTATATATTTTACCTTTCTGTGTCTATAGAAGGAGACCCAGTGTCATAATGGTTACTCATTGGGACCTACATGGGAGGTCAGCAGTTCAAAGCCACCAGCTACTCCTCAGGAGAAAGAAGAGGCTCTCTACTCTGTTAAAAAGTTATAGTCTCAGAAACTCATCAGAGCAGTTCTACTCTGTCCTATGGAGTCTCTGGAGTCAGCAGGGTGGCACAGACTGGAGAGTGTGGGAATGCATAGAAAACCTTTAAAATTTTCTTCCAAGGATATTAAACCATCTCAAACAACAATAAAGTGCATAATAATAATGAAAGAATAATAAAAATAACCAATGTGATATTGAAGAAAGAGAATCTGTGTACAGTATGTTATAATTTTAACTCAGGAATGTCTTTTCAGGCATGTAAGACAGTGACAGAATGATAGTATTAATCTTTACTCATGACCTTTATTCTTTTGTATCTTTTTATAAATATGTATATATTTTGAATACATAAAAGTAAACTATCTTAAAGAGGCCCTGATGATAGCACAGTAGTTTCAGCATTGGCTTGCTCATAGTGGCTGCTCAAAGCCACGAGGCAATCTACCAGAGAAAGTGAGCCTCTGCTCCTGGACAGATTTACTGCCTTGGAAACTCTCTGCAGCAGCTCTGCTCTGTTCTGCAGGTAGCTCTCTGTTTTAATCCACTTTGATGCAGTGGGTTTGAGTTTTGAGAAACTGTCTTAAGAATTGTTTCTTTGAAAAACAAAGCAAGCAAGCAAACAAACCAAGACAAACCCAGTGCTGAATGCCTACAGCACTGATGGGGTAGTGGGTTGCGATTTGTACTGCTAACTGTGAGTAAATGTCACACACACACACACACACACACACACACACACACACACACGAAGCCTAACAACTGTTCAAGTGGCTAGTGGTGCTTCACCTCTTTCTGATCACTTTAAAATTTCCACTTGCTCTCCCTTTTCTCTTATACATCACCAGCACTTGCATTGGGTGTGTACTTTTAAGACATGGATACAAGGGCAAATAAGAGAAAAAATTAAGCCAAATATAAAGTCACGCACTTGAGACCGTGTTAACAGCAGTGTGAGCTCCCTTAAAAAGGTCCACAGCATCCTCCTTCTGCAAGCAGATGGACCGCTAATGCTGCAGGGTTTTCAGGAGAACAACAAAGTCATGTGCATGTTTATTCTTAGGAAGCATTGTATTTAGCTCAACTGTCTAATACAGTGAGCATATGGCAGTCTTTTATTACGTATGAGCGGGTAAACCCAGCATTCTTCACCAGAGGACATAAAGTCTTAGAGGAAAAGTGACCACTTTTTTGAGTTGGAAAGTCCCATCTCCACAGATAACACAGTTACATATCCCCTCTCAACTGTGCTTCTTTGCCCTGCTTTAATTTTGCAGATTACGACAGTGCCCTGGCCACCTCAGAAAGACAAGCGCTACAATCAGAACTGGACCGAGTCAAGAAGTGTAAGCCTTCCCTCTTACTCTTCAGATAGCTGCGGGCTTGGGAAAGTAACACAAACTCACTGAAGCCATTTACTTTTGAAAAGGAATGTCAGTATGTTCTGAATTTATGAAATCCTCACAACTTCCTCTTTGGCACAAAGGAGGCAAACAGAAATGACAAAATTGCTCAAATGCGCGGAGCTAATAATTGGCAAATTCTGTGTACTCTGCTCTGAGGCCCCTGAAAGTGGGACCGTTGACCCTTCGGTCACTGACTTCTGGCCCAGAGGCTATGTTTCCGGGTGTTTCTCAACTACGTGGATCAAAAAATTCTGATCCCCAAAGAACAAGGGTCTTTCTGCTAATTGGCCTCTGAAGGATCATTTTGAGAGATTTAACATAGGAAAACACATAAAACCTAGTTCAATTTAATTTTCAGGTAAAAAGAAAGTTTCATTGTTGTAATTATTCGAGTGTAGGTTTGCTTCAAATTTGTCACAGGACATCTTTGGACTGAAAAGAATTGACCTGAAACTCAAAGTTAACTGTCATACTGAATGTGATCTATACGTAGAGAAACACTTCAGGATGGGTCTCAAGGAAAGGCCCTGTCACCTACTTTTTTATATTTCAGTGCTGACCTTCGCGCTGGGGAAAATGGCTGGAAATAAGCTATTCTTGACCAATGGTGAAAAGATGACTTTCCAAAGCGTGAAGGCTCTGTGTGCCCAGTACCAGGGCTCTGTGGCCACCCCCATGAATGCTGCAGAGAACGCGGCCATCCAGAAATTGGCCAGGGAAGAGCTTTACCTGGGAATCACTGATGAGGCCAAGGAAGGTCACTTTGTGGATCTGAAAGGAAGACCACTGTCCTACAGAAACTGGAATGATGGGGAGCCCAATGACGTGAATGGAGAAGACTGTACCATCCTCCTCAAGGATGGCAAGTGGAATGACGTCTCCTGCAATTCCAATTTCATGGCGGTCTGTGAGTTCTCACTCTGAAGGAGCATGCCCCTCAAAGCGCCGTCACCTTTGCTGTACCCCACAGGTCCGCAGTCTGCTTGAATTGATAAACCTACTTCCCCTGTTCAGTGTTGAGTTTCTCTTTTGTGGGGATTGGGGTTGGAGAACATCAGGAGGGTCGGTTGAATGAGAGGACATGGAAGTGAGAGAGGCTGGGGCTGATAGGAGCAAAATGAGAGTGTTAATTTAGTGTTAATCAACTAATAATAATCATGGTTATTCTTTTTTTTAAAAAAATATTTCATTGGGAGCGCTTACAGCTCTTATAATATTCCATACATCAATTGTATCAAGCACATTTGAACATATGTTGCCATCACCATTTCCAAAACACTTTCTACTTGAGCCCTTGTTATAAGCTCTTCTTTCCCCTCTCCTTCCCAACTTTCCCGTATTCGTTTATCCTTGATCAATTAGATTCTGGTATTGTTATTTTGTATCATACTGTCTATTGTCTCACTTCACCCACATTTCTGTTATTTGTCTTCTTTGGGGGATGGGGGGCACTTTATATCCAATCTTGTGATGGATTCCCCCTTTCTCACCCTTCCCCACTCCCTGAATGGGAGTAGCAATAACCATGACTCTTGAAGATGTATCGAGTCATTCAAATTCTTTCCACATACAATTTCCTAAATGGAAGATTTAAAATGAAACAAATTATGTGGAGGAATTTGGCCTAGTGGGCAAGTGAAAGAAAGTCACATCCCTTCCCAAAGCAGGCGTGAAATCATGGACACTAATAAAAATAAAGGCTATCCATTCGGTCACTCCATCCCCAGATCCAGGAGCGAAGGGTCACCTGGGATGTGTCTGCTGCTATTGTGCTAAGCTCCCAGAGACGATATGAGGAAGCGTTTATGAGTATGGTCTCTCTAGTTCATTGTTGCTGTTTGAGGTACTACTGAGCCCGCTTGACTGAGGTAGTACTGACCCTGTGAATAACAAGAGGAGACACTCTCCAGTCATGTCTCATCCTCTCCTGAGTGAGTTTTATCTAAATTAGATCCACAGTTCTATCATGTAATGGCAATCTAAAGCTATCTGCTTAACCTCTCTGTCTCAGGCTTTTATTGCTGTGAGGAGACAATTAAATAAAATAATAACTTTAAAGTGCTTGATTGAGTTCCAGCAAAAACGATCTTAAAAAAAAATCTTAAAGTACTCAGCCATGTCTACATAAACTATGCTATAGTAAATAATAATAATAAAAACATCCACAAATATCACTCAATCCATTAAGTGAGATTATTGGGATTTGGTTATGAAAAAGAGAGGGGGGAAAAGAGTAGAAAATTCTAAAGAAAGAGCTTCCAAACAGAGCAGATATAGTCCAAGGAATAAACTGATTATAATACAATCACTTGATTGGTTCGTCTTTGAGGCCACAAAGAAGATAGGTTAAGGGGCGGGAATAAATTTGATGATTTGGTACAGAGACTTACCGTACTGGTTTTCAGTGACTGATTCCAGCAGCTTCCATTCCTAGCCGCATCTCTTACAGGAAAGGTAAGGGAATATTGTCGTGATTACACTTGACCTCTCCCCACTACACCAGGGGAGGCCACTTATTCCCGTAGCCTTTTCTGTGCTTGAGCCCCTTAACCAAGCTCCTCTAGGACTGGTTAATGCCCAGAGGATACTCCACTTTATAAGTCAGCCTCCTGCCACCAGCCCTCAGCTTTCCTCTGTCCTGTGGTCTGGGTAGCCCACTGATCCATCACCAGGTCTCCGCACTGCCACCTCGGGTGCTCTGACAGTTCATGCTGAATGTCACCCCTTCCCACAAAGATCTCGTGCAGGATCTTGCACTCTATGCTGATGGCTCTTCTTTCTTCGTGTCCTGGGCTGCTCTGGCGTTGTTTCCGAGATGGTTCAGTTACAGCCAGCAAAATGGCAAAACCAACACATGCTAATCCCCAGCTATCCATTAGCTGTGAGAGTCCATCCATCCGTTCACTTGATGGAAGTTACAAAGACGCTGGACAGAAGAACCATACCAAGTCCTTTCACTTTGGAATCGACTTGTTGGCCCTGGGCTGGGTTTGGTTTGGGGTATTTCACTCCTAACCTCTTCTTCCCCAGAAATGGTGGTTAAAACTCTTTTAAGCTTTCTAGGAAACTTTGACTAAGGCTGCCTTCAGGACTCTTTTAGAACTATTTTAATTATATCCTTGGCACAGGCTCCCTTTACATTACAAGACACCTGTAACAAGAGTCTCTTTCTAAGAATATCTTTCTTTCATACCCTAGCTTGACCACTCTCATGCAGTTAGTGACATAAGACCTCCTCCAGCTAGGCGAGGGGAAAGAGAATCCAACTTCTCGTTTGTCCAAGCATGCTTCCTACAAGGCAAAGCTCAGACCCGCCTCTCTCTTCCACCCTGCTGGAGCCCACTCAGACACCAACCAATCGGGGACAATTACCAATTGCAAATGAGTGAGTCACTTATTTGATAGTTTGTGAGTTCTGTGAGATGTTGGATGTGAGGGAGAATACTGAAGGGAGGAATGGTGTTCATCAGGGACGACGGTGTGCTGTAGCACTTCACAGGGACAGATGGCCTCGTCTCCCCCGCCTGACAGGGTAGCTGGTATGTTTGAGACACCAACCTTGCAGTTAGCAGCAACATGCTTACCTGACAGTAATGCTCTCACCCCCCACCTCATGCCTCTTTTAGCCATAGTTTTTGGTTTGGTAATGTCTTAAAAACCCTACCGTCTATGCCTGTGTTTATAACCCCAGTTTGGAGTGAGTTATCTGTTTTACTAAGGGGGCAGGATTCAGGTAGGAAATATCTGGAGTCCCTGCCTTGCTAGAGGATAGGACTCAAATCATCACCCTTACTTTCCTTTGGGGTATGGCCTGCAAATGAGCTCTCACCTTTGATAGCTGTGTTAAAATAAGAACGAACTTCCTTTTGAAAGCTGTTCTCTCAATAAGCAACCTCTAATTTTTTGCTTAATTAAAAAAAAAATCAGGAGACTGGGGTCACAGAACTGGCAGAGACTATACTTGGCCCACCTAACCTGCACAGAGTTGATCAGTGTGGCCTCTACCTAACCTTTGGGCATCAGAATGTCAGAAAACACACTTCCATCCAAATCCCATATGTAGCAAGACACCGTCTTTGTGACCACCTCCTTTCTGACTAACCCTGCACAAAAAACTAGTCCCTTTGTCACGCAGTGACAAATAGCAATTCGATGGCAGCTCCCATGCTCAAAGACAACTAGCCATCTGGGTTATGTGGGTCCCTGTGTGCTCCTCTGCTTGGCTAACGAAGTAAGACCTGCTTATTTCACTTGAAGCCATTCGTGTGTCTGTAGCAGCGCTGAGCGACTTTGGCAAAGATGGCTCTCTTACTCAAGATCCTGCATCTGACTGGCCTCTGACTGCCTTCTGGTTCCTGAGCCTTGAGCCAGCGGATTATTGCCTGACAGGATTCACTGGCTTCTGAAATCTTGTATGTCAACAACCGAATTTGATGTGAGTGAGAAGTCTCCACGTGGACATTTGGACTATGTATTTCAGACTTGTGAAGCCTCCACAGATTAGCGAGACATTTACTTGATGGTTCATGAGGATCCTTGGTGATGTCATTGTTAGGTATTGTTGGGCTGTGAGCTACATTGTAGGCAGTTTGAAACAACCAGCAACTGAGGGAGAAAAAACCTGGGATTTCTACTCCCATAAACAGTTCCCCATTCAAATGAGTTACACCGCTACCCAAATTCTGAGCCCCTAAGGGCTTTGGGTCACTTTTCGGAAGGGTCAGATCCAACAACTTATCCTTCACTTAATAGGATTATCTTCACAAGCCCCACAACACTGGATCCTTAGAAATGTCACAGAATTGAAAGAGGATTAAATTATTTTATTTTTTAATTAAGAGATCATTTTATTGGAGGCTCTTACAGCTCTTTTTTTCTTTCATCTCTTATAACAATCCATACATCAATTGTATCAAGCATTTTTGTACATACGTTGACATCATTATTTTCTAAACATTTCCTTTCTTTCTTTAAAAAAAATCATTTTATTCGGGGTTCCTACAACTCTTATCATAATCCATCCATCCATCCATTGTGTCAAGCACATTTGTACATTTGTTGCCATCATCATTCTCAAAACATTTGCTTTCTACTTGAGCCCTTGGTATCAGCTCCTCGTTTTTCCCCTCCCTCCTTGCCCTCCCTCCCTCATGAACCCTTGATAATTTATAAATTCCTATTATTTTGTCGTATCTTACACTGTCCGACGTCTCCCTTCACCCACTTTTCTGTTGTCCGTCCCCCAGAGAGAAGGTTATATGTAGATCCTTGTAATCGGTTCCTCCTTTCTACCCCACCTTCCCTTCACCCTCCCGGTATTGTCACTCTCACCACTGGTCCTGAGGGATTCATCTGTCCTGGATTCCCTGTGTTTCCAGTTCCTATCTGTACCAGTGTACAGCCTCTGGTCTAGCTGGATTCGTAAGGTAGAATTGGAATCATGATAGTGGGGAGGGGGGGGGCAACCATTTAAGAACTAGAGGAAAGTTGTATCTTTCAGGGTTGGTACACTACACTGACTGACTCCTCTCCTCCCTGCGATCCTTCTGTAAGGGGATGTCCAGTTGCCTACAGATAGACTTTGGGTCCCCATGCCGCACTCCCGCTCATTCACAATGATATGATTTTTTATTCTTTGATGCTTGATACCTGATCCCATCGACACCTTATGATCACACAGATGATTGAATTTTTATTGGGTTATTTTCCCACCCAATATCACCCAGGTATTTTATTGATAAGTCTTTAGTCATCGATACTTCTTCCTTACTAGGTCTAATTAATATGATTTCATGAAGGTAATGGTCTCATGTGACATTTGTTGAAGGAAAAGGAAATTAATGTCCTTGTGAACTGAATTATGATATCGTATCAGAATCATTATTCCAATGAGGTGGATAGTGCAATTTTCTTGTCAGTCTTAATCAACTGAAGTCTGTTGATCCTTTAGAATAGGTTTGGAGAAAAATGCATGAGCCAGATTAGGAATGGAATATCAGGAGATTTACTAATTTGCACAGACAATGAAACCCCATGTGGCACAGTAGCTGCAATTGGAGTCAACACCTGGCTCAGTTTTTGATAATCCACCATCACTCTCCAAATTCTTTCTTTTTTTAATCATAGGACAAATACTTTGGACACATGGTCAGAAGAGACCAGTCCTTGGGAAAGAATATCTCATTTGGTAGAGTCAAAAGGGCGCCAAAAAGAGAAAGACCCTCAAAAAGATGGATTGACACGGTGGCTTCAACGATGGGCTCGAACAGAGCAATTGTGAGCTGGCGAAGGACTGGGCAGTGTCCCTATCATACATGGTCTCTATGCTGAGACTGGACCTGACTCAATGGCATCTACCCCCAGCCACGTGCTCATAGGCTGACTGGTGGGCAGCAGTGACACTGCGTCCGTGAATCGCTCCCAAGTTTGACCTTTCCATTTTCCTCAAAGAACAATCACGATCATGAAAGACTTCAGCTTGACACAATGGCTGTGTGTGTGTATTAGGAACAGAGCTGGATGAGCCCCCCATACAATGATTCAAAAAAGAGACTTCAGGTCCTTTGGAGAAGGATGGGCAAAAAAAGAACAGTGTACATTTTTAGCAGTGTAGCTGCGACCTTTCTCAAGGAAATCTAGGTTCCCCTTCAGTTGAGGGATATTGGGTCTGTAAACAGCCTCAAGTGTAAACATTGATCGAAGGTCTTTGCTATCTATTTTGGTGCTTCCAGCTAGACTGCTGTTCACCTGGTCTTCCATTTGGACAGCTCAAGTAAATGGTAGATTTCCCATCAATTTGATTCCTGGGGATGCCATGACTAAGCAGCCAGTGCCAGAAATCAGATTCTCCTAATCACTGCTTTGATTCTGTGACCCATCATGGTAACTAGACTACCATGTCTTTGATGATCAAGTACTGCCCTTGACCCCCACCACCCAGTTTGATCACAATCAGCCATGTTGTAATTAGATGTCTCGATTCAGATAAGGCAGATTCCACCACCAAATCTGACTCACATAAATTAGCAATCACAACGGACGTCAGGGTCACCGAGGCTTCTTGCACCAATTTATTTTCTCTGGACACTTCATGGGTGAATCTGTGAGTCCCATTGGATAAATCTATGCTAACTTTTCAATTTCCTTAAGCCTTTGTATATCTTCTACTGTGTAGCAAGATAGACTTAGAATTTCACCTTGATTCAATGTGTCCCATAAACCTAGTGGCATAGTGGTTAAAGCATTGGGCTGCTAACCTCAAGGTCAACAGTTCAAAACCACCAGCCACTCTGTGTGAGAGAGACAGGGCTTCCTTCTCCCTTAAAGAGGCACTTCTACCCAGCGCTATAGGGTTGCTGTGAGTGAGCATCCACTTGATGGTGGTGAGTTTGGTGCTCTGTTCTATCAGCACACACGTGGCAACTTTCAAGTCTTGTAAATGGTGAGCAGTGTGCTCAGACCGTTCTTTCACTACTTTGTCGAGTGAGTAGGAGAAACCATCCAGCCTCCTTATACTTTTTCTTCTGACAAAAATTTAATCATCTAGAAGCTTGTCTCTCAAACATATTGCATGGAGTGGTGGTGATAGTTCGGGCATTACAATAGCCTCTTCACATTACCAATCAGCACTGCCTTCTATACAACTGAAGGGAGAGACAGCAGCACCTTTAAGACTAGTCCAACTTTTTGTCATTGAATTGATTGTGACTCACAATGACCCTATGTAGGATTTCTGAGTTGGAGCCCTGGTCCTTGGGAGAAAGAGGAGGCTTTCTACTCCTGTGAAAAGTTATAGTCTTACAAAAAGACCTGGGAAAATTTCCCCTGTACTATTGCTAGGTACCATTCAATTGGTTTTGACTCACAGCGACTCGACACAGAAGAGGGTGAAAACTGCCCAGTCCTGAGCCATCTCAGGATTGTTGTTATGTTTGAACCCATTATTACAGGCACTGTGTCGATCCCTCTGTAGATGTGTGTGATATAGATATATATGGAGTATAGGTATATAGGATATAACCGTATGGTATAGATAAATATGATCTACATAGCTATACTAGAGTCCAGCTCATAGTGGCCCTACAGGACAGAGCAGAGTCATGCCTGCTGGGTTAAGCGTTGGGCTGCTAACGTGAAGATCAGACATTTGACAGCGCCAGCTGCTTCTTTCGAGGAAGATGAAGCTTTAAACTCCTGTAAGCAGTTACACTCTTGGAAACTTATAGAGGCAGTTCTACTCTGTCCTGTAAGGTCACTGTGAGTTGAATTTGATTCAATGGGCAGTGATACACATACACACACACACACACATACACACATCACTCTGTACTATATATTACATTGTCCTCTATTCATTGAGATGCTAGCCACAAGGTCAATGGTTCAAACCCCTGAGCTGCTCAGCAGGAAAAAGATAGAGCAGTTCCATTCTGTCCTATAGGGTTTCTATCCGTCAGGAATCAACTTGATGGTAGTGAGTTTTCTTTTAGTTAATCTGAGTAATAATTGATAAAGAGGTTTTCCTGGAATTGTGATAATATTTAGGGGAAAACAACCTTCTCTTGATAAAGAACTTCAATTCCTGTCTTTATTTTAAGACCAATGTCCCCTTAGCCCTTTATTAACCATGGTCCTGGGTCCATACCCTAAAAGTTCTGAATGCCTTAGAAGAGACTGTCTGCTGAGAAAGCATTTGCTGTGCGCACTGCAGGGGAGGCTCCTGCAAGAAAAGCAGTGCTGTGCGTACTACATGGGCCCCTCCTGCAAGAAAAGACCATCATTGATAAGTGATGAGAAAGGAGAGATCCCTGGGCAAGGAGGCACAGATACAGGGAGGCCTGGAGAAACATAGTGAGACTGAGAACCCATCTCCACAGG
Organism: Echinops telfairi; assembly: GCF_000313985.2. Classification (NCBI taxonomy): domain Eukaryota; kingdom Metazoa; phylum Chordata; class Mammalia; order Afrosoricida; family Tenrecidae; genus Echinops; species Echinops telfairi. Next base: position 43,628,243 of record NW_022103968.1, read on the forward strand.
ACTTTTCTCTTCAAACATAGATGGAATAACAAACAGGAAAGGTTGTTCCTGTCCTCTCAGGTTGCTCTAATGAACCTTCTAAAGGCGTAGTGGAGAATGGAAATGTGGAAGCACATCCTCCCCCTTGAGGATCCCAGAAACAAACCTTATGAGGCAGACTGATTTCTGGTAGAAAATGTGTGGGCAGTCCTGTCCTCTACTGGGCATATGCAGCATTGCATCAAACAATGAATCTGGTCAGAGTTGACGAGCATAATGTCCTCCTGTTCTTTCATTATACATTCTATGAGGACTGTCACGGGACAAGAGGGCTAGATGGGTGGGTTACGGGACTGGATGCTTCAGGATCTTCCTCTCTCAATTATTTTCTTAATTGCAAGGAAACATTCAGAATAGAGACAAGAAAAATGGAGCAAGTGAGTTTATTAAAGTATAACATAGGCATGAAATGTGCTGACAGATAGCCTAGCTAGTCTGAGGGTGCACTACTGGATAGAGAATTAGCATTTTTATTTGTCTGATGGGGGACCTTTTGTTATTGGCTGGCTATTTGGCAAACCTTCCACTACTGACTGGCTCTTCCTAGTATTCACCCCCCACTCCCCCCTTAATAGACAATGCAAGTGCATCCCAAGTTCATGCTGTGTCCTTGTGATCCAGCTAGAATACCGGCTGGATTCTTCCTACTGCTCCAAGGGTCAATTCAGTAATTTGTGGGGCTGTCTTCTCTCTGCCCTTTCGTTTGAAAATTATTGATAAAGAAATGTGTCTTTTTGTCCTCCCCCTCCCTCTGTGCTGGGATTCCTTCTACTGTTCCCTCCTCCCTCTTGTTCTAGATCTATCTCGCTAGCATGTCCCCTTCGAGTGATACCATCCAAAGGCTTGTGGAAGTCGAGGGTTGAGGACCACCCTTCTGTAGCTGCTCTCTGCTGGAAGCTACCACTCAGTCCCTATTGGGGTAAGGGGCTGTGGTGAAAGAGCTGTATGGAATTTGGAGCAGCCTGATGATGGACATTGAGGATTAGGCTAGAGGGTGTGGCTGTACAATTATTTGTAGTTGCACTGCTTCCAACTGGAAGAGATAAAATGGAAAAGGGTTTTATTAAAATTCTCAGAACCAAACAAAGCAAGAGGAGCATAGAGACCAAGGGTCTCAGAAAAGAGAGCAACCAGGAGCCCCGGGACAATCCCCCAGAAGAGGCATTCCATCCATATGTGGCTTCAGCCTGTCATCTCCTTGCTTATTCCAGGAAGGGAAGAACGTGGTTTTGAACTTGGCCTGTTTGGTTTAGCGAGAAGCAGTAGTTTCTCCTGAGCGTGGCACACATTCTGGTTTGTGTGGCTGCCAGCATGTCTAGGACCCACCACTCCCGGAGCACAGCGGTTGTTAGGGAATTGACCTGGTAAGAAAAGGTAGTGCACATGTTTCTGGAAGGATAAGGGATTGTGGCACTGGGGAGAATATCTTCAATATGTGGTAGGTCCTGGAGTATTGGCCCCCCGCTCTGCCATCTGACAAACACAACACACTTTCCTCATGCATTTCTGACAGGGTAGGTGCAATCGCAATTAGAGCCGGAAAAGCCAGGAGGAGAGAGGGTCCAGGGCATGGCTAGCTGACAGTTCCAACAGAATTTTATTATGGTACATGTCGGAGACAGAAGATGATTTCGTGCATTATGTCTGTGTGTTGCTTTGAGGTCTGGGGTTCTCTCCCAGGCATCTAAGTTAGCCTGGGGGACTTGGAAGTGCTGGCAGACTAAACCTTATTCAGCTCCCTCTGCCCCTGCCCCTGCCCCTGCCCCTGCCCCTGGCAGAGGAACCCCAGAGGTGTAGTGGTTACAGGTTTGGCTGCGAATCACAAAGTCCACAGTGTGTAACCGCCACACACTCCTTGGGAGAAAGACGCCTCTTTCTATGCCCATAGAAAGTTACCATCTCTGAAGCTCAGAGGGGGCACTTGTACCCTGTCCTTGAAGTTGGCATTGACTGGATGTAGCTGCTCAAATGCTTTGTCCTTGGGCAGTCCGGGAAAGACTGCGGCTGGAGTCTTCCTGCCCCTTCAAGGGTCAGTTCAGTCACTTGAGCTGAGCCCAGCCCCTGCATCTTAGCCCATGCCTTTTCCCTGCCTTCCTTTTCGAAAACTATTGATAGATGTGTTCTACTGTTGCCTCTTCTCCTTGCCTCAATTTGTTTACCGAGCAAGGATGCCAGAATATGAAAGAATGGATAACTGCAATGCAACACAATACATCCAAGTGATTTTGCACTACATAGGAGTGTATCTGTAGTCTCATAACAATTTTTGTATGATGTTGTTTTAAGCCAAATCAATTCTTTTGTTTATTATTTCTCCCTAGTGGCTTTCAAACCCCAGATGTAGACTCTTCATTACTGGGGCACATGTGGGGTACAGATTTAACTAGTGTAATAAAACATCTTTGATTTTGATTGACGTTTCCATTGGCATTAACTGTGGATCCAACGTAGAATGAAATAATGGACAATTTCGATGTTTTATGTGTTTACTGTGGAGCTGTGAGGATTCTTGTATTCTGTACACGTGGTTATAATCCATGCTGATATTTATCAGCAAGTCCTTTCAATCCTCCTCACTTTGACAAACAAAATGGTCTTATCTGTGTATTAAGGTGTTAATGGGCCTTCCTCCAATCCTAATATTTCGTTCTGCTTTATTTAACCAAGCTTCTTGGGTTAACTGCACAGCATGCAGACTGAAAAAGTGTGGTAAGAAAGAGACAACCTTGCCACACACCTTTCCCCACTTCTAACCACATTATCCCCCTTTTCTCTTGGGATGACTGCTCTTTGGATTGTGCACAGATTCTACTGGAGAACAATTCAGTGATCTGGAATTCCCATCCTTCATATTGTTATCTGTAATCTGGTATGGTCCACTCAGTAAAATGCCTTTTTATAATCAAGATGCAGGTAAACATCATTTTAATATTCTCTGTTTTCAGCTAGGAACAGTCTGACATCAGCAATGATGCCCATTGTTTTATGTCCTCTTCTGAATCTCACTTGAATTTCTGGCACTTCACTACTGATGTACTGCTGCATCCATTTTTAAATTATCTTCAGGAAAATTTTGCTTGTATGGCATATAAATAATATTTACTGCTAGAAATGCAAATTAAGTGAAAAACATGAAAATTTTTTTTAAAGCTAAAAGTATAACGTGAATAGAAATCATTACTATGTATCTGGTTTCCAGAAAACCATATATATTATTAAGACATTGTACACACATGTTGATACAGTATTCACAAAGCTTCTAAATAAACATTCATCCTGTTCTGCTCATTCACTCCTACTTTCCTACTTTCTAGCTGATTGGTAAGTAAACTTTCCCTTGATAATTGTTTAACTAGTATATAACTCCTTAATCAAAATGTTCATTCTGCCTCTTTAGACTTTCAGATGGTGTTATAACTCATTAGGTAAACTTTATGATTAAGAAAGTGATGCCTAGTTCAGCTTTGCTGTGAGTGAATCTTACATTGTTCAGCATTTGCAATTGCACGTAAATCTTGCAAATTACTTTGAATGCTTTCAAGTATAATCGTTTTTATTTCAGAGGCTGACAAGAAAAAATTAAGAAGATTAAATTGGATGAAATCCTCTGACTCCTTAATAGTATCAAAATCTAAGATCTTTTTAACGATATTCTGTGGGCTGGGAGGAGAATGCATAACACCTAAATGCAATTCTAGTTCTAAATTCTTGAAAGCATGAATCTTTAGAATTTAACAAAAAAGAGGATGGTAGTTGACAAATGCTGTTCTACTACCTATAGCACACACATACTTTGCAAAGAACAGTATCAGTAAATATCAAGCAGTATCAAGAAGGCCACTGTGTGTCTCTAATCAAACAAGTAACAGAATCCTGGCACAGACAAGAAACAAAAACCTTAACTATTACAACGATATACAATGGAAAGAAGCAAAAAAAATATTGCTACAAAGTCTTGTTAATTACTCACTGCCATTCTAGTCTTTTATAGCTCACAATAGACCTACATCCAGCAGGGGAAAACCCCACCCCATTTTGTACCACAATCATAACTTTTCTGATGTGTGAGGCCGTTGTTGTGGCTCTTGTGTCAATCCGTCTTGTCGAGGGTCTTGCTTTGATACCCTGAATTTTATCAAGCATGAAATTCTTTTCCTGACACTGGGCCCTCCTGGGAGATTACATGTTCAAATTATGTGAGACAAGTCTGGCCATTCTCTCTTCTAAGGAGCGTTCTGGATACACTTCTTCCAAGACAGATTTGCTTGTTCTTTGGGCATTTCATGGTACTTTAAATATTCTTTGCCCAAACTGTAATTTAAATAGACCAGTTCTTTTCCCATCTTCCTTTTGTCCAGAAAAAGAAATGTTTGTGACAATGTCACCTTCTCAAATGAGCTTTTACTGCAGTTTAGCCAGGTCCCTCTCCACACAGCTGACTGTTCAACTCTGAGCACACTGGAGAAAGAAATGCCAGGGAGTCACTGTCACCATGACTGCACTTTGAACCTGACTCACTGCTGGGCCACCAGTTGACTTTTCTTCCTGAAAGTTGGCCCCACTCTAGATGCCGGAGGAGGAGTGCCCTGGAGGATCAGTACTCTCACCCAGTGACTGAAAGAACAAAATGTTGTAGCAAAGTCTTTGCCCAAAGGGGAAGGAGCTCTGGTCTACCTGCAAGCATCTGCTCTGGGCTTTTTCATCCTGGAGCCGCGTTTCCTCTCTTCACTGCACTGGTTTCTGGGCCATCTTTAGTAGGGGAGTGAGCTCCCCAGCCCTGTGTTTTCCTGGTGGACACGGAAATCAGATGTTGGAAAGTGAGCTGAAGGTTCGCTGAGAAGAGCACAAATCCCACTGCTCAGTTTTGGGGGAACGTGATTTTATTTCTAGTGTTATAGTGGCTATCCGTTGGGCTGCTATCCAGAAGGTCAGTAGTTCAAAACCACCAGGTGATCAAAAGGGTTAAAGAGGAGGCTTTCTACTCCCATAAAGATGTACAGCTTTGGAACCCCATGGCAGCACTTCCAGCCTGTCTGTCGTATAAGGTCGCTGGGAGTCGGGACTGACTTGAAGCCAGTGAGTGAGATTCTTTCTTTCTGGCCGGGAAGCACTCTCACAGCCCGGTTCCGCACTAGCTCAGGTTACCCATAGACTCATGCGCAGTTCCAGCATAGACGTCTCTCCCTGTGCCTGAAAATGCAGGGCTTCATTTCACCCTGAAGAGGGCCTTCTCATGGAAAGTTCCTCCCTAAGCGTCATAGAGTGGCTAACAGCGCGACCGCAGCAGAGAAGATGGTCCCAATCTGAGGGGTAGAAGAGAAGAAAGAGGGCTCCCAGACGACCCCCGGATACAAGGAAACATGTTACGGGGTCCCAGAGAGGCTCCCTAGCCTGTAGGAACGCTGACATCTAAGAACGGGTCTTCAACACCGTGAATTACGATTTTTTTTTAAAGCCCTAGTACTGTAGGCCATGCTCATTTACATTCGATAAATGCTGAAAAAACAAATAGTGGCAATTCTTTAATTCACTGAGGTCCTACAGCCAAATTAATTAATTAATTAATTAATTAGAAGTCCTCAAGAAGTTCAGTGTAGCTAGGCATTCTTTTTGTAATGGACTATTGGTTGCTGGCTGTTCGAGGGTGCTACTGGCTTCCCCTAACAGTATAATGCTCTCCTCCTCTCCTTTTCTGCTCCCCTCCCTCACACTACCCCCCCGCCCCCCCATCTCTAGTCCTTTCTATGAAAGCTCATAAAGATGGTTAGTTTGTACATTTTCCCACTTAGCCACTTAAGATAATGATCAGATTTGGGTATCAGTGGCATGCTGTCCTCATAAAGCAATTTGAGACATGCTTACCCTTTCTTTACTCACTATTCCATGGAGGCTTGATAGCCGTTTTTCCTTAAAGGCAGCAATTCACTGACTGATGAAGGCTTGTCTTCCAATTTCTTGATAGGGTTACTTTTAATGACCAATTCACTCACATGTAATTGTCCTATAGAAATAATTCATAGGACTATAAACTCCTTCCAATTTTCTGTGAGAAGCATTGCTACCAGAATGTTTGTAGCAGCCTTTTATCCTTCTGGTATCTATAGTTATCTGTTAGGATCATCTGTTTTTAATTTTTGACATTGGCAGTTTGTCTCTCTTTTGACCACTCTTGTCCTGCCAAGGATTTATTCATTTTACTAATCTGTAGACAAGTGTATTATTTCATTATATATAGGTAGAGATAGAGATATTAACTCTTTTCTTATATTTCCAGACTTCTGACTGAAAAAAGAGCAGCCTTCTTGGTACAGCAGTTAAAGCATTTGTTTCCCAGAAGAGGGGCCAGCCTTCGGCCCCAGAGGCTCAGTGGAGGAACGATGTGGCAGTCTGCTTCTGTGCTGAGTAGAGGCCTGGGAGTCCTCTGAGGCAGCTGTCTTCTGTCTTACGGGGCTTGGGAGTTGGAATCAACCCCATGACACTGTTTTTGACTTTGTAGTAGGGAAGAAAACCTGGATCACTAACTTAATCTTTCTTATTTTCTTACACATGCATTTGACGACATACGTTTCTCCTTTAACATTCATTGGGTTGAAATCCCACAAATCATATGTTCTTGCTTTGTCGTGGAATTGAAATTATATTTGTTTTCATCTTCTGTTCATGAATTAGTTTAAAATACATTTTAAAATTTTCAAATAATGATGGCTTTCATTACATTTTCTCCTGGTTTTATAATTTAATACAATGCTGGTGAGAAAATACATCGAGTATTTTCATCATTTAGAATAAACTGTGACTTACATTATGGTATAAGATAGAGTTTGGCTTTTTCTTTTCTTTTCCTTTTCCTGTTACAAAACAGAATGGGTAGAAAATATTTCAGGCTTTATGGGCATATCTGTTCCAAGTAACTCAGTTGAAGTGTTGTACACAATAACAGATGTAAACGGTTGTGTTTCAATAAAACTTTATAAACCTTAGAGGTGGCAGGCTGGATTTGACCAAACTTTCTTACACCATGGAGTGCTTTACTAGTTGTAGACCTCTAATTATTAGAATAAGAAAGAGAAACACATTTACATTTTATTGTTCTATAATTTGTATTCTAAAATAGCTCTAAAACTTGTAATGAAAAAAAAACTTGTAATGCTTTGTAAATGACAAGTTTTTAGTTTGTCTGGGTGGCAAAGCCCTCTCCTTTCTTCTTGTACTCAATCACTGATAATTCAATAACTTTTAGGTCCTCAATAACTGTTATCTGTGTCCTCTCACGCCCTTCAGGCTGGTCATGTGAGCTCATAGATATTCACTTGGAAAGAACAACAGAGTTGAAAGTCAGGTGACATGAACTTGTCGTCAGAGTTCTATCATTTCTGTGACCCTTTCAGTTCTGTAGATAGTTGACCCATAAAGTGGAGGGAGTGGAGAGAGTTTATGAAGATGATCTCCAAAGGCAACCTTATAGTATAAAAAAATTAAACTACTTTTAAATTTAAGATGTAACATGCTTTAGAATTCCATTGTGTTGTTTTGAGAAGACATTTTGTCAAAACAATAATGGAGGATTGGGTATTACCACAAGAGGGTGGTGGTTTGCTTATTTCAATGGATCAAAATTCCAGAGACTTCTCTGTGACTAACTACTTCTCAGTGCTCACACATAATTTCATTTGATGAAATATTAATCTATTCTACCTCTGCTCACAGCATGTACAGAGAGTAGGTTTGTCTTGTCACCCTCAGTCAGATATTGACTTAGTTTCTAGGCAATTAAATATAATGAATATAAACATAAATTTAGAAAATTCCTGTTCTTGACACTACCAAAATATAGAGCGTCTGGGGTCTTAAAAGCTTAAAGATAAACAAGTGGCCATTTAGCTCAGAAGCAACAAAGCCCACATAGAAGAACATATCAGCCTGTGTGATCATGAGGTGTCAAAGGGATCACTGAAGACAAATGGATGCATAAGCAAATGTGGCGAAAAAAGCTGATGGTGCCCAGCTATCAAAAAGTATAGTGTCTGGGGTCTTAAAGGCTTGAAGGGAATCAAGCGGCCATCAAGCTCAGAAGCAACAAAGCCCACATGAAAGAAGCACACCATCCTATGCAATCATGAGGTGTAGAAGGGATCAGGTATAAGGCATCATCAGAACAAGAAATCTTACCATAGTGAATGATGGGGGAAGTGCGGAGTGGAGACCCAAAGCCCATTAGCAGGACACTGGAGACCTCCTTGCAGAGGGGTCTCAGGGAGGAGACAAGCCAGTCAGGGGGCTATGTAGCAACAATGAAAAATACAACTTTCCTCTACTTCCTAAATGTTTCCTCGCCACTCCCGCTATCATGATATTAATTCTACCTTGCAAGTCTGGCTAGAGCAGAGGATGTACACTGGTACAGGTAGGAACTGGAAATACAGGGAATCCAGGGCGGATGATCCCTACAGGACCAGTGGTGTGAGTGGTGATACTGGGAGGGTAGAGGGAGAATGGGTTGGAAAGAGGGAACCGATTACAAGGAGCTACATGTGACCTCCTCCCTGGGGGATGGACAACAGAAAAATGGGTGAAAGGAGACGTCGGACAGGGAAAGATATGACAAAATAATAATTTATAAATTATCAAGGGCTCATGGGGAGGGTAGGGAGGGAGGGGAAAAATGAGGACCTAATGCTGGGGGCTTAAGTGAAGAGGAAATGTTTTGAGAATGAGGAGGGCAATGAATGTACAAATGCACTTTACACAATTGATGTATGTATGGATTGTGATGAGTTGTATGAGCCCCTAATAAAATGATTTTAAAAAAAAAGAAAACGAGTGAGTCAAATTCCTGACCCTCCTGGTGTGATTGAATACTTGATTGGGTTCCATTCTCTTCTGCACTGAAAGGATATTGAAGAGGCAGACATGTTTCTCGTAGACATATCAAGCCAACTAGCACTAAGTAATTTGTGGTAAATTGGGGATCTGACCTAAAGGAATCATGCTTTCATGAGAGAAAGAGTAACTTTGTAACTTCCAGAAAGAATGTACATTTCATATGCTTGAAAATACAGTGCATAGTGCACCCTAAGGTATAAATGAGAGGTTTTTATAACTAAAACAGTGAACGTCCATCCATATGATATAGTCAATGTTCTTGTTGGGAACAATGCATTTTCCTTTCCAACTAATGTGGACTGTCCTAATAAATTTGGGTGAGTTCTCAATGTCTGATTAAATCATTACTTCTCTGAAATATCATCTTCTTAAAAAAAAACCTAACTTGGTATTATCAATATCTTTGTTGTGAGACATAGTAAAAATAGCAGAATAAAATCTTTTGTGATCCTAAATAAATATTTGTGTATGTTTATGTATTTTTTCCTGTACACCCCAAAAACATTGTAATAATTTGTTTAAAAATATTAGGAGCAGGGTAGGAAATATGTCATCACTCAAAGTCAATGGCAGATACTAAACATACAGTTCATATAATTATTTAGACTATATTATAAAGCATAATAAATACAATTTAAAATTTCAAACAATTATAGCTATTATGGATTGAATTGTGTCCCCTTTATAAAAATGGTGTCATGGAAGCATCTCATCTCCTCTAATTACAGTAGGCAGGGAAGAGAGTGCAATAAATGACCATGCAGGGCCATATCTGACCTCCTCTGGCCTCCCTATTGCCACAAGAAAGGAGTCAAACATGCATCCATGCTCTGTCCTTTTTGACCTATTCTGATCAACTGTTCCTTTCGTGACACTCTCCATTTATGCTGGGTTTGATAATTCATTGCAATTATCACACAGAATTCTTTAGAAAATATTCAAAATTAACAGGGCTTATTATGGAAGTCAATAGGTTACCACAAATGAGGATCAGTTAACAGTCAGGATACAATCATTGGTTTCCACAGCCAACCACCAAATCTCTCTATCAGGACCTCAGCCTCTCAGTCACATGGTACCCTAGCTTTAACTCTATGAGCCAGAAAGGCACCCCACTAATTACTCTCCCTCAGTTCCATAGTCTGGGTCAGATGAGGAGAGAAGGTACCCCATAGACTCTGTGCTGCACTTCTGAGTCTCTGCGCTTCATCCTCTGATGTGTCTGGTATTGACAGCTTTCACCACTTCATACAGACCTTGAATGCGCTCTTCCAAGGTCGTTGAGGTCTCTTTGATACTGCTTCACACATGTATATCCTTATAGTAAGGGGGATGATAATGAAAACTAACTAATTTCCCCTATAAGTGTTACACACACCCTGTTTCCATAATCCCACCCAATCGTTTGGTGAGAGTTAAAGAGACTTGGATAGAAGAAGCATATTAAGAAAATTCACTTTAGCACAGGGATAACTGTCATGAGAATCAGCTCAAAGCTGAGCCCTATGTTGTGAAGGTCAGGCATGCCTTTTCTCATCTTGCCACCAATTCGGACACCAGCAGTCCTTCCCGTGACAGTCTAGTTCTGTGCTGGGTTTGACAATATTTGGCATTGGTCACACAGTCCTCAAGATAATATTCATAGGTAGGAGATTTATTAAGAGCTTCAAGAACAACTCAGGATAAAATGCTACACCCAGCGCAGCCTCTTCTCAGCCATTCTTCCCGTAATATCTCTTCCTGGCATGTATCATTATGTCATCTACTGATCCAGTTGTGAGAAGTTTTGTTTTCTTCATGGTCAAGTGTAATCTATAGTGCAGACAGTAAATCTTGACCTATCCTAAAACTTGCTTCAAGACCTCTTGGCTTGAAATACCTGAAGAAAATAATTCAGGCCTTGAGTTTTAGTATTTAAAATTTCTATTGGAAAAATATTGAATGAGATGGTGTGATAGTGTGGGCACTTTAGAGAAACAAATCCACAGAAACTCATGTATAAGAGAGAGTTTTATGCAAAGGTTAAGTGCGAATCAAGAAAATATCCCAACCCAGTGCTGACCAAGCCCACAAGTCCAACATTACCCATATGCCCGACACCAATCCACAAAGTCCTTCTCCATCTCACAAAACACACACCATGATGCCGACTGCAGGAGGAAGGCCAAGTCAGTAAACGTGTAAGCATCTTAGCATTGGCAGGGGTCTCCACATGGTTGCTCCAGTGCCCAGGGCTGCATCGGGGTAGGTCCATGTGGCTTCTCCTCAGGGATGTCTTGCAGGAAGTGAGCCTTGCAAGCAGAAGCAGGGAACTGGCTAAGGCAGCTGTACCCTGGTGCAACCATCACAAAGCAAAAGACCCGAGAACTAGAAAGGCTAGCCTCACCGAGCCATTTATCTCTCTGCCCTTCAGTTAACCCCACATCTGTTTATTGGCCAGGTTGGCACAACAAACTAACTACCACAGGTGGGAAACCTCAAAAGAAGATAGAAGAAACACGCCTAAGTGTTTCAATAAATGGATGGTAGGCTGGAAGAGACTTCATCTTCCTGCATTTGCTTTAGCTACTCTATAACTAAGACAAAGTTTCAGTCTCTTCTGACACCCACTTGGCTCCACTTTCTTTCTTTGCTGTCTTTTCAATGGCCTCTTGGGTTTCTTCATGAACGATGTTCCTGATGTCCTCTCACAGCTCACCACGTCTTTGAGTCATTCGTTTTCAATCAGTCAGATCGTTTCTTGAGAGTTCTCAACATTCAAGTGGGATAAACTCAAGGTCATACCTTTTGGCTTCAGGGATTTGTTTTAATTTCTTCGAATTTATCTTGAACTTAGGAGATATGAGCAATTTATGGTCTGTTACACATTCAAACCATGGCCAGGTTTTAGCTTCTGAAGTTGAGCTTTTCCAGTGACTCTTCCCACCGATGTAGTCTATTTGATTTCTGGTATTCCATCGGGAGAAGTCCATGTGTACAGTCACATTTTGCATTTTTGAACAAAGATATTAACTATGAGCAAGTCATTGGTTTTCCAAATTCTGATGCAATCTCCAGCTTTAATTCTATCACTAACTCCACATTTTCCAACCAGTTTTCCTTCCTTTTTGTTTTCAATGTTTGTATTCCAATCTATAATAATTATCAATGCATAATGATTGCATGTTTAATCATTTTTGCCAGCTGAGATCATTGGTGGAATCCTTCAATTTCTTTTTTTAAAAAAATCATTTTATTGGGGGCTCATACAACTCTTATCACATTGGTGGTGCATAAATGTTAATAATAGCTGTAGTGGTTGGATATCCTTGAAGACAGATAGATAAAATCCTATCACAGAGAGTATTGTACTTCATGATTGATTTTGCAATGTCCTATTTGACAATGAACATCAGACCACTCCTTTTGAGTGTGTTTTTCCTGGCATAGTAAATTATATGATTTTTTTGATTCAAAGTGGCCAATATCCATCCATTTCAGCTCGTGAATGTATAAGATATCAATGTTTATGAGTTCCATTTCATTTTTGACCACTTCCAATTTTCCTAGATTCATACTTTGCACATTTCAAGTTCCAATCATTAGAAAAGTTTTGTAGTTGTTTATCCTTACCTTGAGTCTTGCCCCGTCAACAAATGAAGGTCCTGAATGCTGCACTTCCACAGGCTTTACCAGATTCATGTAACCATGGGCAGCTCCACCCTGAGAAATCGCTCCCCCTCAGTCACATTTTGAGTGCCCTGCGACCCAAGGGGCTCATCCTCTGTCACTATCCCTGACAATGTTCTCTTTCCATTCATTCATCTTTCACTATATGACAATATTCCCAAGCCATGCATAATGTTTTCAGTGATTGCTTCTTTAGAAGTGAGGAGTTGAGTCCTTTTTCATTGCCTGTTCTTCTAGAAGCTCCACTGAAACTTTATCACTTTTGATGACCCTGCTGGCATCTGAAATACTAGTGATATTGCATCCATCATCAGAACAACACACCAGCCACCACAGTATGACAAACTACAAAAAAGTGGAGTCCCTGGGGAAGTTCACCCTGTTTGGTAAAGTAGAGGGGCAGCAAAAATGAAGATAGATTGTCACAGTGGTGGCAACAGTGGGCTCAAGCATAAGAACAATTGTGAGAATGGCGCAGGACTGAACAGTTGTGTTCAGTTTTGTTCTGTTGTGCGTAATGTCACTATAGGTCGGTATGGACTTGGTGGCACCTAACAACATCAGATTGCCAGTGCACACTTGCCTATGCCAAGAAAATTTTAAGACAATCGCCTGGCCAACCTACTGAAAGAGATCCTTATTTGTGCTCATTCCAAAGAAAGGTGATCCAACAGGATATGGAAAATATAGAACAATATACTTAATATCACAATCCAGTGAAATTTTGCTGGAAAAAAAATGTAAATTCTTGTAACAGCACACAACAGGAAACTGCCACAATTGCTTCTAAGGTACATGTTAGCTATACTTCTTCCAAGACAGACATAACTATTTGTTCTGTCTGTTCATGGTATCTGTAGTATTATTTCCCACAGCATAATTCATGTGTATCAGCTATCCTTCAATCTTCATTATTCATTGTTCAGCTCTGTCATGCATATGAAGTTACTGAGAACAGAATAGCATGGGTCAGGACATTAGTTCTCAATACAGCATCTTTCCTATTTAGCACTTTATGTAGGCCTTTTGCAGCAGATTTTAAAATTGAAATATGCATCTGATTTCTTCACTGCTGCTCCCTTATACAATCATTGTGGTTTCAAATAAAATGAAATTCTTAACAACTCGTATCTTTGATTTGCTTTTCATGATGTCGATATTGGCCCAGTTGGGTGCGTTTTTATTTTCTTCACATTGAAATTGTAATTCATAAGGAACATTGTCATTTGTGATTGTCACCAGTAGGTGTGTCACGTACTCTTCACTTTCTGCCAGCAAGAGGATGCACACATTGCAGGCTGTCGTTAATAAACCTTCTGCCAGTCCTCATTCAGAGATTATTAAAATATAATTCAACTTATCTAATAGTAGCTTAGCATACAGATTGAATAAGTATGGTGGAAAGGTATCACCCTAATACTCCATTTACTGATTTTAAGTCATGAACAATCCTTCTGTTCTCCAAGTTTTACAAATCTTGATTCATTTTCTCCTGTTTACCATTCACATTCCAATTACCATGTATGTTTAAAAAATAATTGTTGCAGTATATCCGCATGGAATTGACAAAACTTCAATCTGGATTTAAAGAGGATGTGGAACCAGGGATGTCATTGTTGATGTCAAATGAGTCAGGGCTGAGAGCAGAGGGTATCAGAAATATGCTAACCTGTGTTTATTGACTACGCAACGTAATCCAACTCTGTGAGCCATTGAAAGTATGGGTTACATTGGGAAGAATGAAAATCATATAACATTTAATTTGACCCATGCAGGGCCTGTACAAAAATCAAGATGTGGTCATGCAAACAGAACCAGGTAAATTTTGTGGTTTAAAAATCAGGAAAGGATGGGTGAGGACTATGTATTTTCACTATAGTTATTATTTTTTGTATGCTAAGCAAATAATTAAGAAACTGGGTTATAAGAAGAGAAAAAAAATCATTAGAATTGACAAAGACTCATTAACAAAGTGTCTCATGCAGAATACCAATTTGTTTGCTGAGAGGGATTAGGATTTGAAGCCCTTACTGATGAAGATCAAAGACTACAGCCTTCTGGAGGGATTACACCTCTACAGAAAGAAGGTAAAAATCCTCACATGTTCAATGGTGAAAAGATCAAAGCTGTTAAGGATTCAATCTTATTAGATCCATAATCAGTGCTAATTCAGGAAACCAAGCAGCATTTTGCATTAGAAAAATCTATTTCAGAAGACCCCTTTAAAGAGTTATAAGAGCAAAGGGGGTCCAAATCATTTTGTGGTCCAAAGTGTGCCAGACCCAAGCCATGTATTTTCAATCACCTCATATACCTATGTAAACTTGATAATGAATAAGGGAGATTGAAGAATAATTGATACTTTTGAATTGTGGTACTGGTGAAGTGGTAGTGTGGTACTATGGTACTGTGGTACTGGTCAATATACCGTAGATTGCCAGGAGAACGAAGAAACCAGTCTTGGAAGAAGTACACCTTGAATGTTCCTTCTCGCTTTATCATCACTCAGAGGGTGAGACTTTTCCACATACTTTGGATATGTCCAAAGGAGCGCCTGGTCCCTGAAGAAAGGCATCCTACTTGGTGAAATAGAGGTCAGTGAAAATTAAGAAGCCCGTCAACGAAAGGGATTAACATAGTGCCTACAAAAATGAGCTCAAACAAAGGAAATAGTGTAAGGGTGAGGCAAAGCCTACAGCACTTCATCCTATTGTACATGGATTTGCTTTGAGACAGAACTGACAGAATGGCACCCGCAGTCACAAGTTCAGTCTCAAGCAGCCCTGAATTGACTCTGTGGCAATGGTAATCAAAAATTTAAGCAAGATAGAGAAGAGCTGCTTCTTCCCGAATACTCAGAGTATTGTGAGGGCTTCAAGCACTTGATGTCAGAGATATTCTTGATAAGGGTTGCAGAGTGCTCTGGGAGAGCAGCATTATTCTGACAGCAATGATGAGTTCTCTTAATTACATAGTCACCCATTCACATGAAGGCCTTTCAGGATGTTCTGAACAAAGGAGACACATACATTGCATTCAACATAGAACCTGCTTTTACAGTATCAAGGGCTTGGACAGGATGCCTATTATGAAGTTAGTGATTTATTAATTTCAGTAATGGAGTAGAATCACCTAACAGTTCATTTGTCATTCATTAGTGAAGAATATTAGGAGAAAATGAAACCTGGAATTAAGTCTTGACAGAACAGCATGTTTGCTACTGCAAATAGCTGCTCCTGGGTTTTGGTGTCCAAGGAAAGACTGACGGAAAATACAGCTAACTATATTTTTCTTCACCATTGAAAACAGATAAATGTTATTGTGAATTAAGGAACAGAGTGGTAGAACAGACCTCAATAATGACCCAATAATCAGAATCCAATTTGCATGATACTCAACTCTAACTGTGACTCATCTTATTTTTGTGCCTTTATAGAAGGACTGCAGGTTCCTGGACACAACTGCAGCCAACCAAGTCAGACTCTCAGGAAGGATGGCACAGGCCTGGGCACTTGCAGCTGCAAACTGTACAGGTGATTTTGAAATGCAAACCTTTACCTTTGTTTAAGATCATTTTAAGACCCCGGCCTACTTTAACTGCTACTATGCCAGAATCCAATCTTCTTGAAAAGAATCAAGCCCCCAAACTACTGGACAACCACTTCAATTTGAATGGAGATCCAAAAATCTTCTCACTAATTACTCCTTTGTGCCAAAAACTCTTGGGGGGAAATGTGACAGTCATGTGGATAGTTCCAGAGTCTTTCAAAACAATCAGTAAAACTCTGACTCAAAGAGCTGAATTTTCATGGCTGAGAGAAACTTTGGTTTCTAAATCCTCTTATGAAATAGGAGGCTGTGGATTAAGGATTGTGCTGCGAACCACAAGAGTGGCTGTTTAAATTCACCAGTGGGTCCTCAGGAGACAAATAGATCAATGAGGGCCCCCATAAAGAGTTATAGGCTCACTTACTTTCAATGTGTTCTTACTAGGGTCCCGACCCTGAGGAGGACGTCATGCTTGGTAACGTGAGAGTCAGTGAAAAGGGAACCCATTTGGTGAGATGAAATGAAACAGTGGCTACAACAATAGGTGAAAAAAAAACAAGAGAAAAAATACACCAAAATTGATAGTTTGGACGGACCCAGGTGCCCTGAAAATAAGGCTTTGCAATCTGCTTATGAAAGGTCACACCCTTGAAACCCCATTGAATGTAGTTCTACTCTGC
This sequence comes from Echinops telfairi, assembly GCF_000313985.2. Taxonomy (NCBI): domain Eukaryota; kingdom Metazoa; phylum Chordata; class Mammalia; order Afrosoricida; family Tenrecidae; genus Echinops; species Echinops telfairi. Next base: position 43,645,063 of record NW_022103968.1, read on the forward strand.
AACACACGGGGTTAATGTGTCAACTACCTTGACAGCAACTGATTACAAATTATATATATATATATATATATATATATATATATATATATATATATACACATACACGTGTATGTATGCATGCATATATATATGACATTCCAATGTGGTGTTAGGATTGAAGGAAGACTCATTAATAGACCATGGTATGAAACACAAGCAAACAAAATAGACCACGGTATGTAGAAGACACAATCTTGATTGCTGTAAGTGAAGAGGACGTAATGTCCTCACTGAGGAAGATCCAAGACTTCATGCCTCTTCAGAATGGGTTACACCTAGATCTAGAACAAACATCCACACAAACCAGACCACCAAACAGAATCACAGTAAAAGGACAAAAAACTGACGTGATAGTTAATTTTTATGTGCCAACATAGCTTCTATAGGAACATGTGGAGTGTTGACCTCCCTCTATCTCTGCTTCACCTTCCTGCTGGCTAGTCACTTTGAGCTATGCTGATAGCAGCCAGAGCCCTGGAGATGTGTTCACCACCATTGGGTCTACAAGACTTTGCACCCACTGGCCTGTGCTCTTTCTGCATTCTGCATTATTGTGTGTGGCTGCCTGAGTCTGAAGAGAGATTTATGGGCTATTATCAGAATTATGGGTAGTATCAGACTTATGGGCTTGATCTGGACTGGGCTGGAATGTTCATTTGCTATATAATATGCTATATAATTTGCTATATAAATGCTTCTTGATATAAAGCATTCTCTTATACATGAATGAGTGTCACTGGATTTGTTGCTCTAGTGAACCCAGCCTAACCTAATTATCAAGGATTTCATTTCACTTGAAACCACAATCAATGCCAATGGTTACAGTAGTCAAGATATCAAATGGGGAAATCTGCTGCAAAAGATCTCTTTGTTGTTGCTTTTAGGTCCCCAGAGTCAGTTCTGACTAATATGTCCAATGGAAGGAAACCTAGCCTCATTCTGCACCATCCTTATAATTGTTGGTTCGTTTGAACCCATTGTTGTAGCCTCTGTGTCAATCCACCTTGTCAAGGGTTGTGTTAGTTTGGGTAGACTAGAGAAACAAATTCATAGCTAATGTGCATAAGAGAGCACTTTATATCAAAGAGCAATTGTACATGAAGAAAACATCCCAGCCCAGTCCAGGCCAAGTCCACAAATCTGTTATTAGCTCATATGTCTGATATCAATCTATACATTCCTCTTCAGACTCATACAACACTTTCAATGATATTGAATTCAGGAAAATCAAAGGCCAGTGGGTGGTGAGTCTTATGGATCCAGTGGCAGTAGAGATATCTCAGCACTGGCAGGGGTCTCATATGGGTCCTTCAGTTCCAGGGCTCTAGAATAGCTCCATGTGTCTTCTCAGCACACATATCTTGCAGGGAGTGTGTGCCCCACCTCCAGCAAGCTATTTATCTCCTTAGCACCTCCAAATGAGGTCATCAAGCTGCGACCTGATTGACAGGCTATCCACCCCTTCACTCTTAAGTCTCAAATTGACAACAGAATATGTAACTACCACAAGGGTTTTCCTCTTTTTCAATGCTTTTACTTTACCAAGCAGGATGTTCTTTTCCAGGGTCTGATCTCTTCTGAAAACATTTCCAAAGTACATGAAGTACATGTACTTTGAAAACATGTACATGAAAACATTTCCAAAGTACAATGCCTCACCATCCTTGTCTCTAAGGATCATTCTGCCTACACTTCTTTGAAGGCAGATTTGTTTGTTCTATTGATCTTCCTTAATCAATGCCCAGTTTTCACATTCATATGACGTGAAAATACATTACTTGGGTCAGCCACACCTTAGTGCTCAAACTAACATCCTAACTTTTCTACATTTTAAAGAGGTTTTGTGCAGTAGATTTACTCAATATCTAAACATCACCCCAAAATATTGTAGAGCTAAGAAGCCAAACTCGAGATCAGCTTTCTTTATAGCATTCAGGGTTATGTGACCCTTAGATTTAAAATTCATCCACATGTTTTGCAAGCTACTTTCAGAGAAGGGTTAAAATCTAAAGAGTTGCATCACAAATTTCTTAACTACTATTATATTAACATCCCATTCACCATATTGTTTATAGGAAATGCTGTGAAAGTAATGACATACTTTCTCTGTGCAATTGTCCTGTTGTTATCCTTGTGCCCTTACAAGATGTGTTTACCCCTTTCCATCCAATCCTACATTTTTTTCTGAAACAAAATTATGTTAAGCAAATAATGGAAGTTGATTGAAGTTTATGTAATTTACAATATGCAAAATTGGGTAACATTTTAGCTGTAGGATCAAAATTGTTCTGAAAATGAAAGAACCTCAGAACAGCCTTATACAAAATCTTCTTGTCATGGGCACGGTAAAAAGGGTCCTAACAAAACGCATACACAAATTATGGTCAGGAGGGATTTGCACTGCATTGTCATGAGGGAGAAAATTATTGCCAAGTTACCCTAAATGTAGTTCCAAGTTTGACCTAGGAAGTTTGTTCCCAGAAACTGACAGTTCGTTAAAAGAGCACAATGCTTGAGACAAAACTGTTTCAATAGTCTACCTAGACCACTGTTTGATTCAAAGTTATTTGTAGGAATTTGTTTCTTTAAGGCTCAATATTCAAAAGGATATCTAAGGTGTAATGGCTTTTGTGGTTCAACCCAACCAGAGTCAGAAATTTGGATTCCAGGAGAATTAAAATCATTTCTCACTTTAGTCAAAGCAAATCTTGTTTTAGTGAAGACTGTACAGCAGGGCCTTGAATGAACTTTTCATTACTCACTGAAACGCTGGTATTTTCTAATATCCCCAAACCCAGGGCCACGGAGCTGATTCTCTCATATCGATGCTGACATGGAGTTTCGGAGACTGTGCATCCTTACAGAAGTGGACAGCCTCCTGGGTTTGAACCGATGACTTGTGGTTAGCAGCCCAACATCTAACCCACAGCACAGACAGGACGCTTTATTTTCTACTGTGGCTAAAGGTAAATCATAGCTCAGTGGAATATCCAACTTAACTTCCCAGGACACTTGTTCTCTTACTGTTATGCCTGAACCTTATGGATAACCAAAAACTATATATATAATATATTTGACATAGAAATTATATAATTGTCATTTATAACATATTATATAGTCATATATAATATATTTCAAATAATAATAACAAAACATGTATATAATCCATTTGTTTCCAGGGGAAAACTTACACTTTTATGGATACTATACATTCTTTACCGCGCAAGCTTCCAGAATTCTCATTCGGTTCCAAGAAATCAAGAGTGACTTATGGCACATTGATTCTTCATGTCTACTTTAGAGAATTAGAACCAGCAATTCCAAGAGATTTTATACATTCAAATCATTACATTATTGGTATTTATAAGAAAATGTTGAGGGAAGGGTTTGAAATTCTAAGAGACCGAAAGCTTTCAGGTTTAATCCGTACTTTAGAATAACATCAATTAACAATCAGTTCTTCACCACTTTTCCAGCTCTTGGCTGGTGACATCCCTTTCCTTGAATTGTTTTAAACCTTGAGCAGTGGAGAGTACGGCTTTCAGTTGGCCCCTCCTTTTTGAGAAGTCAAAGCAATGGAAAATAACGACATTAAGGAAGGGGGAGAGTTTCTTTTCTAATTTATGGCATGATTCAAGAAACTTTTTTATTCACTAGTTTAAAAACACAAAACAAAACATTTTGACATGGAAAGCAAAAGCCACATGATGTTAGATAGATGTCTGGTCTCTACTTTTAACCAAAAACCTGAAACTTACTGCCATCGAGTCCATGGCCATCACAATAACCCTGGATCACAGGGTAGAGCTGCCCCTGCAAGTTTCCAGTGTGTAACTCTTTATGGTAATAGAAAGTCCCGTCTTTCTCCTGGGGAACAGTTGGTGATTTTGAACTGCTCACCTTACAGTTAGCAGCCCAATGCATAACCACTACATCACCCAAACTTAAATACATTGGCTTGTATGAATGGAACATGCCTAACTTTGTGGAGCTGTGTTTCTCTACTGACAATGCTTAGAGTAAGTTCTTGAGTTCCTGGATAGAGGAGGCATTATCACACACATGAACTAATGACACCAATAGGTGGAAGGAAGTTTGTCCAATGGCTTTCTGATACTACCATGTATGAACCTGTAGCCCCCCAAACATTTACTGGATAGTGTTTTTTAGTCCAGTGCTGGCCCAGAGTGTGCTGATGTTAGGCACCATAGAGTTAGTTCCAACTCCTAGCGATCGTATTTACAACAGACCTAAACACTGCAGGCCTGCATCATCTTCACAATCTTCCCCGTATTTGAGCCCATCAGTGCAGCCGCTGTGTCAGTCCTTCTTGTTGAGGGCCTGCCTCTCTTTTGCTGATACTCCACTTGCCAAGCATGATGTCCTTCTCTAGGGACTGGTCTCTCCTGACAGCATGTCTAAAGCACGTGAGATGAAGTCTTGCCATCTTTTCCTGTGCGGAGCATTCTGGCTGTACTTCTTGCAGAAAGATTTGTTGTTCTTTTTGTCATCTACAGTGCTTTCGACATTCTTCTACAAAACCATGATTCAAATGCGTAGATTTTTCCTTTTTTCAATGCCCACCTTTTTCTGATTCCAGAAGCAATTGAAAATACCTGGCTTGGATCAGGCACATGTTAGTCCTCAAAGTAAGATTCCTGCTTTTTAACACCTTAAGCAGTTCTTGTGGAGCGGATGCGCCCAATGCAATGTATATTTGATCTATTGACCACTACTTCCACGAGCACTGAATGTGGATCTAAGAGTGACAAAATCCTTGATAATTTCAGTCCTTTCTCCTTTTATCATACTCTTACCTATTTGTCCAGTTGTGAGGATTTTGTTTTCTTTACATTGAATTGTAATCCATCCTGAAGGCTGCTTCCTCACTTTCAGCAAGCAAGGCGGTGCCATCTGCACATCTCGAGTAGTTACTAAGCCCCACTCCGATCCCGATGCCACATTCTTCTTCATGTACTGCAGCTTCTCTCATCATTCGCTCAGTGACAGACTGAATACGTATAGTGAGAGGATACAACCCTTGTGCATGTCTTACTCGATATTAAGCCGTAGAGCATTCCCTAGTTTTGTGTCCTCTCGATCCAAGCTCCCCCTGAGCAGAATCAAGTGTTCTACAATGCCCATTCTTTCCACAGCTGTCCATCGTTTGTTATGATTCACACAGTCAAATGCCTTTGGATAGTCAATGAAAAACAAATAAACATCTGGTATTCTCTACTTTCAGCCAAGGGCCATCTGACATCAGCAATGATATCCTTTGCTCCACATGCTCTTCTGCATCCGGCCTGAACCTCTGGGAACATCTTGCCAATGTACTGCTGCAACCGTTGATGGGGGATCTTCAACAACATTTTACTTGCATGAGATATTAATGATATAGTTCCACAATTTATGCATTCTGTTGGGTCACCTTTCTTTCTTTTTTTCCAATTCATCTTTTTTTTTAATTATTTTAATCATTTTATTAGGGGCTCATATAACTCTTATCACAATCCATCAATTGAGTAAAGCACAGTTGTATATTCATTGCCCTCATCATTCTCAAAACATTTGCTCTCCACTTAAGCCCCCCGGCATCAGGTCCTCATTTTTTCCCCTCCCTCCCCACTCCCCACTCCCTCATGAACCCTTGATAATTTATAAATTATTATTTGTCATATCTTGCCCTGTCTGACATCTCCCTTCACCCACTTTTCTCTTGTGCGTTCCCCAGGGAGGAGGTCACATATAGATCCTTGTAGTCGGTTCCCTCTTTCTAACTCACTCCCTCTACCCTCCCAGTACCGCCACTCACACCACTGGTCCTGAAGGGATCATCTGCCCTGGATTCCCTGTTTCCAGTTCCTATCTGTACCACTGTACATCCTCTGGTCTAGCCAGACTTGCAAGGTAGAATTCAGATCATGATAGTGGGGGGAAGAGGGAGGGAGGAAGCATTTAGGAACTAGAGGAAAATTGTATTTTTCCTCATTGCTACATCACACCCTGTCTGGCTCATCTCCTCCCCAAGACCCCTCTGCAAGGGGATCTCCAGTGGCCTACTAATGGGCTTTGGATCTCCACTCCTTTAGAATGGGTACAAAAATGGATCTATTTCCAGTTGGTTGATCAAGTAGCTTTTTGCCTAGGACAGGATTCAGAAAAACTATGATATAATTTAATTGACAGGGACAATGTTTAAAATGTTTTACAGGAAAAAAAATGTTTTACAGGAAGAAATATGCCTCTGCATGATTTGGGAATTGGTTATCAGCTAAATTTACAAAGAGACAGGGTACCCACCAAAGTCCTTCGTATGAGAGAACACAGACAGAGAAAGAACTGCAGTTTTAAATAAGTGGGTTTATGTAATTTCTATGCTACAGTGTGAATTAGCTCAAATTTAAAGGAATATTAAATGAAAAACCAGCTGGCATCAAGCCAAATATGATTCATGGTGACTCCATGTGCCATAACGGTATTGCAGAATATAATTGAACTTCATATGGTGTTTCAGGCTGCGACCTTCTGGAAGCAGGTCACCAAGCCTTTCTTGTCAGTTCATAATTGAGTGCTTAACCTTTTGTGTTTCCCAAGGACTTTTATAAGGATTATTAATATTAGCATGGATAATAATCATTGTAGGGACTATGGTGACAGAGGACTTCATCTATAAAGAATAACATACTGAATCAAGAAAATGAGTCTCATATACGAAAAAGCCATTATGGATTGAATCTCCCTGCCTGCCCCCCCACCCCCCTTGGCAAAGATGTGTTGTAAATCCTAATCTGTCTGCCTGTTGTGGTTAAAAACCCATTAGGGATTTCATTTTCTTTATTATGTGAATGAAACAGTATTAGGATAGATCTTTAATCAGCTGATTCTGAGGTATACAAGATTAAGTAAGCAGACCCAGAAAGGAAGATACGTAGCACACGATTGGCAAGAAACCCAACATTAGATGCTGAAAATAAAGAATAATCTTCCCTTTCAACCCCGAGAAGGATCCTTTTCCTTTAGCTTGTTCCATGAATTTGGACTTCTACCCTCTTAAGAACAAGGACTAACCACTTCTCTGTCTTCTGGCTCAGATCAAGTGAAGAACAAGGAACAATTGGTGCAGTTGAATTACGGTGCTGCTGAAAGAACAAACAAATCACTCTTGGAAGAAATACAGCCAGAATGCCCTTTGGTGGCAAGAAAGGTGAGACTTCATCTCTTGTCCCTTGGGCATATCGTCAGGAGAGGCCAGTCCCTGGAGAAGGGCATCTTGCATCTTGGTAAAGTGGAGGGGCAGTGAGAAAGAGGAAGGGCCTCAATAATTTAGAGTGGCACGTGGCTACAAGCAGGGGCTCAATCAACAATCATCCCGAGGATGGCACAGCGTTCTCTTCTGTTGTACATGGGGTTGTTATGAGCTGGAACCAACTGGATGGTGCTTAACAACCACACTCACAAAACTGCAAAAACAAACTTGTGTTTATTCCAATCCTCTGCTTGTCCCATATTCCCTGTAGTAGCACGAGAACAACAAGAGGATTAGTGCTGCTTTACCAAACACCTAAGGTGTGGAAGAGGTCTTGGAATTGCTAGTGTGTAAAGACTGGGGATTGCTCAATGTGCTTCATAGTAAAGCCCTGGTTTGCCTGGAGGAGACTTTGGTAGAATTAGAGACATTAAAGATGATTCTGCTGAGGCCTCTGAAAGAATTGAAAGTTGTGGTAAGAGCTTTTATCATGAACAGAAGAAAGCTAGCAATGTGGGCATGAAAGGTGCTTCTGAGGAGACTTTAAAGGAAAATAATGAACAAGTGATTTGACTTTGGAAAGGAGGTGTTACCTTTTATGTAGGGTAAAAGGGCTTGTCTGAATTGTGTTCATATGTTTTGTGGAAGGTAGAACCTGTAAATAATGAACTTAGAGTTTGGGCTGAAGATATTTCTAAACAAAATCCTAAAGGGCAGCCTGGTTCCTTGGAAGGAAAAAGATGGATTTAATATTAACTGGGAAAAATTTAACGAGGACCTAAGTGTGTGTGTGTGTGTGTGTGTGTGTGTGTGTGTGTGTTTAATTATTTAATTGTTGGACGAACCAAGGACATATGCCCTAGAACTCTGAACAAGGACTTGATCACCCATTTGTTTTGGTTAAAGAGATTAACACCATGATAGATTGATCTATTCGATCACTAAAGTAAACATTCTGATTGTTTAGTTTAGACTAAAAGGAAAAGCAAGTACATAATGAAGTGGAGCTGCCTGCCTCCTCTAATTCCACAGACAGAAAAAATAGGTCTGTGGGATTTGGTTCAAGACATCTTTTAACTACCAGGAGAAGAAAAGAATATCCCGAGAGTCGTGCCACTGTAGGAAGGAGTCCAGGAAGCAGGGTTCCCTTAGTTTCAAAGGTTCAGCCACAGCATCCTAGGTTTTAAAGAGTCAAGTTTCTACCAACCCAGTTCCTGCATCTGTAGCTGTTGTTTAGGTTGGTCTAGAGCGGTGGTTCTCAACCTGTGGGTCGCGACCCCTTTGGGGGAGTCAAACGACCCTTTCACAGGGGTCGCAGATTCATAACAGTAGCAAAATGACAGTTATGAAGTAGACAAGAAAATAATGTTATGGTTGGGGTTCCCCACAACATGAGGAACTGTATGAAAGGGTCACAGCTTTAGGAAGGCTGTGAACCCCTGGTAGAGTAACATCTGTGCTGTTTCTAGTTTTTATCAGAAGGCTCCGTGAGGGCAGAATTTTCCATATAAAATTATGCTGAGTGCTCTACTTTCATAGACTGGAGTATAAATGCACATTACACGTAAATGCTAGAAGGCATCTTTGATTCATGGGTTTTACACAGGACTTTCTTTAATGGACCCTTTAACTCATACTAACGGTGTTAGCTGGAGCCCTTGTAGCAAAACATATTCAATATTGGGTTGCTAACCCAAAAGTCAGCAAATCTAAACCACGAGCTTCTCTAAGAGAGAAAGACAAGACTGCTGGCTCTCAGAGCCTCAGAAACCTTAGGAGGTGGTTGTAGTTTACTCTGTCGAGTCACTACCAGTTAGAATTGGCTTGAAGGCAGTGAAAGAGTGAGTGCCCTTAGAAGAGTTAATTTTGCCCTTTGAAAATCACTGCTCAGAAGTGAGGGGGCAGGCCTTGCTAACCCATTTATCTCTTTGCCCTCCAATCAAACTGTGATCTTATTCCACATGTTCCCATTGGCCAGGTTGGCGCAATAAAACTATCACAATCTGGCCCTGAAGTCTTGTCTTTCTCCAAATGAGGCAGTGGTGTGTTTGAACCAGTCAAATAAAGGTAATGCTGTCCTTTCTAATATTTGCTTGCCAGCCAAGATTTTAACAATCCCACTATCTCTCTGTTTGCTTTCACATTCATAGTTCTAAAAATGACAGAAAGCTTTCTTATCTTGTAGGATGTTGAGGGTCTTTTGGGAGAGTAAGTATAATCTTTTCCCCAAATGATAACGGGGACAAGTAAGTCTGTTAAATTAAGGCTCTCCTGAAGTAAATCCAACCTATTGTCTCCTTAGAGTTCCTATCTAGCCCTATAATGCCTGAATTTTTAATTTCAGGAAAATTTTTTTTGTTTTTATTCTTTACTTTCATAGTTATCAATATATATTAATATATACATTTAAGTAAACATTACAGAAACGTCAGGCTCTGTGTTATTAGGGCTAGATATTTTGGTCTGAAGACTCTGCTTGGACTGATCTGGTAAGATTATGGATTTATCAGCTGTCTCTACTGTTTTTATCACGGAGAGAAGGTTCTCTCATGCACATAGCCAGGGAGTAGGCCAAGTAATCCGAAAATTACCTTGCTAATGGAGTTTGCATTTCTAATAACATATCCCTATCTTCATTTGTACACTGCTGCAGGTTCATGTTGAATAGCTGAATTAGGAAGGTATGTTTGGAAAGCTACCAAACGTTTCAGAAATTGTTGGTCTTTATTGAAATTCTGAGAAAAAGAGAAAAGGACTACTCATAGGTCTTTTATTTTATATAGCTTAAGACTTTCACAATGGGATGGACTGGCATATGTTATTTAAGGGAAGATTCCCTCCCCAATAAGCTCATCAATTATGCCCCTGATCACAGTAGTGTGATGATTTATTAACTCAGGAGAGAGGTTCTTTTGTTACTGAACTGGTTTTTGTGCATCTTGGAAGAGCTGAGTATATATCACTGAGTACTCGTGGAAGCAGAAACTGGGGGAGATGCCAGGTCTGGCCTGAGATTGCATCTGGCATGTGCTTATGCCACACCAATTAACCAGGAAACCACCAGCAAGTCTAAGCATGACTGATGGCACCCTTCCATGCTGGGCCCGTCAGATTGGAAAACTCAATTATTGCCACATCATTGCCCATTTATCCTCCAGGTATTTTGTCTCTTTTTCAAAGGGACTTCTCCATGGGGTTCAGTTTAGAGGACTGTTTATTAACATTCCTGGTCCTTGGAAAATACATCAGCCTGGCTGCCTTCTCATTCGTCAGGGAGAAAGAGCAAAGTCCATGGCCGAGTATCTGTGAATAATGCATTTGATTCTAGCTTTTGAGGTTTCAGTTTTCTATGAGTACTTATCATACCTTTTATAATTACATTTTGATTCAATTGTTCTATTATACTCTGAATGTATTGACAATCATTAGAAAACTATGAAATGACTGATGAAAGCGGTGAGCAATTAATAAAAGGGTCATATGGCAGCATTGACTGACTCCTCTGCTGAGTCAGAGGACATTTACTGAATATTGAAACAACAAGTCAGACTTGCCAAGTAGTCGCCAATATTCTAACGGTTAGTGTGAAATTTCCTCTAGAGACTCTTTAGTTGACAAGGTGCTCCAGAGGGGAAAGCAATTTGACACCTGCACCCACTTCCCAGGCTTCTTAATACCGAGCGACTATACACTAGTACTTCCCTCATCTGTTCAGTATTCTTGAGAATATGTGAAGTATCAGTCTGATGTGCCTGTCCTATTCTCAAACTAAATGTTTATCCATTTCAGTTGAGTGGATTCCAACTGCTTGCTCCAGTGTAGAGGCATCTGGTGGCATCGTCGACTGGTCACGGAGCTGCTAACACCAGGTCCGTGGTTTGAACTCATCGTCTCTTCCTAGGGAGAAACGTGATGCCGTCTACTGTCTTAAAGATGTGAAGTTTTGGAAAACCAAGGAGAGAGTTTACCTCTGTGTTATGGGGTCGCTATGAGTGGGAATCCACTTGCTGACAACCAGGAAGACAGTATAGAGCTTCCCCATAAGGGTTCCACAGCTGTAGATTGTGAAGACGTTTGCTCATCTTTACCCCCTGGTTGGCTGCTAAGCTCAACCATTAGCATTTCAAGTTCTTAACCACTGTGGCACCAGGGCTCCTGAAACGCCAAACTTGTATAAAATATATTTCAAACAGGAAAAAAACAACAACAAAGAATTGCCATATCTTTTGATAAAGTACACATATCTATAATCTTGAAAAATTGTTCATTCAGAATCATTTGTCGTTTGTTTTTTTTCCTCACCCACTCTTAAGTGGCGGCACAAGGTCTTTACATTCCAATGTGTTAAGAACGTTCTGTGAGTCCCTGGGATCTAAGCTTTTATTTTCCCCCCTTCTCATTTCTCTTCAGAGTCAGGTCAGAAGAAATGGAAGGCATCCAGCATAGTGATTAATCTGTTCAGGAGTGAGGTGGCAGATTATGAGGGACAGAGGAAACCTACTGTGTAGAGATGGGAGCCAGTCAGGAGTTCTGGCTTTCATGAACATAGAAAGATCATCAATGGGTTGAGATTTTCAATCAATGTTGCAATGAATGGCTAGGATCGGAGGTAATGGTGGTAAATGAGTCCTGGAGAGACAATTTTCAGATAAAATCCACTTATTTGGCAGAGAGAAGGATTCTTCAGGTTGCATCATAACATGTCATGAACCAGATCCCATGACAACCCACCACTGTGTGCTGATTCATGATTTACAGGAAACACTGTTTGTTAATTCCACTCTACTAGTACCTTCGACTTGGAATGTGGCCTGCATGAGGCCAGGGAGCACTAGAGCCCCTGCAGCACGATGAATGTCCTTGAAGGAGCTCAATGGTGTTTTATTAAGGAACTCATTCTTGTCTGGCTCTGTAAGGGTTCTTAGGTTCTATTTAGTAATGTTTTGGTTGGTGGTTTGAATCCTCCAGATGCTTCACAGGAAAACAATTTGGTGGTCTGCTCCTGTAAATATGTCTCGCCTTGTGAACCCTATGGCGCAGTCCTGTAGGGTCACTATGAATCAGAATGAACTCAATAGCAAAGGGTTCAGTTAGGTGATTGTTGTTGATGTGTTGTGCCCTTGAGTTGATTCTGACTGATAACAACCCTGTGGGAGAGAATAGAACCGCCCCATGGGGCTATCCAGGTTGTCATCTTTATGGGAATAAATCGAATCTTTATGGGAGTAAATCATGGAGTCTATGCCCCCTTGGAGTGAATGGTGTATTCCAAGTGTCAAGCAAGTTAACAGTCAAGTGCTTAACTGTTGTGCCCCCAGGTATCTCTTATGTAAGCTTAGTTTTTAGGAAAGGCCCCTGGGTGGAGTAAACACTTGGCTTTGGACTACTAACCTAAAGGTTGGTCATTTTAACCCACCCAACAGCACTGAAGAAGAACGGCTTGGCGATCAGCTTCCATTATGGGTACATCCAAGAACATCCTAGGGAGCAGTAAGATCCGTAACACGTGGTTTTGTCATGAGTCAAAATTGACCAACAGATTTGGTTTTCTTTTGATTAGTTATTGGAAAATTACCAACAGATTTGGTTTTCTTTTGATTAGTTATTGGAAAAGTATAAACCAAAATAATGTCAATCTAGATTGTATATAATTAAACAACTTTCTAAATCTGAATTCATAATATTAAAGCTAAACTGGCTGTAATTGATACTTAAACAAATGAGTTGTAGTCATTGACAACCAAGAATATCCAAACTCAACACTCCAAATAAATGTATTGAAATCACCCTTCAAAACCCTTTTTGGGATTCTAGCTCATGGTCTCTCCCATGATTTTGTTATATTATCAAGGCTTTTCAGTAGAATTATAATTTACATACTTCAGTATACTTTTGTTAGACAGATCTTATGAATTTTAATTATTTTTCTGAACACAGTTAACAGATTACTAGCATGGTAATTAAAAATAATTTAAATTTTAGGTTGCACCTAAAAATTAGAACGATGCATTGCTTTAGAAAAACGTATTGGATTCGGGATACTAATCACCAGTGTGTGCGCTTTAACGTTCTTGATTTGAGAGAAAACTGGGCAATAATAAATCAGAAATATTTCCAAGGGGCTCATGTTTGCTATAGTTGATGATAAACTACACCATCCAAGATTTCAATCACTCCCTGATCAATCTGTAGAATTAGAATTCACTTCAAGGTACATCATTTCACTTATTTGTGACATACATTTTGCATCTCAATTCTGCTTGTGTTTCCGATTAAGTTTAAGTTCAGATGATTATTTAGTTCACAAAGAGTGACTAAAAGCCAGTTTAATAAAGTGATTTCTAGAAAATTGATTAAAAAATCACTTTATTGGGGCTTTTATAGTTCTTATAATATTCCATAAATCAATTGTATCAAGCATATTTGTACATATGATGCCATCATCATTTTCTAAACATTTACTTTCTATTTGCGCTCCTCTTTTTCCCTCCCCTCCTCCTCCACCCTCGTGAAATGATACATTATTGTTTTCATATCTTACATTGATTACTGATCTCCCTTTTACCCACGTGTCTGTTGTTCATCACCATTGGGAGTGGGGGGCATTGCAATTGGTTCCCCCTTGAAAGTCGATCTTAATAGTATAACATGTGGAGATTTCAAAAGCAGCGATGGGGAAATGGAAAAAAAGATAATGGGATTTCCCCACAAACCTTCTGAAATCTTGTGTTTTGACAAACTAAGGTCAGTTCAAGTTGAGCCAGCCTTATTACACTAGGGAGTAATTGACCCAATAACACAGAGGAGTTTCACAAGGTTTATAAAATAGTCTCTCCCTTGAGACTCTGGCAGTCTGGCGTCCCAGCACACGTGCCATAGCAATGTTTTCCCAGCAGAATCCTCAAGGTTTTGAGTGATGTTGCCTTTTGCTGGAGTTCTCTGCGGTACACTCTTCCACCCAGTTGCATCCAATTTCACTGCTCAGCAGCCCTGGCTGAGCGTCACCCTCATACATTCCATAATTTATTTGGCAGGGGCAAAATATGTAAAGACTCTTAGAAGAGCCAGGGAAAGAACTCACTGATTTTTTATTTGCTATGGGACCCTGACGTTTAATTCGCGTAGGGGATGATTCGGTAGTTTCAGGACGTTCAGGTACATGGGTTTTTATTCTGTTTTTTTCAATTCTTTAATTTCTGTTCTTCCCTCTTCTGTAAAATGAGTTTCACGCACAGAATGAATGCGGTGGATATCATTAGGCTGTGAACTGTAGCCAGTCCTTGGACCACAGATTTGGAACTTGGGGGAACAGAGCAGTTCCCTAGTGTCCACCTAGAGACCTCCAATGGTGAATGTACAGAGGTATGTCTTATGTTACATGTGTATGATGTGTGCATATACACACATACACTCAAAACACACATATAGGGAGTCAGGCTGTTTGGATCCAAACGCAAGTTTTAATACTTACTAGCTGGGGACATTTTGAGCAAACTACTGAAACCTCTTATGTCTTATTTTTAATTGGTAGAAAGTGAAAGTTTCTCCCTAGTCCATTTATTTGTAAGGAGAAGCTAGAAAATGGATGTAAAATAATTTCAAACAGTCCCAGGCTTATCAGAAGCTCTCAATGAACATTCAGTTCTTATTCCTTTCATTGTTATCACCACTCTCATGTAAGCACCTGGGTATTATCAATATATATTTCCTAGCTAGCCAAGAATTCTTCCTTGTACTTTTCAAATATGTGTTTTTTAACTAGGTTGTATGTTCTCATGGTACAAACTCATACAAAATTGAAATATATGCACCTACTACAAATTGGCAAGTTGACATTTCACATTTAGGACAACTTAGGAAAAATACTCAGGCAATACCTTCAAGGGTTGAGATCCCACGTTGGGACACAGCTGGGCTAAGTTTCCCCTGGGGGAAACTCCAATGAGATATCTACCATAGGCCATGGTGATAACTGGGTCATGCAAGAGGCTGGAACTGACGGGCTGCAGATACCTCCAGTCACTTGCCTGTGACCTCTGTGGCATGGGACTGGGGTGATGGTGATGTGAGGTGAGGTCGCTGACAGGGCGGGGGAGGCAAGGTGAGAGTGAGAAGGTGCCAGGGAGGTCAGCGGAGTCAGGTGTGGAGTAGCAGAGAAGGAAGGGAGCTGTGAGGGGCTGTGGGCAGGGTGGGGGGTAAGACAATCCCAGTCCAGGGCAGGCATTGAGAGGCAGTGGGTGAATGATGAGAGGAGACCCCACCCAGGGTTGGTAGCAGAAGAAGGTTGACAGCCAGGACCTCCTGACCACCACCACTCCCTTAAGCTCCCGTAGCCCCCATGATGTTGTGGAAGGCACGGCGTGGGATGGGAACTTCCCTGCCACGTGCATCATGAATGAGGTCTGCCTGCAGCACCCGGCAGGGGGATGACCAGGGGGATACTGGTGCCGCAGACAGAGCACAGCGCCCCACTCTCACTTGGTCCCAGTTTTACACAGCAACTGATCCTTAGAATCTAACCAGACTGAGAAGTATGTGCCACACTCTATCACTGCCCTCTTCCCTGGAAGAAAAAAGGACATCGTGCTTGGTAACCAAGAAAGTCGGTAATAAAAAGCCCCTCAAAGACATGGATTGGCACAGTGGCTGCAACAATGAACCCAAATATAGCCATGCCTGTGAGGAGGGAACAGGACCAGGCGACCTGATGGGTTGAGTACATGACCACCACCATGTTAAGCACGAGGCCCTTGAAGTCCACAGTGGCAAAGCGGTGCCTTTCACATCACCGGCGTGTGAAAGCCCTCACTTGCTACCCAAAAGGGGGCAGTTCCAACCTGCCAAGAGCTCTCAGTGGTCTGCTCTGTGAAGCAAAGACTTGATGTCTTGTGAAGATTTTAGCCTTGAAAACACTATGTGATAATGCTACTGAACCATGTGACTGACGCTCTCAAGAGATGACCCTTGTAACTCTGAGGGTGTATTCGAGCACGCATCGCCATCATTCAGCATGCGAAAACCTTCTTGCTTGTAATGTGTTTTCTCCTGCCCCGTGTCTTTTTCTGGCTATGCCTTGGTACTACAAGGTCATGAGTTACAAGCCCCCTACTCATGTATAAACCAGAGTTCTGACTTCTTTTCTCCTTCATCAGATTGTACTTCCATGGGATTTCCTTTGTGGGAATCGGTGGCGTGTCCGAAGGAGCCCTGGTCTGGAGAAGTGGGGCACAAGTTGGACTCTGACCACACATCCAACGATTCGAAGCCGCTTGTGCTCAGAGGGAAGAGGAGGCTTTCTGCTTCTGAAAGGATGGATAGTCGCAGGAACCGACGGGCAGTTCTCCTCTGTCTTAGGGGTCACTTTAAGGCAGAGTCAACACGGTGACAGTGAGTAGTAATGATCCATTTTATGGGGACCCTCAAGCTGAGTTTCTCCAGTCTTTCTTAATTGAGTAAATGTGATAGATATATAATCGTTTGTCAATTTGAGGATTAAGAGTGTAGGGGTGGAGTCTAGCTTATCCATCAGATCATAGCCAATGAGGCCTCTGTGTGGACATGGCCTTCTCCTGAGGATTCTGGGAAATCTGGTACTTACTCCTTGGAGGTGGGAGACTCTCTGCCACCTGAGACCCTGAGACAAAGCAGCTGACAAGACACATGGACCCACCCTGATGCAGAGACCCCTGCCAGCACTGAGATGTTTCCAATGACACTGGACCCAAAGACTTTCTACCCACTGGCCTGTGATCTTCTACATTCAGTGACATTGCATGTGTTTCGTGAGTCTGAAGAGGACTTTAAAGATTGGTATCGGATGTATGGGCTAATATCGGACTTATGGACTTGATCTGGAATGTTTTCTCAATATTTGGTTCCTCTTGTATATAAATCTCTTTCTTATACACAAATGTGTGTCCATGGATTTGGTTCTCTAGTCTCCCCAGACTAACACAGCAAATAATACTAGTAACCAGGGCAACATCCGTAACTGCCTTCTTTCACATCTTACATCCAATTGTCAGCAACCCTACCTGTGGTGCCTTAAAAAGGGTTTTACAACGTACCAATTCTCAACATCGTCACCCTAGGCACAGTCACCACCATCTCCTTCCGGAATCGTTGTAGTAGTTTCCAGACTGCTCTCCCTGAGACTCCCATTCTCTATCCTTAAGGCAAATTTGCACATAGTGTGTAGCCAGAAGTTGCTTTTACATAGGCTGAACTGAATAATTTCATTCTTCTCTCCTAAACACCCGAGGGGGTTCTCCCTCCCATGGGACATTGATACAGAGAACAGCTGATTTGACAAAGGGTGTACAAGTGTGCCCTGTACACTGTTTGCAGCTAAACAAAGGTACGCCCCAAAGGGATCAAGGTGCCCCGTGGCATAATATGGAGCTTCAGTGGCACAATGCTGCTAACTAGGTTTGCAGTTTGAATCCACCAGCTGCACTGAGGGATAAAGATGAAACTTCCTGTCTCTGTAAAGATTTACAGTGTCAGAATGCCCCTCTCGGGCTGGTCGGAGTTGTAATGGACCGCAAGGCAGTTAGGGTGTTTGTGTTTGAGATAGCATCATGGTGAGCACTTGGCTTCAGACAGGACAGGGTAGAAGCTACCATGTGGATAAAATAGATGTATCAATCTGTTCCCATCCGGACGACAGCCTAAGAAAACCCCTGGGGGAGTCTTCCTCCATCCTTAAGGGTCCTTGTGAGTCTGAATCAACAAGAATTAAAAACAGAACATGGACAGGGATGCTATGGTTTCAGCTTACGGCCACCAGATGGCAATGTGGAACCGTGCAAGTCTCTACCAACCGCGGTAAATTCTTAGGGGGCAAAGATCTTGCAGTTCCTGCAGATTGAAACTTCTCTTGGCAGCCTAGACTAAATTCGACAGAATTTCCTGTTCTTTTTTCCCCTTCTTCTTTGTTTTATTAAGGGGACAGATTGTAGCTTTTTTGAAACAGGAAATTTTCGAAGGTACTTCTTTTGCTCAGAGGAATAGATTGAAATATTGACTGTTCAGAATGCAGCATCGCCAAGGCCCATAAACGGGTATTCAGACCCAGAGGGTTGAGGGAGGGGAGAGAAGCCCCCACCTCCAAGGGGGACCAGTTCTCTGAGTGGCGCCAGTGGTCATCCTGAGGGCCAGAGCGGGGCGGGGCGGGGGGTGGAGGATGAACATGGACTTGCTAACTAAAGTCAGCTGGGAAAAGCCCCAGCTGCTCTCTCTGCTAAGAAAGAGGGGGTCTCTGTCTCCCGAAAACTGACAGCGTCAGAATCACTGTATGGCAGCTGCATGCAGCGGCCCTTTCATACCGTTCCTCCTGTGGTGGGGACCCCCAATCATAAAATGATGTTCGGTGCTACTTCATCACTGTCATTTTGCTACTGCTAGGAATCGTCATGAAACTATCTGATAGGCAGGATGTATTTTCATTGTTACACATTGAACATCATTAAAGCGTAGTGATTCATCACAAAAAAAATTTGTAACTATATATTGTGAAATGTTTATTTCCAATGACAAATAAATGAAATTTTGTTTTGAAGCACATGGGTCACAGTCTTCACACCGGGCACTCGTCTGTGGGCGTATCTGCATGGGGGTGAACCCGCCTGGAGACGGATAGGGGAGCGGTGTCTCAGTTCCTAAGACCATCTGAAATATGTTTTCTGATGGTCTTAGGTGACCATCACCCTGTGAAAGGGTCAGTCACTCCCCAAAGGGGTCGCGACCCCCCAGTTGAGAAGCGCTGCTGTATGAGGTCCCTATGAGCGGGATTTGACTCCGTGTTACTGTGTTTGCCTTGGGGTGTCGGTTAGTAACTGGAAGACTAGTGCATCCGAAGCCACCGAGCTGCCCCTGAAGGCAGGACGCTGAGAGGCTGCGGTAAGATTCCGCTCCATGGGCTCCACGTGGATCCCAACTCAGTAGCTCCACTCCTGAGAGTCAATCTCCCAGGCAAAAGCCCGCACATCTTCCTCCCACTGAGCAGTCCATAGGTGTGAACCTCTTACCACGTTCCTGTCAGTCCAATGCTTATCCCAGAGCAGCACTAGGTAGGGCCAAAAATAAAAATAATTTCTTTTTGAGACTGAACATTTGCCAAAACAAACAAACAAACAAATAAATAAAGGAGTGTGAAGCTGTCCAATGAGAGCGATTCCGATTCGAGAGCGGAGGTGCAAAGGGCGGTTGATGGATCAGGCACTTTGACGAGGAGTTGAGATTTGTCCGTGTTGGGGGAGGGAATTCTCGTGACCTCTCGGTGCCCCTCCCGGCATTTTATACCCCAAGGGGTCCTCAGGGTCACCTGGTCTAGGGTGGCCAAGGCTAGCCACTGGCCTCCCCTCAACAGGGACCTGTGGCAGGGCCTGAGCGCAGCCTTCCAGGATGGTGCTCCCTTGCAGGAGGCAGGGAGAACTGTGTGGCGTCAAGATGTGTCTGTTCTACTTTCTATTATGTTTCCCGTGGAAGGTGGAGGGCGCAAAGAGATTCCTCTGGGCAGTGCAAAATGAGAACATGGGGTCCCTTGTGGAAAATGAAAAAGATCTAAAATGGTCTGAGAGCCTACCATTATGCTAGAGGAGTCCTCCTAGGAGCTGGGCCCTGTGAGTGACCGCCACCCAGCCCACCCTGCCTCTGGAAGCTCAGCCTCCCTCCCTTTTTATCCCGGGTCTTCACTGCTTTCTACCGTCTATGGGACGTTGGTCTTCTATCTTGGCTTAACCGGGTTGGGGCTCTTTCTAAAGCAAGGTGTACAAAGAGCTGTTAACTTAATGGAAAACAGAATCTTGACCCCTCGTTACACCCATGTTGATTTCATGTCAGTTTTGATATTTTTCAAAGGAGCTTCGTGAGAACGAAATGTTTGTGAGATAGAGAGCAGGTCGTTTCCGTCTGGTTTGTGCTAACGCTTGCCTCTACAGAGGAGCATCCTCTCAGGAGAGGCCACCGTGGAACACAGAAAGGAGAGCTATCCTGTATGGAATGACAAAACACAGATATTTAGCTCTTTTCAGTAAAAGGGAAAAAAAAAGATTGTTGTTGTTCCACTTCCACATAAATTTTCTTCTTCCTTTTGAGAGAAAGTTGCTTTCAGCTCTGGGCCACATTGATTGATTTCTACCCTTCTTTGACAGGAGCCCGAGTGGTAGGAGAGTCGGAGATGACCTGCGCACCGACACGGCGGTGGCTGGAGCTTGTCTGGCAGCTGCGCTGGAGAAAGTCTTCGAGATTTGTTTCTGTAAAGATGATACAGCATGGGAACCCCGGTGAGGCAGTCCTATGCTGTCGGGCCCTTATTTCCGGGATCTAATGGCCTCTGCAGCACCCCACACCGGCCTACTAAACGGAGTCAGTACATTTGTTTGCTGAAGCCACTCATTTGTGTTGCAACAGCTCTAGAGAGCAAAGTCTTCAGACCAAATTCTTCCCGACTGACTCTAGGGAATTATAAGGCATAGCAAAACAGAGTAGAATAACATGGGTAATGTGTTTCATCCGATGAGAGACGTGTGAGGGGGAAATTACATTTTGTCTTGACATCCTCTGTCTACAGAATAGGAGGATTTAACTCCACACTGGCCCGAGGCCCAGGGTCATTTCATAAAGGTCAGACATGCTTCCATCCTCCATCCTCCTTCTGACTGAAGCATCCCTCCAAGAGCACTCTCATTCTCTGCTGGATTCAGCGCCCAGTGCAGTGGCCACACATCGAAAGCACTCGTGAGTGTGGGACTTATTAGAGAGGGTAAGAGTTTGTCATACTGTGGCGGCTTGGTGCTGCTGGCAGTGATGTCACTGGTATTGCAGACACCAGCAGGGTCACCCAGTGCTAACTAGTTTCAGCAGAGCTTCTGGACTAAGAATGGACTGTGAAGGAGGCATGGGCTGTCCCCCGTGAGAGGAACGAGCCACCGAAAACCAGAAGAATCGCAGCAGAGCTGTGTCAGAGACAGTGCCGGAGACAAGGTCCTTCCTCGGGTCGGAAGGCTCTCAAAATACGACTGCGGAAGAGCTGCCTTCTCAAAGAAGAGCCATTCACCGCAATGACTTGGACGCAACAGAGCCTTTGGAGATAAAGCTTCAGGACTTCATTTGATGCTGGGGAAGGACTCAAAATGAGAAGAAACAGCTGTAAACATATGTTAGTAATTAGAAGTTGGAAGGTATGAAGTGTGAATCTAGGAAAAAATGGAAGTTGTCAAAAACAAAATGGAACACATAATACTTGATATCCTAGGCGAGAGTGAGCAGAAATTGGATGATGTTGACCATTTTCAATCAGAAAATTATATGATCTTCTATGTTGGGAATGACAGATTCAAAAGGAACAGTGTTGCATCTATCATTAAAAAGAACAATTCAAAAATAAATAAATGAGTAAATTTTTAAAAAGGCATTTCAAGATTTATCTTGAAGTACAATGCTGTCTGTGATACAATAATATTTTGAAGGAATACAAGGAAGCTGAACTATTGCTTACATTGATGCAGTAGGTACGAAAACTATTGATGTCCACATTGAAGAATTCTACCAATGAAGTCACTCTGAAATGGACCCAATGTACAATCAAGATGCATGGAAAATCACTGGCAATGCAAATTCAGAAGTTGGAAACAGAAAGGAACAGTAGTTGGGGGGTGTGGCCTTGGTGATAGAAATGAAGCTGAAGATCACATGATAGTATTTTCAGAACAGCAACTTGATCATAAATGCTTGTTCAACAACACATATGTTGACTATAGACATATGCTTCTCCAGATGGAATGCGCAGAAATCATATTGGTTACATCTCTGTGAAGAGATGATGAAGAAGCTCAGGCTCGGCAGCTAAAAGGAGTCCCCGTTTGGACTGTGACACAGACCCCTAATTGCTCTTCTGTAAGGGAGAGTGAAACAGAAGAAGATTAAAACCAGGCCATGAGCCAAATTATGGTCCTACCTGAATTTAGAGAACACCTCAAGAGCAGATTTGACTCACTGAACACTAGTGACGGAAAACCTGTTGAGCTGTGTGATGACATCAAAAACACCAAACGTGAAAAAGTAAGAGGTCATTAAAAAGACACGAAGGAAGAAAATATCAAAGTTAATGTCAGAAGAGACTCTGAAATTGCCTCTTAGATCCAAGGAGAAAAAGATTGAACAATGAAGGAAGCATAAAAACAAAACAAGCAAACAAACGGTGTGCGTGGGGGTGGGGTGGGGATACAGTCTACCACAAACACTTCAATAGGTAGTATATGCCCGAGAGCCCCAATGGTGATGAGGGAAGGAGTCCAAGCTGAACGGAAGGCATCAGTGAAAGACAAGGCCCCAGGAATTGACTAATGACTAACTGAAATAGTTCAACAAGCTGACGAAGCACTGGACGCACACAGTTGTCTGTGCCAAGATATCGGAAGGACAGCTACTTTTTTCAACAGACTTGGAGAGATCTGTCTTTGTACCCACTTCAAAGACTGGTGACCCAACAGAATGCCCAGGTTATGAAACAATATCAGCAATTGCATTGATTGCAAGTAAAATTTTGCAGAAGATCATCTAGCAACAGTTGCAACAGTAGCTGAAATGGAGCTGCCAATGATTAAGAAGGGTTCAGAAGAGGATGTGGCCCAAGATAGATGATTTTTGATGTCAGATGGATCTTGGCTGAAAGTAGAGACTATCAGAAAGTTGTTTACTTGTGTTTAATTGACTATGCAAAGGCATTCCACTGTGTGGACCATAAAACACTGGGGCTAGTCTGGAGAAAAACGAGAATGTCAGAGCACTTAAGTATTCTCACATGGGACTGCACATGGATCAAAGTGGCAGCTGTGCTAACAGAACAAGGGGATACTACATGGTTTGAAATCACGTAAGATGGGTGTCATGGTTGTAACTTCTCACCAGACTTATTCGGTCTGTATGTTGAACATATAATCGAGGAAGGAAGATTGAATAAAGAAGAATGTGCTATCAGGATTGAAGGAAGGATTCTTAACCACCTGGGATACTTAAGATCATGGATTTTAGCTTTCAGTATGAAAGACAACTACATGTAAAGAAAACCAAAATAGTTAACATGATAAATAGAGGAAACATTTAAATTGTCAAGGATTACATCTTGCTTGAATCGCAATTAATTCTTACGGTAGCATCAGTCAAGAGACCCAACAACACATTGTATTGGGTAAATTGGCTGCACAAGACCTCTTTAAAAAACTGAAAAATAAGGATGTTACCTTGAGAACTAAGGTGTGCCTGACCATAGATGTGGTATCTTCACTCACCTCCTATGAATGTGAGAGTTGGACATTGAATAAAAAAGACTATATGTGATTTAATACATTTGAATTATGGTGCTGATGAAAAATACTGAAAATATCATGGACTGCCAAAAGAATGAACAAATCTGGCAGAAGTGGAGGGGACCAGCCTTCACAACCAAATGTGTCCTAAGGGACAGTTGTGTAATTGAAGGGAAATTAAAGAAACATCAGACCAAGCATGCAAATGCTCACCTCTTCCAGGAAATCTGCAGCCAGTGTGTGTGTGTGTGTGTGTGACTATCCTCTTTCACAGGCTTATACAATTTTGGAGCATGCAAGCCACATCATACACATACATAACAGGAAGGGAGTGTGCTAGGGGCATACATGTGACAATTCCTATGTAACAAGATGGGCAGGTTCTAGAGTTGACAGTGGCTTAACTGGTTGTCTCTGAGCTGGCTGGACATTAAATGTCCGGGAGCTCTTCTCTAGGGGAGTCATTATGATCCTTGTCAGAAGGGAGTTGGCTGCACCCAGGGTAGGGTGGTCTGATTGCTCTGATGGCAGACAACCTTCAGGCAGATAACCTTGAAGCAAATAGTAGGAACCATGTGCTTGCAAGCAGAATCTCGGAATTGGCATTGTTATGAGGGACACTGTGGTTGAGTAACTTTAAATTAGGGAATGTGCCTGGGATTCATCTTCAACACAGGAGCATGAAGGACCCCCTCCTCTAGAGTCTCAGCCTCCCAGACTCTTAATTATGAGCGTAGAGAATGTGTCTGCCTACACTCTTTGCCCAGTTCTGTTTCCCAGATTACAGCCAGAACGCACCTCAGAAGCAAGGATGGGATACTTTGTCTCACCACTTTGGTCATGTCTTGAGAAGAGACCAGTTCCTGGCATGGGACAGTCTGTGCCACAGTGGTGCTAATGTTGAGCTCTAACATAAGAACAGTGGTGAGGACCTGGGCCTATTTCGTTCTGTTGTACATTCTGTTGGGACATTTTGAGTCAGAACTCAGTCGACAGCATCTAACCACAACCACGGATGACAACCTTAAGGATGTAGTTCTATTTTTGCTGCAATGCTTCTTCTCGGCCATGTTGACAGGCATTTATTTCTTTGTCTGGTTTTCAGCCTCTGAAACAAGTGATCCCTTGCCCTTGGCCACGTTCTCTGTCTCACAATCTTTTCATTGCTCTGTCTCATGGTCTTAGCACTGGAATCTCTGCTGTACATCATGATCTTAGGGCGTGGCCCTCGGCTTTACTTCATGGTCATGGTGCTCTGGTTTCTGGTAGTTCTGCTGCTGCTACCACCTCAGACAGGAATGTCACACATGCTCCATTGATGACTCTTCTGT
This sequence comes from Echinops telfairi, assembly GCF_000313985.2. Classification (NCBI taxonomy): domain Eukaryota; kingdom Metazoa; phylum Chordata; class Mammalia; order Afrosoricida; family Tenrecidae; genus Echinops; species Echinops telfairi. The sequence continues at coordinate 43,669,992 of NW_022103968.1, forward strand.
CTTGATAGTCACGGGATTCTCGCTTTGGTGGAATGCCCAAACTCACCCATCCTCTCTATCAGTGTTTCACACATTTTAATATCATAAGCCCATCCAATCATTTGGTGGGAATTACGAGCACATGGATCGAAGAGCCGTGCCAAGTGATTTCATTTCACCATAGTATGCCATTCCTCATGCAGAGGACATACAATGTGTTAATTCCAGAGTGTAAAGAGTTTACTTGTGCCTCTGGTGAGTCTGTAAACTCATAAGGACTGTGTTTACTTGAAGACATGGACCTAGATGGTTCCACAGGCTATGTGTGAAGAAATAGTCATGCAGCCTATTTGACTTCTTGTGTACCAAGGCCCCCTAGGTTGGGATCGAATGTTTTACTTGCAGCCAGAATACATTTGTGTCTGTTGACTCAGCTTAATGCTGTTGAGCTGGAAGAAGGAAAACCTTTTTCTTTACTGTTGGCCCTGGCCATTCTGTTACTTAAAGAAATATGGATCCTGGAAGCTGTGAATGTTAGATGCAAGTAGGCCCAAGCAACAAGAAATAATTGTTTTGGGAATTCAAACAGATTTTTCCAAAACATATTAATTATTTGAAATCCAACCCATTTAAAAATTGTTGAATTATGTTTGTGGCCAAAAAAATATGTCACTCAAAATAAATTACAGGAATCTCTGTGCTTACATGGGAGTATATCTGCTGGTTGCCTTTCATTTATATAACCTTATCTAAATAGTTTCTTGTGTCTAACCCTCACTATTCTTATCTACAACTAGTAGAACATCTCATAACTTCTCTGATTATTTAATTGACAGATGTGGTCATATATTTGCAAGAGCTGAATGTCTAACACATGATAAGAATTCAATAAACGTGAATTTCTGACCAGATCAAGACCCATTTGTTAGTGGTGAGGTGTCTGGTAGTCCTTGGTTTGAAAATGTAGTGATATTATGGATATGAATTTTTGACTTTTTCTGATTTAAGTCTGCTATAAAATAGGGGGAGATGTGGAATGTTTTCTAAGGCACCAGCTTTGAGGAGATCCTTGGCAAGTGGCAGAAGCATGGGCAGACCTTGTTCAGAATCCTGCCTCTTCTACCTAACAGATCTATGTCCATCCCTGGTGGGTGGGCAGATGTTGCAAATTTTGGAACTTGCAACTCTTTAAAACACGTCTCTCTCTCTTTGAAATATGACTTGACTTACATCTCATGGGAAAAGCAAATGGCTGCTGTTTCTCTGTCTTTTATAATTTATCCCAGAGCTCCACAGCCACGACTTCAGGGACAGAAGGATCCTGCCACCCAGACCATTTGTACCTTGCTCCAAAATTCACCAATCTTGTGTCATGTCACCTCAAGGACCGCTGTCTGTTGGTAATTATGACAAGTTTCAGCTAAGATGAGCATGGTTGACAGTAACTAAATATATGATTTCTCTCAGGGAATATTTGTTTAAGTTGCAGAATCTTCAAGAAAAACAAGATAATTTTGTGAAAAAGTTTTGTCCTATATCAAGGCAAATTAGGCAAATATTGTTTTTTTAAATCATATGCAATACTATATTATATAGAATGTCATGAATAGATAGATTATTTTTTACCTAAGTATTAGATTGTTTCACCATGAAACCATTCAATTATACCCAATTATTTTAGATTGATTTTATCACAAATACAACTCACCTCCAGCTTCATTTCTGAGAATTGTTTGTGAGGCTGAGTTAAAAGCTTCTTTCTCAGCCATAGCATTGCTGGGAAGGATGACCCTATTGGCTTGCCTGCTGTGTACAATTAGATGTGGCAATCTGAAAACAAATAAAATAGTGATATGGGGAGGTAGAAAGGAGAAAGAATTATGGTTTATTTTTAGATTTTGTTGCATTCTTGCTTCTAAAGTCATTGCCCTTAATGAGCTTTAAGATAAAAACCTGATTTGGCTCTCATTCAATAAAAGATTGCTATGAGAAGAATAATTGCCAAAAGTAGTCTGGGGTGGGAGGATAATCCAGAATTATTTCATTTGATGGATGGTGTTTCTTCTTATAATCAATGTAGGACGCTTTTGAATTTATAATGAATTAGATATCTGTTATTCTATTTTGCTGCTTTTCTAAAACTTTCTATCTTATTTTTAGAATAAATTTTAGAAGGTATCTTTTATTTTCCATTAAAGTTTGTAAATCCATTGCAATAGGGAAACTATGCGATAATTTTTTAATCACCCCCAAATATGTAGGGCTAGTTAATATGGTACTCCATTACTCTATTCACATGATAAATGAAATCAGTGATAAAACACTATAATTTTCTTGCATATGACTTGTGTAGATCCAAAAATGATTGAGTGCCAACTAGGCATCCATAGGAACACGCAGGTGGAGTTCAATCCAGTCTCAGCCAATTGGAGGGCAACCAAGGTAAATGCTTTCTGAGGCCAGCCACCTTATCTCTTTCTCCTTGGTGATCAAACCAGTGGCTACATCTTGACCTAGACTTTTGCCTCAACCATGTGCTGCACTCCCTGTGTGCCGAGCCAACCCGTGGATCATGTCGCCTTTCAGTGCATTGCTGGAGCTTAAGGCTCCTTCGAGACCTGCTTCGCCATGCTGCTGTGGATCTTGTAGGTGTGCATGCATCGCTAGGCCTTAAGACTCTATCAGGGCCTGCTTCTATAAACTCCTGTGCTGCTGCCCTACCCTGCTATCTGATGGCCTACTCTGCTTACCTTGCTTGAAGGCAGATTCCACTGCCTGCTTCCTTGATCTTGGGCCAGCAGCCTTTGTGAATTGAAGGATCTTCAGTATATTAACTATGCCACAAAAATAAGTTGAACTGGGCCCTTTGTACTGCTGTGTGGACTAATAACCTGTTATATTCCTTCTCGCTATATAAACCTATCCTTTTGTATCTCTATATATCTCTTTATATGTAATATGTGTGTGTGTGTTCATAAGCATCCTGGTTTTGTTTCTCTAGAGAACCCTTCCTAACACTCATTGATACTACTGAAATAAGCACAACAGTGCCATAGCATCACCATGGCTGTTAACCTTTAGGAAAGCTCCCTTGGAGCTGCTGGTGGGTTCCAACCCACTGTGTTAGGTGGGGTTTTCTAGAGAAACAAAACCAGTGACACTTGTGTTTTCTATAGAAAGGGATTTATAATGAGCAATGGCTTACACAGGTGCAGAAGTAGTTAAGTCCCATTAAGGCAGGCTTTTCCTGACTCATGGAAGCTGAGGACTAGGAAGTAGATCACAAAGCAGAGGCAGTAGGAGTCACTGACCAGCAGATACAGGGATAAATGTATCTGAAATTGGTCAAATGAATTCAGTGTTTGTAGTTTACTGAGGCTCCCATATTGGCTGGTGATGCATCAGGGGACTGAGGAATCAGCCACAAGATCCAGCTCTAGCAGAAGGTGAAGGTTCATGGAGGATTCAACTCTGTTTGGTCTCTTTCTTACACAAAAAGCCATACCATCCAAAGAAGTGTCGTCAGGCTGCAACCCAATTGACAGGTCGGGCTCCATCCTTACCCTTACTGCCAAGTGTCTTGTTGACATAATCTTTAACCATCATCCTCACCATCAATCTTTTGGGTAGTCATTGAATGATCAATTCACTGTACCTAAAGGAATCCTTCCCTATTTGTACATACAATACCGGTAGCAAATATGTTTGCCGAACAGTGAGATGTATATGATAATCTGTTTAGAATAGATCTATGAGCATATATTTATAGGTTTAGTATTAAGGTAGCAGATGGATATTGTGCCTCTACTCAAGTACTCCCTCAATGCAAGAGCACTTTGTTCTGGCATTCCATGATGCTCACCTTCCCGGCACAATTGCTGAAGACAAAATGGGTGTATAAGCAAATGTGGTGAAGAATGCTGTTGGTGCCCGGCTATCAAAAGATATAGCGTCTGGGGTCTTAAAGGATTGAAGATAAACAAGTGGCCATCTAGCTGAGAAACAACAAAACCCACGTGGAAGAAACACACCCGTTTGTGTGATCATGAGGTGTTGATAGGATCAGGTATGTGGCATCAAAGAACAAAAAATCCTATCATTGTGAGGGGGAGCATGGAGTGGAGACCTAAAACCCATCTGTAGGCAACTGGACATCCCCTTACAGAAGGGTTGCAGGGAGGAGACGAGTCAGTCAGGGTGCAGTATAGCACCAATGAAACATACAACTTTCCTCTAGTTCTTTAATGTACGCCCCCCCACTGTTATTATCCCAATTGTACCTACCGATTCTGGCTAGACCAGAAGATGTATATTGATACAGATAAGAGCTGGAAGCAACAGGGAATCCAGGACAGATTAAACCCCTCAGGACCAATTAGGAGCGTAGCAATGATACCAGGAGGGGATGGGGAAGGTGGGGAGAAAGGGGGAACCGATTACAATGACCTACATATAACCCCTTCTCTGGGGGATGGACAACAGAAAATTGGGTGAAGGGAGGCGTCGGTCAGTGTAAGACATGAAAAAAAATTATAAATTATCAAGGGGTTTTAGGGAAGGGAGGGTGAAGAAGGGAAGGGGAAAAAATGAGGATCAGATACCAAGGGCTCAAGTAGAAAGAAAATGTTTTGAGAATTATGATGGTAACAAATGTACAAATGTGCTTGACACAATGAATGCATGTACAGATTGTGATAAGAGTTGTATGAGCCCCCAATAAAATGATTAAAAAATAAATAAAAGAACCAGAACAAGGCATAATAGTTTTTAGTTAAAGTCTCCCCTTCCAGATTATATATTTCAAATCTGATACTTACAGAACAAACATTTATTGGAGGCATGTCAACTATTGTAAGATTATTAAATTCTGCAGGATTCTAGAAGGGAGATGGCCTCTACTTATTAAATATCTTTATTATTCCAAACATGATTTCCTATTTTCTAAGAGTAAGCCTTTTTCATTTTAAGCATTAGAATAACTGGTTTGGACTCTTGTGGCTACAGTTACTCAAACTATTTAGGACATGTAGTCTATCAATTTTTTCCCCTTCTAGAAATATCCTCTCAGAATGACTATCTGCAGACTCTTCTCTACAAATTTCTAAAGTTTCTTATTGCAAAATATGTAAATATAGATATTTCTTCATCTCATTTTCTCCTCTCTTTTCACTATTTCATGTTGATAGAGAAATAAATAAATTGATGTATTAGAAATTATAAAAAGATATCGAATTAAATATGTTATTAAAATAATTATTGGTTCTAATTTTTACATTAACTTATTATGCTGTATTAAAAACAAAAGCAAGTTAAAAACAATAAGTTAAAGCTAAAACATTAACTTATTATGCTTTGTTAAAAACAAAAGCAAACTAACTGCCATTGAGTCAAGACCGACTCACAGAGCCCCAATGGGGCAGGGTAGGATGTTCCCAGCAAGTTTTTGAGACGAACGCTGCCCCAGATTTGAAAGCCCCTTTGGTTGGTGCTCTCTACTTGGCTCAGACTCATAGGAACAATATGTACAGCAGAATGGAATACTGGCTACTCCCACAGCGTTCTCAATATTGTTATGCTTGAGCCTCTTGTTGCAACCACTGTCAATTCATCTCCTTGTCAGTGTCCTTTTTTTACAGTGACTTTCTAATTTGCCAAGTAGATGTCCTTCGCCAGGGATTGGTCTCACCTGACATGTCCAACTTCAACCAAAAAACTCACTGCCATGGCATTGATTCTGACTCAAAGCGATGCTACAGGACAAGGTGGAACTGCCCACACTGTAACTCTTTCAGAAAGATCCCTGGTGGCGCAGTGGCTATGAGTTGGCCTGTGGTCTGCAATGTTGACTTTTCAAATCCAGCAGCTGCTCTGTGGGAGAAAGACAGGGCTATCTATTCCCTTACAGAGTTACAGTCTCAGAAACTCATAGGGCAGTCCTACGCTATCCTCTAGGGTCATTATAAGTCTGCACCACTTAATGGCAATGTGTAACTCTTTACAGGAGTAGAAAGCCTCATCTTTCTCCAACAGAGGGGCTGGTGGTTTTTAATTGCTGACCTTGTGAGATAGTTAATTGTGCCAACCTGGCCGATAAACACATGTGGGGCTAATTGAAAGGCGGAGGGGTAAATGGGTGGTGAGCCTCACCTTTCTAGCTCTCGGGTCTCTTGCTTTGTGATGGTTGCACTAGGGTGCAACTGCCTTAGCAGTTCCCTGCTTCAGCTTGCAAGATTGACTTCCTACAAGACATCCCCAAGGAGAAGCCACATGGACCTATCCTGATGCAGCCCTGGGTGCTGGAGCAGCCATGTGGAGACCCCTGCTAGTGCTGAGATGCTTATTCGTTCACTGACTCAGCCTTCCTCCTGCAGTCGGCATCATTGCCTCTGTTTTGTGAGGTGGAGGACTTTGTGGACTGGTGTTGGGTTAATGGGTTAATGTTGGACTTGTGGGCTTGGGTAGCATTGGGTTGGGATGTTTTCGTGATGCACACTTTCTTTACATAAAACTATCTTATACATGAGTTGCTGTGGATTTGTTTCTCTAAAGTACCTAGACTAAGGCACCTTGTGTTTCGCAGCCCAACATGTAACCCTCTACTGTGTGGGTTTGCGTAGACATATGAGACAAAGTGTGACCACCCTCACTTCCAAGAAACATTCTGCCTGTGCTTCCTCTAACACCAAAATGTTTGTTTGTTCTTATGGAAATCAGTGTACTTTCGATTTTCTTTGACCACATCGTAACTTATGATCACTGCTTTGCTCTTCCCTTCCCCCGTCCTGTTTTTACAAGCATTTGAGGCAATTGAAAATACCATGGCTTCAGCCAGGAGCACCTCATTCCTCAAAGTGACATCTTAACTCTTCAACACTTTAAAGAAGTTATGTGCAACAGTTTTAGCCAGTGCAATACAACCTTTGATCTCTTGCCTGCTACTTCTATGAGCATTGATTGCGCCTTCCTCTGATCCTAGTACACATTTCTTCTTTATATAATCCAGCCTCGCAGATAATTTTCTTAATGTTTATATTGAATAAGTATGAAACAATAAAATCTTGACACAAATATTTTTGGATTTTAAACCAGGCAGTATCATCTTGTGTTTGAAAGACTGCCTATTGAACCATATAAAGATTCCCCATGAGCACAATACTGCTGTCTGATAAGTCCCATTCTTCACAATCTTCTCCGTAGTTTATTATGATCTGTATAGTCAGATCATAGGCACAGGCAATGGAACACAAGTAAACACCTTTTCTGATATTCTCTGCTTTCAGTCAAAATCCATCTGGCACCAGCAGTGTAGTCCTTGTATCACATCCTCTTCTGAATGGGGCTTGAATTTATGTCATCTCTCTATCAAAGTATTGTTCTGTTCTATTTCATTTTTAAGGGTTTCAATATTCCTAGATTCATATTTTATATACATGCTTGATGTTATTCCTTTTTAATTTTCAGTCATGTCCCAGCAGCAGCTAAATAATCCCAAAGTTTTGCCCTTTTCCGTGTCATTAAGGTGGACTTGACTTTGAAAGAAGTCTTCCTTACGGATATTTTGGGTGCCTTCTATCTGGCGGGGCTCATCTTCAGGCACTGTATCACACAGTGGTCCACTGCTAGTGACATGGTTTTCAATGGGAGCTTTCTCAGCAATAGACAGCCTATTCCTTCTTCTTAGTCTGCTCTTAGCCTGGAATTCCGCCGAAACCTGTTTACCGTGAGGGACCCTGCTGTATTTGAAAGGCTGGTGGTTTAGGTCCAGCAGGATCCCAACATGCCAGCCAGCCCAGTAGGACAAACTGACAGAGGAGTGCTTGTAGACACCAACTGGCTCAATAAAATAACATTTCTCTTTCACTAGACGACGGAATGTATTTGGGAATAAAATTAAGTGATGCTGTGTCCCTCTGTAACAGTCAGCTTCCCCAAGTAGTGAACTTTAATGTGGAAGAATTTATTAAAAACCAGACTTCTGGGACAGAGCTGCAACAGCTGGAGGGCCAAGATGTCCATTAGAAAAATGAGCAGACTTGGTGATTCTGCTACAAGTAACCCTTAGAGCTCTTCTACAGGAACGCCAGGCTTGATTTTGGTTGTTTACTAATGGAGTTGTCTCTGTGCTAGTGTTTTTCTTTTGTTGCTAGCTTTAATAACTTGCTACACTTTTATTAAATGTAGTCATCTGGTCTTTGGTTTTATTAGTGTCCTTTTATGTTCCTGATCATTCATCTTTGCTTCTGATTGTTTTAAAATTCTTTTAAGGAATATATAACAGAAAAACTTGTTTAGTTGTGATATAATCAGACATAGCTGCTTAAAGTCAAGATTAAATATATATATATATACATATATATATATATATGTATATATATATATATATTCTGAAGAAAAACATTATTTTAACATACTTTTTGGAGGAAGGGGTTGTCATCCTGTGGAATCTTATGATCTCAAATGCACATGCAACATCAAACTTTGGAATTAAAATAATGTTTTATTATCTTTTATATAAGATTTATATCCAATCAAGTCATTGTGAGAGGGAGAAACCAAAGAGATTTAATAAGCTCCTCTGAACTTAAGGTCAGGCCCCTTCATTAGCACTTGGGACAACTTACGGTTTGAAAAAGCTCTGTCAAGGAAATTCTTATTTAAAACCTCCACTCCTGTGGTCACAAAAAGCATCACACTACTGGAGTCTGAATTTTAATTCACTTTTGCTTTCTGTAGTATGTTGTTGCATACGATGCATTTGATTCCGACTCAAATTGACATAGTAGTAGGACAGAGTACAACTGCCCACTCTGTTTTTCTAAGCTGGATCTTTATGGTGGCAGATGGTCAGGTCTTTTTCTCACACTGAGCAGCTAGTTTCTTTGAACCACTAAGCGCTTAACTATTGAGACAGCAGGCTCCATTCTTCTAGCATGCTTTTCATATTCTCTGCTCATATCACATCACATCACAGTTTTCTGGGGGATGTATACAAAAGGAGTACATATTTTAAGGAGATGAAGCAAATTGCAGGTTTCCGTTGGAATTTTGATAATGATGGTACCAAAAAAAAATCTTGAAAAAGTTCATGGAAACTTGGACAGTAAAAGATAATGGAATTTTCCCAGGAACTTTCAGATGCCTTCTTGGGTTTTAATTGTTTTCATCAGGCTTTGGGTTATGAGTTGCAGTGCATCTATTGGGGACTATAAGTCATGACTTCAAATTTTATGGTCATTATGTGTTACCTGTTGATGCTAATGGTGACAATAGGGCATGACTTCCTCTTTGCAGGTTTCTCTTGACTTCTCACTGTTGACTTGGCTTTTCTCAGTAGTATTTGGAGGGCTCCCAAAGCTTTCTGAGAAATGGCGTTTACAAGGATTCTCCAAAGGCCTCTAAAATCCAATTAAAGCCCTGTCCATGAAAACACAGTCTAGCGAGCAACTGTTACCTTAAGCTAGGATGAAAGCAGGAAGAAGCCTCCCCCTTCACCACACAGTGTAGCGTTTCCTCATCACCAAGTGAATAAACCTTTATTGAGTCACAGATGTTCAGGCATAGAACATCTTTCACTATTTTGAAATTAGGGGTGTCACTCAGCCTCCTGGACTCAATGGTTCATCTCTAGGGCTCAGGAGTCAGACAATCTGCCTCTCAGGGTGACCCTGAGCAAGTTGCTATGAGTCGCAATCCACTCAATGGCGGTGAGTAAGAGTTGGACGGGCAAGTCATTTAATTGCTTTAAGCTTCTCCAAAATGAGCCCAAAATAAAGCCTAGGCTCCAGGGCCTGGTACATCATCATATTTAATAAGAGTTGTCATTGCTACTCATTGTCATGTCAATTCCAATTTATGGGCACCCCACAGGTGAGTAGCAGAACTAATGGTGCTCCATTAAAGTTTTCAAGGCTGGGACCTTTTAGAATCAGATTGCCAGGTCTGTCTTCCAAGACACACCTGGATGAAATCAAATCTCTGACCTTTCACGTGGTAAGTAGTCGACCACTTAGCCATTAATAATATAATAATTATTAGGGTTTTTTTTCATTTCATAAATGGATACCACACTGCACGTGCTAAGCTCTCTGAACAGGAAGAGGAAATTTTCATGGCAAAAATGTTGCTAATTCAGATGAATAGGAAATACTGAAGATGAATTAATTAAAAGGCTAGCTTATGCATTATTGTAGAAGGATTCATTTGTTAATTTCAAACAGCCCATTAATTGCAGCTTTGTTATGGAAGTACTTCATAAAGTTTCTGTTACATAATAACAGAGAATACTGACAGCATGTCAAAACCCACAATTCATGTAGTACTTTCTGCTTATTGAGATGCATGCATAATGGAAGGACTTTGGAAAGAATATCCCTCAGTGAAATGATATTGAGATAAACTCATCTTGTTTAAGGAAAAAAGGAAATGTTTTCTGTGTTCAACTCTGTGTTGAATGCACCACTACCACCAACACTGCCACCGGTATCACATAGTCTATTATGAGAAATTATAACCCGATGTCTGGGACAAGTGTAAGCAGAGAAGCTTTGCGTTCTATTGAGCTAATGATGCTGTGATTTACAGACCAAGAATTTGCATGGTAACAGGTTCCTCACTATGAAACATTTGCAGATGTTTGGTTTCCTCAATTCAGCATGTTCAGTATGAGGGACGATCTGAAACGGGTTTGAAGTAAAATTTTTAAAATGATTAAGGGATAATAAAAAAGCTAACAACTTTCATGCTCAGACAGGCTGGTGTGCTTCTTCCATGTGGGCTTTGATGCTTCTCAGCTAGATGGCCGCTTGTTTATCTTCAAGCCTTTAAGACCCCAGATGCTATATCTTTTGATAGCCGGGCATGGTGAGCTCTCTTCACCACATTTGCTTACACACACGTTTGTCTTCATGATTGTGTCAGTAGAGCGGGCACCCACTGATATGATTTTAAGTTCTTTGATGGTGCCTGGCTATCAAAAGATATAACATCTGGGATCTTAAAGGCTTGAAGATAAACTAGCTGCCAACTAGCTCAGAAGCAACAAAGCCCACATGTAAGAAGCACACTAGCATGTATGACCACGAGCTGTCAAAGGGATCAGCATACAGACTGAATACATATGGTGAGAAGAAACACCTTTCCTGAATTTAAACCACGTACTATTCATTCCCTTGTTACATTCCCACAACTGCCTTCTCATCCACGGACCAGTCCTGAATGAGCACAAGGAAGTGTTCAGGAATGCCTGTTGTTCTCAAGACCATCCATAGTTTGTCATCCTTCACACACTTGAATGCCTTAGCATCGCCAATAAAACACAATAAGCATCTTTCATATTCATGTGAAAATTGGCATTGAATAAAGAAGACTGAAGAAGAATCGGTGGTTTTGAATTGTAGAGAACAATGGTGAAAGTACCACAGACTGCTAAATGGACAGACTGATCTGTCTTGGGAGAAGTACGCCAGACTGCTCCTTGTAGGCAAGGATGGCCATACTTAGATTTACATTCTTTGGGTATGTTATTATTAGGAGACCAGTCCGTGGAGAAGGACATCATGTTTGCTAAAGCAGAGGGGCAGCGAAGCAAAGGAAGGCCCTTGAGAAGATGGAGTGGCACCATGGCGGCAACAATGGGCTCAGGCCTAGGAACAATTGTGAGGATGGTGTGGGACCTTGCAGTCTTTCCATCTACTGTGCATGAGGTCACGATGTGTCAGCACTGACTCGATGACTCCGAACAACAACAACAGCAACAAAACAAAAATGGCAAAATAGTAAATGATGCAGAAAGCATTGAAAGAAGATTCATGGAATACTGTATTGTCTTCCTTCACTGTAGTACTGTCACTGTTCCCAAAAGAACTGTTTAATATTTCAAAGGTAGCATATGACCAAGAACAAATGGTATTGAGAGAATAAGTCCATTGTGCGTTAGTGACAAACAAGGCCCCAGCCACTGACAGAATACTAATTGCATTGTTTCAACAAGCTGATGCAGCACTGGAAACATTCATTAGTCTCTGCCCTGAATTTTGGACTACAGTTACCTGACATCTGACTGGAAGAGAACCATATTTGACCCATTCCAAAGAAAGGTGACCCGACAGAATGCAAAAACCATCTAACAATATAATTAATATCTCCAATAAGCAAACTTTTACTGAAGATAATGCTACAATGGTTGCAACAGTATATTGACAAGGAGCTGTACCAAATTAAGGTTACATTCGGAGGAGGATGTGGAATAATGGATATAATCCCTGACATCAAATGGATCTTGGATGAAAGCAGAAATTACCAGAAATATGCATACTTGAATTTTACTTACTATATCCCTTTTATTTGGGAGGATCATCACAAACTATAGATAGCATTGGGAAGAATGGTAATGTCGTAGCATTTCATTTTCCTCATGTGGAACATGTACACGATCGAGAGCCATTTGTTTGAACAGATCAAGGATTTAAAATCAGTAAAGGTGTGCATCAGGCTTGAATCCTCTTGTCAGACTTATTCAATCTGTAGGCTGAGCAAATAATCTAAGAAGCTGGACTCTCTGGAAAAAATGGCATAATGATTTGAGGAAGCGTTATTAACAATCTGCTATATGCTAAGGATGCAACCCTGCTTGCTGAAAATAAGGAGGACATGACCCACTTGAAGATCAGGATTGTAGCTTTCAATATGGATTACAACTCAGTGATGTCTCACACAATATAAAATAAATCTCTACTTATCCAGTTAAATTGATTTTTGTCGTTGGTTACAATGGTATGTTCTATATTGGAATTGATATAAAGTTGAAAGTGATTCAGATACAGCATCTGTTTGAATAGGAATGAATGAAAATATGATCCAAATCCGTTTATTTACTTTTGTTTTTAATTAGACAGTAAATCTTATAAGAAGCACAGTTTTTAAGGACTCCTTTTGTATACTAAATGCTTTAACAACCTATTACATATTTTAATACTTTCTTTTTATTGCTAATTAAAGCTATACCCTTGTCCCCATTTTCTGTGTGAGACTTTGATTACTTGATTGGGGACCTAGAGGACTCGTGACTCAGGAAAATATCTAGAACAAAACAAAACAAAACACGAACTGTTTTTAGCAGCTAAGTTTGTTTTAAAAAAAGTAGTAAACTAACATGCGTGGTTTTATATTTTATTACCCTTTTGAATTTTTTCATAATAAATTTGTGTTAATTTGAATAAAAATTATAGCTATTAATAATTGAACACTTATTTTATGTCTAGAGTACTGTGTTAACATAGACAATTAAACAAAACACAAACAAAATGCTACAGGGTATTCTGAAAACTTCTCAACAACGGGATGAAATAATTGTTAAGCACCTTCCCTATTTTATGAATGGGGACACATAAGAGTTTCCATGAGACTCTGGGACACATAGAGTTTCCATGAGACTGTGAGATTCTTCAAAGGTGCATAATGGCATACACAAACAAGGAAACCCTACACATGTATTATGAGTGAGTTGATTCTGATTCATAGTGCCCTTATAGGACATTTACTGACCTTACCGTTCTTAGTTGTAAACCTTTATGGGAGTAGAACTCTGTGTCTGCTGACCTTGTGGGTGGCAGCCGGAGCTGTCACTCACTACAGCAGCAGGGTTCCTGTAGTGCCCCATCTCACCGCACTTCAGAGATAATGTGTGTGTGTGTGACAAATAAAGGTTTGTGCCCCATTTTACTGCACTTCAAATATAATGTGGTTTGTGTGTGTGTGTGTGTGTGTGTGTGTGAGACAAATGAAGGTTTGTGACAATCCTGCATTGAGCAAATCTATCAGAGTTATTTTAAAAATGGTAACTATCCTCTTTCCTATTGATCTTTTTAACTGGATGTTAGTACCTTTAGGGATCCCAATTCAGCTTTTTGAGTTTAAGAACTACACTCTCCCTGACCTAGCTTTGAGCTGGGAGAGAATATGAGTGGTGGCATTTGGAGGTTCTCTTTTGTAGCTTCCAAGTCAAAAGCAGTTCTGAAGCAGGGCAGAGGGTAATTCAAGTCATCGTCATATAAATGTTCATGAATGAAAGCCTTCAAAATAAGTCTGATAATAATTCATATTAGGTGCCTCTTTACAAATGAGGCTAACCCGAGGGCTCATCTGAAACCTACTAATTCTCCTTAACAACATTTAATCATCTACAAAATTATAACCGGAGCCCAGGTGGTGTAGTGGTTACACGTTAAGCTGTGATGCAAAAGTTGACAGTTCGAAACCACCTGCCTGCCACTCTGAGGAAAAAGGAGCTTTCTACTCCCGTAACCAGTTACAGTCTTGGGAACTTCAAAGGGGCAGTTTGTCCCTGTCCCAGAGGGTTGCTCTGAGGAGGCATTGACTGGAGGGCAGAGAGGTTTTAAACATGTAGAGTTGTCCTGATGGTGGGTATAGTGGCTACAAGTTGCACTACTAACTGGAAGGTTAGCAGTTCAGAATCACCAGGCTTTTACTTCTTCTCCTGCCAAGATGTGCAGCCTCCAAAACCCCAAGAGGCAATTCTCCTCTGTCCTGCAGGGCTTCTCTGGGGCAGAATCAAGTCAGTGGCAGTGAGTTTGGCTGTTACATTTTTAAAAAAATGAAGACACTCCATTTTTTTAATTCATTCTACATTGAATGTTCCCAGTAAAATCATATTCAATGGGGTTTGATAGCTAGATGCCAAGTTCTATCTGAGCACCTAGATTAAGCTCATAGAGCTCTACATTTAGTAATTATTTACATAATCCTTCGTTATTTTCCTACAATACATTCTGGTGAGTCACGAAGCCCATAACTGTAAGAAGTGCTTGTCCTTTTCCTGTCGCGATAGCAAAGTCCAGCAGAACAATGCTGAAGCAACTTAGATGATCCCCAATTGATTAGAAAACTTACCATGTTATATCATTTTTTATACTAGACACATAAGGGACAACATGGGAAGCAAATACTGATTGAATTGATTATGCGAGTCAAACTCATTATTCAGATGGAAAATTACTGTGGAAGTTAGGACTCAAAATATTTTGTCTCCAATATATTAAAATGGGGTGGGAATCTAAGAGAGGTGAGTGAAGTGACAGGAAATTATAAGATACAATAATAATTTCCAAGATTCACATTGGTATAAGGCACTGTGGGAGCTCAGAGAAAAGGCACGTAAACTAGTGTGTGTGTGTGTGTGTGTGTGTGTGTGTGTGAGAGAGAGAGAGAATTTTAAAGACGGCGAATCCTGAAGAAATTAGTTATGGACAATAGTAAGAGAGAGACATTTCCAGGGAGAGCAAACAGCCATGGCAATAAAAGTGTTAGAGGAAAATGTTGAAACACGAGGCTGAGGAAATAGACGCTATGCACTCACTGCCTTTGAGTCGATTCTGACTCAGTGACCCTTCAGGGCAGAGGAGAATTACCTCGGAACGTTTCTGGAACTGTCAATCTGCTTTTCCTGTGCTTTGAACAGCTGATCGTTCGATTCGCGTCCAATCCATAACTCACACTGAACCGAGCGTGCCTCCAGAGCTCATAGGAGGTGCCTGTGGGACCACAAAGGGTCACCCAAATAAGAACTGTGCATTTTACCTGGAGTGTAATTGGGAGGCATTGAGGGTTTTTAAGCAGCTGGTTGTAGGTTTGAAAGCTCATTTTACCCGCTGTGGACACATTAATCTGAAGAGTGATGAGGGTGCAGGAACAGAGAGACCAGCTAGGAGGTGGGCCTTGAATAGAGCCTGAGTTCATGGAGGGCCAGCTGTACAAGCAAGAGAGGGGCAGGACATGTGGCCTACACAGAAAACCTGCCCTTTCCCCCTACCAGTCTTTCTCCTTTTTCTTTGTGATCAATTTATTGGGGGAGTTCATATGTTGCCATCATCATTTTCTAAACATTTACTTTCTATTTGAGCCCTTGCTATCAGCAACTCTTTTTCCTTCCTCCCCCCATCCTCCCACCCTCATGAACCCTTGATAAATTATCAGTGTTCTCCTATCTTACACTGACCCCTGTCTCCCTTCACCCATGTTTCCGTTGTTTGTCCCCCTGTGTGTGTGTGTGTGTGTAATGCATTGATCATTACAATCGGGTCCCCCTTCCTCCCTTTCTTCCCCAACCTTCCCCCTAGCCTCGTGGTATTGCTACTCCCATTTCTGTTCCTGCAGGCTGGATTCTGTGTGTCTGAGCTCTTATCTGTACCAGTGTACATGCACTGTTCTAGCCAGAACAATGCCAACAACGGAAAATAATTGATTTCTCAATCACCAAGCTGTGCATGCTCTCTTTAGGGTGGGATTCACTGTGTCCCATAAAGTGTTAACTATCTACTTTCATATTTACATTAATTTAATTCATTTATTTTTTATCACTTTATTGGGAGCTCTTACTGATATTGTAACATTTCATAGCTCAATCACATCACGTAGTATCGTATGATTGCTACCACAATCAGCTTCAAAACATTTTCTTTTTTCTTGAACTTCTTGATATCAGCTCCATTTATCCCATTCCTCCCCTCCCCTAACCCCAGGAACCATTATATAGATATATTTTTTTCTTATAATAGTTTTTTTTTGCCTATTTTACACAATCCAATATATCCATTCACATACAATTCAGTTGTTTGATCCCATCCAGTGGGATTATACAGTCAGCAAAGTTACTTGTTCCCTATTCCCCCCTCCCCTTCCCCTCTCTTCCAGTACCCCCCAGGGAACCATTACTCCTGTTACTCTTCCTGAAGGGTTATCTAGCTTGGCTTTCATGTACCAAATGATATTCAATATACAAATGAACACACACAAATCTAACATGATTTATTTGTTCATTCATACAAATGAACACACACAAATCTAACATGAAAAACATAATAGTAAGAAGAGGAAATATTAAAGAACTAGAGGATAGTTACATGGTTCATTAGTACTATACCACCCCCTGGATTTATTTTCCCTTTCATGTGGTCCTTCTGAGAGGGTTTGTCCAATGATCTTACTGGTGGGTTTGGGGTCTCCACTACATCCATGTACCTTCATATCGATTTGCTTGCTTGTTTTTGAACTTCTGTTACCTCTTGCCGTCAACACCTCATGATCACACAGGCTGGTGTGCTTCTTCCATATGGACTTTGTTGTTTCCCTGCTAGATGGCCACTTGTTTAACTACAAACTTTTAAGACTCCAGATACTATATCTTTTAATAGCCAAGTATCATCAGCTTTCTTCACCACACTTGCTTTTGCACCCATTTTGTCTTTAGCAATCATGTCAGCAAGGTGAGTTTCATATAGTGACATATTATTAGAACAAACCATTCTTATACTAAGGTAAGTATTAATCCAATTCATGGTGTTCTCCTTTCTATTTAGTAAATAACCATCAGTGTTATAGACAAAATGTCTTTACTTTTAAGGAATATTGAGAATTCTAAGCAGTTTTCTGGGCTATGGCTTGTATATACTTTTTCTTAAAATTCAGATAAAAATTCACTTTCTGGTATTTTTTAGATTTGGTAGATTAAACTCTTTGTTAAAATATATTCAATATGCTTTTGATAAAATGCAAGGGGAAGTTTTTCTATTTGTATGCTCCAGGTAACAGGGTTTTCTTGAAGTGCCAAGCATCTATCTATTGCAGTGAGTGGTGGGCCACCTGCAAGCTTTCAGGTGAACTTTGTTGGACAGAAAGCCCTAGGACTTTGCCCTGTTGCTCTTTCTTGGACTTCATAGCCATTCTTCTTGCTAAGGGCAGATCCCATTTGCTCTACTTAAGCTAACACCATTAAGTTATACCAGGAATAGCAGCAGGGGAAAGAAATTCTGTGTCCTGTATGAGAAGTCTAAGTAGTTATTAATATCAAGGAAATCGATTGTTATGTTTAATCCTACCCTTGATGCTAAATATACCAAGCTGAACTGTACTTTGGAGAATAGAGATCTGTGCCACATTTATCTCTGAAAGAATAACAAGAGAAAGAATTGAATTTCTCTCCTTGAAATCTTCCAACAGTGTTATCTTTTTTATACAAAAATGTGCAGAGAAAAATTCTCTCCTGGCATATTAAGAGGAAAATGGCTTATAAGACAGTGATGATATTAATTTTTCCTTCTACTACCTCATAGCAAACAGAGATGATTAACATGCTTGGCATTGCATCTGAGCAGTTTATATAGATTATTTCTGGTGAGACTCAGTATAAGATCAAGAGTCCAGAGGGGGCTGGAACTTAGAGAACTAAAAGTAAGAGAACATGTTGAAGCATGGTTGCCTTCTCAACCCATTCCTACTTCTCTCCCAGTTGCTGGTTCTAGAATTAGGTAAATAGAGACCTGTAGCCTAACCAACGTGTAAGATACTGGGTGCAAATGATTTGTTCTGCTGTCAGATTATCTGAGGAAAGTGGATGGAACGAGGCCAAGCAGGTTTATGTACAGCAGAGGTTTAATGTAATGTAACAACCATGAACATAATAGCTATTATGTATGGAGAGCTTTGTATACATTCACCGGTTTAATGTTCACAATTTCTCTATGGGATAGGTACCATTAAAGTTCTAATTTTCCACATGAGGAACTAAGGCTGTAGAGATTCACTAACTTGTCAAGATCGCACAGCTAGCAAGGCATTCTTTGAGGACAGGATTCATTTTCAAGTACTTCAGGAACTAACTTGGCCATATAGTTTCTCAAACGTTTATTCCCCTTTGTGATACCTAATGAAATTAATATTCTACAGTATGTAGTTTGGGCAATGCTGAAGCACAGACAACAGAAAGATAGAATTCTGGAGTCATGCTACAGAATTGTTCATATTTTCTCAGATGCACATTATAATGGCCCAGAGACCCGGAGCCTCTCCCGTCTCAGATCAGTGATGTCACTATAGTACAGCCGAACATTTAAAGATCTATCAAAGCCAAGTTTTTCTTCCAAGGTGATGACTTTCTGTTTACGGTAGGCAAATCTTTGATGGGCTGTCACTGACAAACATTTGAAGGAGAAAACAAGCCCTGCACATGAGGGGTCAAGCACACTCTCTACGTTCAGGACCCTTTTACTTGAATTGGTCTACAGCAGCCACACTAGCTACCGCTCAAGTTTGGCCCCAATTAGTTAACAAATAATGCAACACTTTGCATCTGTTTTCTGCTTATCAGAAAATTGTGTTTTCCTTAAAGGACACAACCAGAAATCCCTAGAATAAAAACTCCAAACTCACTGTCATCAATCAATTCTGTTTCATAGGGATCCTGTAGGACAAGGTAGAGCTTCCCCTGTGGGTTTCTGAGACTGTAACTCTTCATGGGAGTAGAAAGCTTCCCCTTTCTCTTGAGGAGCACCAGGTGGTTTGGAACTAGAGATATTCAAACTCGAGACTAGTGGTTGGCAACCCAACATATAACCACAATGCCAGAACGGAAAATGAAAATGACCTGTAAGCTTAGAAAATGCTCAGATTCTACAATAAGTAGATAACTTACAGATGTCTAAATGTCCTTCCCACCACCAAACAAATTGACAAAACATGCTTGGTAATGGAAAGATTTAAGCCCCCCTACCCCTTTTTTTTTTCCAAGATGATCTACCAGATTTTTAAGATGTGCACTGTCTTTGGTCTAGACATGAGTAATGTTCTTTCTAGTATTTGTCTGGTGAGATTGCATAGTATTTCCACTTATTCTGTCATTTCACAGGGTGTCCTGAGTCATTGGCATGTGTTTTTTGGTACTTGTCCCAGAGAGACAGTGAATTTTACATTAAATTGACATTAATTTTGATCATATGATTTGGTTTGGCCCGAGAAATGTGAGTGGGAAAAATAAATACTGTGGCTTAGCAGAAGTGTCAAAACCTAGGCTTACTTCTATCATATCTCTGGTTTCCCTCTAGAGCAGTGGTTCTCAACATTCTTAATGCCATGACCCTTTAATACGGTTCCTTATTTTGTAGTGACCCCCAACCATAACATTATTTTCTTTGCTATTCCATAACTGTGATTTTGCTACTGTTATGAATTGGGCAACCCCTGTGTAAGGGTCGTTTGACCCCCAAAGGGGTCCCAACCCACAGGTTGAGAACCGCTGTTCTAGGGCCTGGTGAATGAAGTTCTCCCAGTCATGGAATAAAAATGACATAGTGTCAATCTGAAGCTATTTCTTAGCAGACATATATATGAGCAAGAAATATCATTGGAATCCACTGAGACATTGTTAGAATTTCTTAAATCACAACCTTACACAGTAAGATATGATAGAAAATCAAAACAGATTCTTCCACAAAGGCTCAGTATAAACTTAGTATGGTTGACCTTTATTTTAAACTGTATCAATTATTTGAAAATATAGAGAAATTTCCAAATATTTGTTAATATTGTTTGTCACTGGATCCACAAGACTTCCCACCCACTAGCCTGTGATCTTCCTGCATTCAGCATCATTGCATGTGTTTTATGAATTGGAAGAGGACTTTATAGATTGGTATCGGATATATGGGTTAATATCAGACATATGGACTTGATCTGGACTGGGCTGGGCTGTTTTCTCAATATTCAATTGCTCTTGTATATAAAATTCTTTCTTATACACGTATGAGTGTGTCCATGGATTTGTTTCTTTAGTCTACCCAGACTAACACAGTGACCTTTTTACTTTCTTCATATATGATGCTCTTGATATCATCTCACAACTTTTCAGGTCTTTGGTCATTTGTGCTCAATATGCCAAATCCATTCTTGAGATGTTTTATAAATTCAGGTGGGATAGGGATATACCCTAGGTGGACTTGTTTTAATTTCATCACCTTTAACCTAAACTTACATAGGAATAATTAATAGTTTGTTCCATAGTTGTTCCCTTGCCATGTTTTGGATGATGATATTGAATTTCTCCATTGTCTCTTCCACAGATACAGTCTATGGAGTTCCTATGTGTCCCATGTGGCAAAGTTCATGTCTATAGTCACCTGTTTTGTTCCTGAAAAAAGGGTGTTTGCAATGAAGAAACCATTGATCTTACAAAATTCCATCAAGCAGTCTCCAATTTCATTTCTGTAACCAAGACTGTATTTTCAACCACTGACTCTTTCTCTTTGTTTCAAACATTCCAATCACTAATAATTATCAATAAACCTTGAAGAAGCTGCTAAAATTCCTCACTTTCTTCATCATTAACTTTTGTGATTGGTTTGTAGCATTTTATAATACATATTTTTAAACTGGACATTTTTGGAGGCATCTACATATAACACTATCACAGACAGCATTATACTTCAAGATAGATCTTGAATTTTTCTTTTTTATGATGAACATGATCCCATTCCTCTTGAATTTGTCATTCCTCACAAAATAAGCCATATAATTTTTTGACTCAAAATGATCAATACAGGTGCACATCATGTCATTAACACCTAGGATTTATGGCTGATGGGCTGGTGAAGAATATTGAAAGTACCGTGCCCTGCCAAAAGACAACACTGATTAGTTTTGGAAGAAGTACAGCCACGGTGTGCCTCGGAAGTGAGGCTCGTGAGACTTCTCACACACATTGGTCATGTTATCAAGAGATGCCACTCTCTGGAAGAGGACATCATGCTTGGTAAAGTAGAAGGACAACATTAAAGAAGACAACCTTGCTGTTAGAAATGCAATGGTTTTCCTACAACATCACCAGAGGTTCTTAAGGGAAAGGATATTCCTTACTAATTAGACATTTATAAAAATTATAATGCTCACATCCTGAAGAAGGGGCTAGTTTCATACACATGGGAGGCCTTTGATAAAGATTTGTAGATACATGGACTTAAGAATATTTAATCAACAACAACTGTGCTTCTAGTATAACATTGTTGTTCTTGTTAGGTGCTGCCTGGTGAGTACTATTGAGGCAACCCTGCTAAGTTTTCTCTGAGATACTGAAGGGACAGTGTGAGGGTTTTTTTCAAGGACAATGATGGTTGTTTGTGACACATTTCGTATTTGGATAGGTAGTAGGCTACAACTCTACCTGCTAAATATGTTATAGAGCCTCCAGATGACATATATTCTATTTCTGTTGTATAGTTTAAGATTCATAGTATAGATTTTATTGACTGTTTATAAATTTATCCTTGTTAGATGCTTGGATGAAATTACCCATCCATACCTGACAGCCTATCTAATGAGTTAATTAGAGATAGCTGAGGCTTAAGAGTCATGTAACACCTGAACGAGGAGGACAGATATTTTCCCCCAGGGAATATAAATATTGTGGAACAATATTCTTGGTTCTTCACTGGACTGTGGATTTCAATAGGGAAAACTTCAGGCACCTCTTCTTCATCTCAGCAGGTCAGTACCATCCAAATGATGACATTCTTCAAGTCCATTTGGAAGAAAAAGGACTAGCAAATTCCAAGAATGATACACTTCTGAAATTTTAGGGAATTCTAAGATCATTTAATTATCATCCCTGTTAAGGATATGAGTTTGAGAGATATTACCTTGCTTGTCATACTATTTAGTGATAGCTCTACAGTAAAACAATTAATATTAAAAGATATTTTAAGTGTAGAAAATTAGAAAATAATTTCAAAAATCACCTAAAGAAAGTGTTGTAGTTACATAATCTGTTGTCAATTTGAGACTAAAGAGTGAAGGGGTGGAGCTTAGCCTGTCAATCAGGTCACAGCTTGATGACCTCACTTGGAGGAGCTAAGGAGTTAAAGAGTTCGCTGGAGGTGGGACACACGCTCATTCCCTGTGAGACATTCCTGTGGACAAGACACATGGAACTATGCTAGAGCCCTAGAGCTAAGGAGCAATATGGAGACCCCTGCCTGTGCAAAGAGGCTTCTACCACCACTGGATCCACAAGGCTTTCCATCCAATAGCCTGTGATCTTTCTTCCTGCCTTCAGGGTCTGAGCCTGAAGAAGAATTATAGACTGGTAGTGGACATATAGGCTAATACTGGACTCAGAGACTTGATCTGGACTGCATTGGGATGATTTCTTAATGTACAATTGCTCTTTGATATAAAGTTCTCTCTTACACACATATGAGTGTCGTGAGTTTGTTTCTCTAGTCTACCCTGAGTGACATAGAAAGCAGTAGAAGCATTATGTATTAATGATTTGGAGTTATCATAGAGACTTCAAAAGAAAGAGCCTCTAAGATGAGTAGCAATAAAATGCTACCAGTTTGCAGAGGTAAATAAGGATATATACAAAAATGGGACCAATGATTATAAAAAGGGAGACTATTAAAAGTATGCTACATTTTTTTAAAAATTAAAAATTAATAATTAAAAAATAAAAGTATACTAAGGACTGCAATGACACCATCCTTCAAGGAACTTTTTAGTATGGCTTGTTCTTTTCACTGAGCTGTCCAATGCTAATGCAGATTACTTATATAAATATAGTGTAGAAGAAGTCGCTGCACCAATGGGCTCAAGCACAGAAACAATTCTGAGGCTGGCGCAAGATTGGGCAGTGTGCTATTACTCTTTTGTAGATAGGGTCTCTCTGAGTCAGAACCAACCCTATGGCATCAAGCATCAATAGTAGTAAATTCTATGTAAAAACACTAACGCTGGGTGGGAAGATGTTTTAATATGCTCACGTTAGAATTAGTAAACCAAAATATGTGAATTATGAGCCCATTAAAGTGACATTTGCCATTTAAGCTAAAAGAACAATAAAAATGAAAACAATGCTAAAGTATTTACCTAATTAAAGGCACACTTTATGAAGTGGAAGTTAGATAAGCCTTTTTTGTTTTGTTTTGTTCAGTTTCTTAGTCCAGAATACCTAGTAGACTATCAAAATAATTGAATACATATTTTGGCTATTTTAATAATGGATATTTTGCCTTTTCATTTAAATATTTTATTTAAAAATGATTGGAAACAGATTGTGCTAGCAATTGTACAATTACACTTGTAATTGAAATATGGAACAATATATGTATTAATTCCTAACTAATAAAAAGCAATTATTGTGAAGTGGTTCAAAATGTACAGTCAATCATTAATTTTACATTCAACAACTCATGCATATTTTATTTCCTTTCATTCTTTGCAATTCTCTCAGTGTACCATCATTTATCCCACCCCTCCCTATGTTTTCTACTTTCACGGCTTCTTTCTGACACTTCTGAATATTGTCCTGGGGTAAATACTGGTTTGGGTTGTAAATAACCTCAAATGGCTGATTATTCTAAGGCACATACCTCCTTAATGTTATTATTTCTCCTACAGAAATTTAGTAATAATTTTTCCTTTAAATATACCAGAATTCTTGTTAAACGTTGCTCTTTGGGCCTCACCAGACAGTTAGTCAGCAGGGTATTATTCTAGAAAGGGAACGAGATGAGATACCTGTGTAATCATTCATTAAGGCACTCCTCTAAGAATCTCTCTATTTTAATGTGTGTGTATAACTATTACATCTATAAATGCATGTGTGTATGTGTGTGTGTAATGTATGTGCATGTACTTCAAGTTGACTAGACCCTGGAGACGGACATCCTGTTAGGTAGAGTGGCAATGAAGGACAGGAAGGCCCTGAGAAAGGTGACGGTTTCGTTCTGTTGTGCATGCTGTCCTTCTGGGTGGGAACTGACTCGATGGCATCTAACAACAACAACAACAACAATATATCTTTAACAAAATGGACATGGTAGCAAAATTTTGCCAAGGATTTTGAGGTGTTCACATATTTCAGTTAAAAACATTTAAAATAGAGCACACAGACACACAAAAGCTAGTTTGAAAAGGGCGGTGGAAAACATGCTATAAGAAAAGCATTAATGTCGGGGGTTTAAATGGAGAGAAAATGTTTTGAGAAACGATGTACAAATGCGCTTTACACAATTGATGTGTGTATGGATTGGGATAACAGTTGTATGAGCCCCTAATAAAATGTTAAAAAAAAAAAAAAAGAAAAGCATTGGAGCCATTAGCCCATTAATTATTATTGAGTGGATTATGATTTATAGTGACGCTATATTGAGTTCCTGAGGGTTCATCTTAATGGAAGCAGACAGTCTGCTTTCTTCGATGGGATGCCTGGGGGTTTGAACTGCACACGCTATGGTCCGAAGCTTACCAGAGAGGGAGCGCCACCTGTTTAAACTGGAGAATCACGGCACGTGGAGTCCTTGCGTTTAAGGATGGCTTACCATGTTACAGTTGCTTCCCTGCTTGGCACATGCAGTTCCCTGAGACTGGCCCTAGCCACTGACTCACAAGTGAGCGGGAAAGCCACGCCTCATTTCTGGAGCGCAGCAGTTACTTCCGACCCTGTGACACAGCGAGGCAATGCATCCAAGATCCTGCAGTTAAAGTTGGGGGTTTCCATCACCTCAGTTCTCGATCTATACCAAAAAGCAGAAACCAAACACACACACACACACACACACACACACACACACACACACACACGCTCAAATCCTCTGCCACTCAGCTGATTCCGATTGATTGCAACCCACTCTGATGCAGTAGAACTTCCTTTGGATTTCTATGGTTGTAAGTGGCCTCCTCCTGCTCTTGTGGAGCTGCTGGTGGAGCTGAGGCTTTTGATGAGCTGCCCCACCCTGATCGCTGGACCAGCATGGCTCCTTCTGAGTAACCACCCTGATCAGTAATGTGCATATGGCGAGAGTGTAACCTAAGCCTTTGTGGAGGTCAGCGACTGGGGCTTTGAGTTTAATTTGCTATCCAGTGTAATTTATCATATGTAGACAACTACTTCCACTGTACACAAAAGACAGTACTTTCATCCTTTTAATTGTAATGAAAATGTTAAGATACCATGAAACAGACTTTAGCCAAAACACTTTATTGTTTATATTTCACACATCAAACCCTGTGTCCAGTAGCCAATAGTTATCACCCTTACACTCTCTTACACTGTCCAGTGTCTGAAACTAACACTCTTCAATTGTCTCCCCTTCTAGAGTCCAGAAATCATAGAGTTTTAATAGAACAAAATGGACACTTTCCTAGATGCCCATTACTCCCAGTTGAACCTCTGCTGGCACTGGTCAGACACTTAGTCTAGGAGGAGGTGGTGTGGAAGGCACTGAGTCCATGGATTGCTTCTTTCAGGTCAGAGATTAAGTGCGTGTGATCAGAGATACAACCAAATCCTATTCCTGATTTGAGGTTCAGAAATTGTTTCTAAACAAAGAGGCTTAAAGCATGCGATATTCAGGCAGTTTGCCTTCCTCTCCCTAGTTTTATGTACACTACTTGTGTTCTGAGAAGGGATATATATATATATATATATATATATATAGTCTTTGCGACTCTTGTTTAAAACCCATATTTAATCAACTTTGCCCCATTCCCCAAAGAACTAAAACAACAAAAACACATTATTTTCTATGCTAGAATCTCAAGCTTCATGAAGAGGATTTTACCAAAGATTCTTCATATTAATAAGGAAGAACTTTTAACAATTTGGCCTAATAAATGGTTAAATGGATCAGATGTCTACTTGTGAGTAGATGGCAAAAAGTGATTACATGCAAGGGATCCAGCCTTGCTGAACTCTAAATTCCATCCTGAAAGGTGATGACAGTTTTGTGTTTAACTGGACTATTAGGAGGTAGAGTAGAATTTAATTCGTCAAGAAGATTCCAAGTGGCACACTATGCACAATCTTTATTAAGGGTGGAAGTCACTATCAGTTCATCTATAAGTACACCAAATATCCTAATTCCCATGTCCAGGCCACTGGACCATGCCTCTTACTATCCAGGCTGAAAGTATCAGCCATGAGTTAGCAGCAAGCCTTTCGCTGACCCACACAGAGGCCTTATCCTCCCTCCATTGACCCTCCTGTGGCTTGCACTGTTTAAATGTAAACATAACCAAGAAAACGAATCTTGCGTTGCTGAATGACATTTCCACAGAGCTGAATCTTGCCTAACAAAATAAGCATCCTTCTGGTGATTGATTGTTCAGGAGTTATCTGGGCACAGAGTTGCATTGTCTGGGCAACTGTGGAAGGCTGGCTGTAGTTGGTTCTCGATGTGGCCGTGTTTCTGTCCTTGCATTTACCCCAAAAAAGCTGAAAACCACAAGATCAGCAAATCCAAAGGTAAGTCACTTCATGGTATATTGAAGTGAGAGTTTTGATGTGGTAGGGCTTAAAATGAAAACAAACAGGTGTGCACATTCATTCATAATCAGAATGTGGAATGTACTACGTATGAATCTACAAAAAGTGTACATGGTCAAACATGGAAAAAAACACACGTAAAGATCAATAACTAGGTATTAATCAGCTGAAATGGACCGACACATGACATTTTCAATCAAGGAATCATGTGCTCTACTCTGTGGGAATGAGAAATTGAAGGGGAATGGTACTGCATTCATCATCCGGAGCTATTGATAATCTATTCTGGAATACAGTGTGATTAGTGATAGAAGAACAGCCATTTCCTTTGAGGAAGACAAATTAGTACTATCATTATTCAAGTTTAGATACCAATTGCTAATGTCAAAGGTGAAGAAACTGAGGATTATTTACAAACTTTTGTGGTATGAAATTGATCAAATATTCAACAAAAATGCATGGATAATTACAGATGATTGTAATTCAAGTGTTGGAAACAAAGAAGAATAGGTAGTTGGAAAACATGGCCTTAGTGACCACGAGACACATTTGCATGCCCAACAACACATTCATTGTAAACACCCTTTTTCAACAACATAAATGGTGACTATACTTATTATGGATTTCCCTGGATGAAATGCATCGGAATCAAATCAACTACATTCCTGGAAAGAGATGATGAAGCAACTCAGTATTATCACTCAGAGAAAGGCCAGCACCATATTGTGCAGCCTTCCCTTGGGAGGCCTAGGGTTTTCTCTGGCTAACTTTTGGAAGTAGATTGTCAGCACTTTCTTCTAGTTCTTCCTAGTCTGGAAGCTCTGTTGACATCTCCACTATGGATAGTTGAAATGCCAATACAGTTTCCAACACCAGAGCCACATGGGAGCCACCAAAGTGCAACAAACTGACCAGTGGTGAAAGGTTAAATACGGAGAGGCACAAGTTTGGGCAATCAAGTGATCCAAAGCATCATTTCACTGAGGGCCAATTGTATTCTGGGGCTTGGAGCCACAGAAGTCAGAGTGCAATGCAACACAGATCCTGATGTCAATATGGGCAGAAATAGGATGTGTAAAGCCTGGTAATCTTATCATTTTCTTTAGAAATACTGTCTGGGTCACACACTGGAAATGCACATATGAAAGGATGAAGGTCACAGGCCTCTCACTTTGCATATTTATTCCATTATCAGGATCTCAATGCTGTGACTTTGTATATAAATGGTCAGGGCGGTGTGCATAAAAATAGATGACAGCTAAGAGAACTGAATCAATGTCAGAAATGTAATATCCATTTATTAAACCAAGTCCAAAGAGAAAATAGTGGTTTTTGCCAGAGTTACTTAGGGGAAAACAAAACAAAAGACGACCTTTTCAGAACTAAAATCAGATAGACTATTAGGCAGATGCCAGAGTATCACTTTAAAACAAAACAAAAGGATGTGTGGTCTTTAGGATCAAACTATTCACATAATGGACAATGGCAATTGTCCTGAATAGAACTGAACACGGAAAGAGTGCAGGACCTGAACAACCGAGCTGTCTGATGTAGCATTACTAGAGTAAAACTGCTAGCATTAACCACAGTGAGATTTTGAGTTTTCCTCTTCTTTTTCCTCACAGACATGGTCATAATGTTCACTTTTCAGTTAAGACTGTGGATTATTTTACCTTCAGTACCACATATTTTTCATAAAATCTCTTTCCTTGGAACAATCAGCACAAGCACCTTGAAGACTCATGATCGTCCCTTTGTGCAGAGTAGAATTGCTCCATAGGGTTTCCAAAGCTTTGATCTATCTTCCAAAGTATCTCTGCATGGGTTCAAACCACCAACCTCTCAACTAGTAGTAGAACAACTAGCCTAGTGTGTCTTTCAGGGTGATTATGTCCCCAGTATTCTTGTTCTGGTGCTCTTGGGGCATAGCTTCTCCCTATGAGTGGAGGTTGCCTGGAAAACCAGAACTTCAGACTACCAACTGCTCTTGCTTTGAGAATAGTTTCTACTGCACAGTTCTAAGGATGAGAGGATGATGAATTCTGATGACTTGCATCGCCCAAGGAGAAAATACCATTGCCCCGGACTGGAGGGGTGGAGAGAGGGAACACTGTGCTCTTCACGATTCTATACGTGTTGGAGTAAGAGAAGTTCCATCATGCTAAGTTGGGAGAGGCAAGAGAATCTTTTATTGATTAACTCTTCTTACTGAGATTTAGTCGATTTTCTTAAAAATGTGTATTTTAAATTATTATATGATTTTAGGACAATTTACAGAGCCTCTAACTTTTTTTTTTTTAATTCAATGCTGTCTCATTGGGCCTCTCACGTGAGGCCCTCCTAGCTCCTCACATCACCATTCTGGAAGTCCTACTCAATCAATATATTCTAATTGAGATGTGGACAAGTTAAATGCACTTAGAATAGAGAAAGGGGATATTCATGAGCTAGAACACCGGACACCTGAGCACATCTAAACCCACTACCATCAAGTTCCTTCTGACGCTTAGTGACCCTAAAGAACTGCCCTCTTTGGGCTTAATTGTTTGTATTTTAATTGTGGCAAAAATATGCACAATGAAACATTCTCCAACTCAACAACTCTACATGTACAATTCCGTGCCATTGGCAAACTTGTGTTTTACACCAATTATTGAAAACCTGTCCAAGTTATTCTAGAATCATTAACATAAACTCAATGCCCCTAAGCAAAAACTCTTCCTCCTTCACCCATGACAACTAGTGGTCAAGTTTGATTTCTGTTTTAAAAATAAAAAGAGTGTGTGCCCCTCCGCCTACTATCTTGATCCCAATTCTACCTCACAAATCTGGCTAAACCAGAGGATGTGCACTGGTACAGATAGCAACTGGAAACACAGGGAATGCAGAGAATCCAGGGCGGATGATCCCTTCAGGACCAGTGGTGAGAGTGGTGATACTGGGAGGATGGAGGAAGGGTGGGATGGAAAGCGGGAACCAATTACAAGGATCTATATATAACCTCCTCCCTGGGGGATGGACAACAGAAAAGTAGGTGAAGGGAGACATCCGATAGTGTAAGATATGACAAAATAATAATTTATAAATTATCAAGGGTTCATAAGGGAGGGGGGAGTGAGGAGGGAGGGCGAAAATGAGTAGCTGATGCCAGGGGCTTAAGTAGAGAGCAAATGTTTTGAGAATGATGAGGGCAATGAATGTAGAAATGTGCTTTACACAATTGATGTATGTATGGATTATGATAAGAGTTGTATGAGATCCTAATAAAATGATTTTTAAAAATGAAAGAAACAATTGTCTGTCTTGATATACTATTCACATATGATACACTGCCATATTTAAATCACTTTCAAAAAGAATTGTATACATGTACACATAATCACAATACATTCTAATGCCTGCTGCTTCCTCCTGTATTCATGGCTTGCTCTTCACAACTCCTCACCCTCCATACCCCTTGAACCATTGCATCAGTTATTTTCTTTATGCATCCACTCCTTCTGTGCTTCACAAGCAGGAGAACCTAACAGAAACAACAACAACATCAACAAAAAACAAAAGAAAATGAAACAGCAAGAATAAAATAAGCATAATAATATAAAAATAAAGGGCAAGAAAGAAAAGACCACCATCAGGAGTTAAAAAGCCAGAGAAGAAATTTCTGTCATGGAACAAACAAGAAATATTTGAGCCAATTCAGGATGGATCAAGAGGGAGGTCAATTGACCATGTATCATATTGCACCATGGTTCCATTCACCATAATGAAGTTGACAATCATCTCTGTCTGATGGTAAAGCTGTTCAAATCCTTTGTCTGTGGCCACAGGGGATCTGCCGCATCTGAATTTAACTAGTTACCCTGTAGATGGCTTTTGGGCTCCCACTTTCATCCCTTAGCCTTTTACAAATCAGATGTTCACAATTAAGCTCCAATGGTTTTCCCTTCATTATTTGGATTGTGCTATTGTCAATTTTGGATCACATTGGCTTGGAAGCTTCTTCAGCATGGACTTAGTTGACACTTCACTGCAGGCTGTCAATGTTTGTGAGCGCCAAGTGAGTGCCACATCACTCCCTCTGACAGTTGGTGGGTTTGAATAGCTGATTTTTTGGTCAGTAGCTCAATACTGGGGTTTTTTTGCTAGATGTCAAGCCTATTCCAAATTATAGCGACCCTACGTATAACCTAATGAAGCACTGCTCAGTCCTGCCCCATCCTCGTAATTGTTCTGATGTTCTAGTCTATGGTTGCAGTCACCATGTCAGTCCATCCTTTTGAAGGTCTTCCTCTTGTTTGCTGCTCCTCCACTGTTTTAAGCAGCCATGCTTTCCTAGGGACTGCTGTCTCCTAATCACATGGCCACAGTACATGAGACACATGTCACCATCCTTGCTCCCAAGGAGCATCCTGGCTGTACTTCTGAGACAGATTTGTTTGTTCTTCTGGCAGCCCATGGTACATTCAATATTCTTCTCCAGCACCATATTTCAAATGCAACGCTTCTTTTTCAGTCTTTCTTATTTAATGTTCAACTTTCACATGCATAAGAGGTCATTGAAAATGCCATGGCTTGGGTCAGGCTCTCCTCAGTCCTCAAAGTAATATCCTTGCTTTTCAACAATTAAAAAAGATCATGTGGAGCAAGATGCATCCGATGCAAGGCATCATCTGATCCCTTGACTGGAGCTTCCATGAGCACTCATTGTGGAGCCAAGCAAAACAAAATTCTTAACAACTTCAATGTTTCCTTCACTTATGATTTCACCCGAGTGTCCAGTTGTGAGGATTGGCATATTGTTTACATTAAACTGTAATCCATACTGAAGACTACGACCTTTGTCTGCATCTAGAAGTGCTTTGAGCCCTCACTTTCAGCAAGCAAGGCTGTGTCCCCTGCATATCACAGATTGGTAATAAGCCTTCCTCCAAAGCTGGTGTCACGTTCTTCTTCATATAGTCCAGCTTTTCTGTTGATTTGCTCAGTATAGAGATTGAATCGATAGGGTGAAGGTTTCAACCGTGAGCACACCATTCCTGATTTTAAAACATACACCATTCCCTGTTCTGTTCATGCAGCTGCCTCTTGATCCAGGTATAGGTTCCACATGAGCGCAATGAAGGATTCCATTCATCTAAAATCTATCGTGTTATGAGTCATATAATTGAATATTTTTGTGTAGTCACTAAAACACAAGTAAACATCTTTCTGGGTTTCTCTAATTTCAACCAAGATCCACTTGAAATCAGCAATGATACCCCTTATTCCCTGTCCCCTTCTGAATCCTACCGGAAATTCTGACAGCTACCCGTCAATGAACTGTCACATTCGCTGTTCAATGATATTCAGCAAGACTTTACTAGCATGTGCTATTTATGAGGTTCTTCTAGAATTTGTGAATTCTGTTGAGTCACTTTGCTCTGGAATAGGTACAAACAGGGATTTGTTGCTGTCAGTTTACCAGGTAGCTGTTTTTCAAATATCTTGGCATAGACAAATGGGTGCTACCGGTGCTCATTAGCCTGTTGAACCATTTGAAGTGGTAGTCTGTCAAGTCTCAGTGCTTTAATTTTGGTTAATGCCTTCAGTGCTGCTTAGATTTCTTCCTTGAATGCCCTTGGTACTTGGTCACGTGCTAACCTCTTGAAATGGTTGAATGTTGACTATGTAATTCTTCGTTCGTACAGAGACGGTGTGTTCCTTTCATCTTGTCTGGTGTTTCATGCATATTAAATATTTTGTCCATAGAGCCTTCAATCTTGCAAATTGGGTGGAGTTTTTCTTTAGTTCTTTCAGATTTTAGTATCGAATAATTGCCCTGCTGCTATTTACATATTTTTCAGTGGCTGAATTCTCAGAAGTATACAGCCTATCGCCTATAACTTTTTCATTGTCTGCTCTTAGCCTACAGGCTCTGCTGAAATCTGTTCACTTTGGGCGACCTTACTGTTGTTTGAAATAACAGCAGCAGATTCCTGTATTATAGCAACATGGAGGTCATCACCGTATGACAACTGACAGATAAGTGGTGGCCAGTAATCCTTGGGCAACTAAAAGATAGAGAACAGAAAAGGGCGTTTTCACTTTCAAAGACTGGTAAATAAAACTTTGATTTGAACAGTGCTGTGGGACTGAATTGTTAATCACAAAGTCAGTGGTTTAAAACCACAAGCGATTCTATTTGGAAACGATGCGATTGGCTGCTGTGGTAAAGATTTGTCACACCAGAAACCTTCCAACAGTGTGTTCATGGGTCAGAATCAGCTCAATGGCAGTGGGTTAATATTGGGAGGTTGGGTTGACTCAGTTTTTGAGATGAATTTTCTTGAGTGAAAAATAAATGCACCAAAATGTGTGGCACTGAGCTGTCTTTACTGGAAGTCTGTTTAGACGTTTGAGAGGATATCTTTTAAGGATCTTTGAAGCAGAGCAGAGATCTGCAGTGGCAGATTGTCAGGCAAGATGAACATACAAGTCTTCCCATACACAGAGGCCAATTTGGAGGTTACTCTACTAATTAAGTTGAGAGATGAGGCTGGTCTGAAGGAAGAAGCCGTTGCAGTCAGAATAGAGAGACTAGGCTCTGCTCCTGGCATGCTGGTAAATGCTGAGGGGAGAGCTATAACAATATATGGAGTTAATTACAATCTATCAGGCTAAGCAATTTAACCTAGATTTGAGCTAGTATTCTCATTCTTTTCCACTGACAGTCACACAAAGCAGAGTGAGAATTTCGGGGTATGTTTAGGCACCTACACACCTCACCTGCTCCACTCCTCTTTTGCTAATTGTGCATTGCTTCATCTGTGCTCATATTTCTACATTCAGCACATTGGGTGGGGCATTTGGAAATGTTAGTCTTCTGCCATAACAAAGACTCAAATGAGTATTATGTATTTACTAGTATAAATTTATAGAATTATTTGGCTATACCAAAAACCACAGGAGTTTTCAAAAGCAATGAAGTGAATGGTGGCACTAGCAAAAAAGTAATAAAACAATATGTTAACAAGCTGTTAATCCAGACCATAAATCTGAGTATATGTTCAAGCCTTTTTAAATCCAGAAATGTAAGTGGGAAATAGATCTAAACTGAAGTTTCATCAGCTAAATTAATATCAAACATCACAATAGTAAATCACAGAAAAAGCCAGAAAATGTGAAGGATATTCCCTTTTAACAGTAAGTGGAAACTTGAAAGGGAATTAGGAAATGGTGTAAATGATTCTTGACAAATCACTAATTTTAATAATAATGGAAAGACTACAAGAATCTCATATTTTAATTGTAGTTCTATAGACTTGTCTCATAGTGTTATTTATTTTTTTTTTGGTAGAAAAAAAAATTTGAGATATTCAAATTACGCAGAATGCTGGAAAGTCCCTTCTTGTACCCATTCCTTTGTATTTCCTGCTACATGTCTATGCATTTTGCAATTATACATTTTACTGTAATTTCTCCCTTAGTTTGGGATTAATTTTACTTAAAACTCATTAAGTTTCTGTAATAAAAAATGGAAATCCCTGTAAATATTCAAAAATATGGTGATACTATTCTCTAATCGTTTTTTACTTATGCTATTGTGAGGAGATTCACTGATTATTCATCTATCATAAAATGTACTTCAGCAAGAAATTCTTAAGCATGTTTGTTTTGTTTGGGAATTTTATAGTAGAAACAATGAACTACATTTCATTCAAATAAGTATTTTAAAAGTATGTGTGTTAAAAAGATATTTTATACATTTTAAGAAGAACTCTTTTCCATCCTAGTATAATTGGAGGATCATCTGGTGATGTAGTTAATGATGCATTAGGTGGCTAACTGCAAGGTCAGCAAATTGTTTCCACCAATAACTGCAGGAGAATGGTGGTCGTTCTAATCAGTCTTGCAGCATCACTTTGAGGCCCAAGTCACTCAAGGGGAGTGAGTTTTCCAATAAGCATAATAATTTAATTGGGGATCTTCAGATTTTGTATTTCTTGATTTTTTTCATGCAATTGATTTAATTTATGTTCACCCCAAAATACCTCAACTTGACTAGACTATGCTTTCCAGCACTAAATACTTATTTTCCATTTTGTGATGGGATATCCCTGTCCTCCAAAAAACCCAAACCCAGTCCATTGCCATTGAGTCCATTGCCGTAGTGGAAACACGCTTTACTGTAGGACATGAACTAGCTCAAGGTCACTTGCTCTAAATCACCAGCAGATCCATCTGTGAAAGATGAGGCTTTCTACTCCTGAAAAGAGTTAACGTCTTAGAAACCCACGTGGGGCATTCTGCTATGAGTACCTGTCCTGTGTATTCTGCAGGGTGGCTATACGTCAGCATGT
This sequence comes from Echinops telfairi, assembly GCF_000313985.2. Lineage (NCBI taxonomy): Eukaryota > Metazoa > Chordata > Mammalia > Afrosoricida > Tenrecidae > Echinops > Echinops telfairi. Next base: position 43,705,416 of record NW_022103968.1, read on the forward strand.
ACTCAGTGACCCTGAGGTTGGAGATTTAGGATGATGTCAATGAAGCAAGATTAGAGGCAGTTATGTTAATAAAGCAGAATCTTGAGTCCATCTTCTTTTAGATATAAAAGAGATTAAGCAAACTGGCAGCAATGAGAGGGATCTACCACTACCACCAAGAAAGAAGAGCAGGGCCGAGTGCGTTCTTGGAATTCAGGATCCCTCTACTGAGACTTGTAAGTTCCAGAGGCAGATTGAGGTTAAAGCTCATGGAGTTCTCCAAGAATTGCCGAATCCCCCCATGTTGAGAAGCATCCAGGATCTTCCATCAGAGCCTGGGTTGGGGACTCTAATTCACTAAACTTGCAGAGAATACATTGTCGCTTATTAAAGTTATCCACTTGTAATATTGCTTTGACTGCAGCACTTGATAATTAGAGTACTGAAGTTATGATAAGATATTATGGATAAATGCACCAAATGATATAATGATGCTGACACTCATGAGAGGCATTCTCCTACTAAAGTTTGCAATGCTTCAAGCAAAACCAAATATCTCATTGCCTTGTGAGTCCATTGTGCCTCAAGGCTACTCTGCGTAGGGCTGCTTAGATGGTAACATTTTCCCATCTTGGATACCCTCAGCTTTCTCCTGTGGAGTAGCTGTAGCTTGGAACCCCTTACCTTGTAATTAGCAACCTATCACCAAATGATGACACCACCAGGGCTTCTTAGGGCTTTAACATAAACTCAAGACAATATTAGTAGTTAATCGAAGTCATTTGAAGGAAAATGCTCATTGATGAAGAGGTTGGTACTGTTTTCTTGTAACAATTTTAAGAGTGTTCATTTTATAAAGAAGCAAGGTGATAACTTGGCTGACTTTAATTGTAAATCGACCCTTTTACTGCAACTTTACTTCAAAAGTCTCAGTCCAAGCTCTTTATAGAACATCACAACATTTGTGAGGTGGCTCAAGCCTGAGCCGTCATGTCTTCTGTTATACATAAGGTTGCTGTAAATTGGAACCATCTCAATGCACCTAACAACAATAACAAGAAACAAACAAACACAAACACCAAGCCCATGGTCCTTGAATTGATTCTGACCCGTATCGGCCCTCTACAGGGTTTCTGAAGCTCTGTAAACTTTAACAGGAGCAGAAAGTTTCATGTGTCTCCTGCAGAGCAGCTAGTGGGTTTTAAAATCCAATCTTGTGGTCAGCAGTCTAACACTCACCCCAGGGAGCCAGCAAGCTCCAGCAAGCACTGTGTCCAACACTTTCCTCCCATAAAGAGTGACCCTGAGCTGTAGTGTTGATCAACCACACAGTTTTCTTTCCGGCAGCCACAGCTCTTTAGGATACCTGGTGGCACAGTGGGTTAAGTGGTGAGTTTTTATTTTACTTTTAAAAATGTATTATGAATTAGGAGTTAATACACATACTATTCCAGATTTTGATCACATCAAGCAGAATTATACAATTGCCTCCACAATCAGTTTCCAAACATTCTTTTTCTTCCTGGACTCTTTGACATCATCTCCCTCTTACCCACCTCACCCCCAGTGCAACCTTCCACCTCCAACTCTGAGCTTTTATTTGGAAGCTCATCAGTCAATACCCTCCAGGACCTCCATAGGAGAAAGATGAACTGCTCCAGTAAAGATCACTTTGGAAAACCCTATGGACTATAACTTCTCATCTACTCTGTCCTATAGGGTCATTGCGAGTTGGAATTGACTCGACGGCTGAGCATTGGATTGAAACATCCTCTGGGATGTTGTATTTGATAATCCTTTGTGGGGTGTGATAACCTAAAACAAGAAATAGAGAGCTGGTTAGTAGAGCTTTAGAAATTCTATTGTGAAATGATGTTACCCACACTAGAACCTTGTCTGACTTCAAATTTATTTGAGAAAGAGCAGGAGATAGGTGCTAGCATTTTGGTTCACTTGGATCTTATCAGTTCATTTAGCTCCAAGTGAAAAAGAAGACATGTACAGGGGTCTTAACTAGAAGACCAGGAGCACACAATTTCTTCAATAGGGATCATGCCTAGTCTCATAAGGTCTTATGAAGAAGTGGCTGAATAGATGTCTGAAATAGCCTAAAAAGCAATGTTATACTGAAGCCCAGCTCTTGGATCAGGAATGTTGCTGCAGGTGAAAAGGAATGATTGGAGGTAACAAAATTAATCATACTGATCATAGGTGGAACCTGCCTACTTGAAATAGGACTTAGAACAGGAATCCTGACCAGTATGGACAGGACAGAGGTAAGTTGAAGAAAGACTGGTATTGACAAAGGCAAAGGTATAGTTACTGGACCGAGTTTGCTTCAGAAGGAAAGTAGGTAAGCAACACTACAGCTACAAGTGCTTTGATATTAAATTACATAATTCCTAGTATATGAAAATACACAGTTGAAGGTTTTTTCTTCAAATTGGACTTTGAAAAAGGGTACTCAGGTGTCAAACGCAATTGTGGGATAAGATGTATCAGTCTTTTAGGAGTTAAAATCATTAAAGAACCTTGTTCTCTGGTCAAAACAAAGAGAAATCTTTTAAATTTCCCTAAAGCTCTGAATATAGTTCAGGCAGTAGATATATCTCTTTGTTATTTAGCAAAGACATTTTTTGTTAGCTATTGAACGCTTCAAACACCTGTGATGTTTCCTGGGGAAAGAATAAGCTTGGAAGAACATCAGTGGAGCTGAATAATTTAGGTAAGTCTGGGAGTGAAAACACACCCTATAAAAGTGGAATCAGAGAGATTTATTGATTTATTGATAGCTCAGAGATGTTCCAGACCAAGAAATCCCAAAATCCAGAGTGCAGATGGGCACTCCAAAGAGGAACTGATAGCTAACCTAGTGTGCATATGATGGCCTGGAAGACAGAGGAATTGAAGGCAGGTTATCTTAATGAAGGGGTTTACTAGATTTGTGGGTAAAATATGTGTGGTAGTACATGATTGGTTAAAGATACTTAATTGCAAACATATGTGAGTTTCAGGTGATTATAGGCTGCCACAAGACAATGGCAGAACATGCTTTCCTGGAAACATACTATTAAAACTGCTTCTTCAAGTACGTCTTTTCCTGGGGCCCTATTGTAAAGATTGGTTGATAATGCTGTGTGCCAAGAACTTTAAGCAAAGACTAACACAGAGAATCCCCCCCCCCTTTTAAGGCTATATTGTTACATAAGCACAAAGTTAAATACAGGGGAGCACAACAGTTGCTAGAAATGGTAACTTTGAAATTCGACATGAATTTGATCATCAGGCCAGGATAAGTTGGTGTTAAGGTTTGGCTTTCATGCTGTTCTATTTAGTACATAAACCAAGCATCCTAGATTGACCGTTTTACAAGAAATACATTTATCCCATAGAAGTATGAGAGGATAATTATTATATTATAACATTTGATATTATTTCTGTAATAGTGAGAACATTTTCTAATAATGGTAGTAGTTATCTCCATCCAAATATGACATTTTACACTCTATTTAAAAGACTAGAATGTCTTTCATTGAGTTCATTATATATTGGCTTTTAAGCAGAAAACATTAATGAGAATTTGGCATTCTCTATTTATTTTAGAGTTGAATTTACAAGATGCAAATTCTTGATTTAATGCTACATTTTCTGTTTTTTAAATCATTTTATTAGGGGCTCATACAACTCTTATCACAATCCATACATACATCAATTGTGTAAAGCACATTTGTACATTCATTGCCCTCATCATTCTCAAAACATTTGCTCTCCATTTAAGCCCCTGGCATCAGGTCCTCATTTTTTCCCCCCTCCGACCCCGCTCCCCCCTCCCGCATGAGCCCTTGATAATTTATAAATTATTATTTTGACATATCTTGCCCTATCCGACGTCTCCCTTCACCCACTTTTCTGTTGTCCATCCCCCAGGGAGGAGGTCACATGTAGATCCTTGTAACCTGTTCCCCATTTCCAACGCACCCTCCCTCTACGCTCCCAGTACCGCCACTCACACCACTGGTCCTGAACGGATCATCTGCCCTGGATTCCCCGTGTTTCCAGTTTCTAGCTGTACCAGTGTACATCCTCTGGTCTAGCCAGACTTGCAAGGTAGAATTCGGATCAAGATAGTGGGGGGGCAGGGGGGGGGCCCGCAGCGGAAGCATTTAGGAACTAGAGGAAAGTTGTATTTTTCATCGTTGCTACATCACACCCTGACTGGCTCGTGTCCTCCCTGAGACCCCTCTGCAATTTTAAATGACTCAGAATGTGAATTTTCAAAAAATAATAATAATTTAGGAGGGTGTTATATTTTTTGGTATTTGTCATGATGTAGCTCCTATAACTTTGTTTATAACAAATAATTTTTATTAGTACAATATTAGTGAAATTGTAGGTAAGTGTGTTCATATTTTGTTTCTTAATAATCTTTGGTTGGAACTTTATACATCAATTTTAATATAATTAAAATAAGCATTTGCTCAATGAAATGTCAATGGTCTAAAGAAAGATTTTATTGTATTAAAATCTTAGGAATTTTTTAAGTCATCATTTTTGGTTATTAATATATGAGTTTTAAACATGCATCTCATATTTCTCTTTAATTCATATAAATTATAAAATTATCTTAAAATATATGGAAATATTTGAAAGCACATAAAATGTAAGTATGCCATTCAAAATGCCTTACAAAATATGGAACATAAAACTTTTTAATCATTCCTTAAAAATTTAATAAAAAGCAATGATCTTGAACACCTATACATAATTTTTTCTGCTCATGACCAGTAGTATATGAATTAGTTTACTCTTGTGCCCTCAATTCAAAAAGTTTCTTATTTAACCACTAGAAGAGATTATTCATGACTCTGTGGGCCCATCCATTATATAAATTCATAAAAATTATTGAATACTTCCATGTTTGAGATTCTGTTCAGAATCATTTCCAATTATGGTTCTGTGTACATTGAGAGACATAAATCTTAACAGCATGTGATTGTGGTTTATAGAGAATAGTAAAGCAATGACAAAAAAGAGTAAAACAAAGATTTTTTCCGCTCATTTTTTTCTTTAAAAAAAAAAACTTTCATTGGGGGTCTTACATCTCTTATCACAATCCATACATTTCCCCAATGTGTCAAGCACATTTGTACATATGCCGCCATCATCATTTTCAAAGCATTCTCTTCCCATTTGAACTCTGGATATCAGCTCCCTATTTCTTCCCCCTCCTTCCCCTGCCCGCCCTCCCTCACGAACCGTTGATAAGTTATAGATTATTTTTTGCATATCTTACATTGTCCTCCTTTGCCCCCACCCACTTTTCCATTATTCATCCCCCTGGGAATGGGTTCTAGTTTGATCTTTGTGATCAATTTTCCCCTTTCTCCCCCCACACTCCCTTAATCCTCCTGGTATCTCTACTCTCCTTGTTGGCCCTGAAGGGTTTATCTATCCTGAATTCCCTGTGTTGCAGGCTCTTATCTGTAGCAGTGTGCGTGCTCTGGTCTAATCTGATTTGTAAGGTAGAATTGAGGTCATCATATGGGGTGAAGGAAGCACCAAAGAGCTAGAGGAAATTGTGTGTTTCATCGGTGCAGTACTGCACCCTGACTGGCTCATCTCTTCCCTGTGGCCCCTCTGTGAGGGGATGTTCAATTTTCTACAGATGGGCATTGGCTCTCCACTCCATGACCAACCCCCACCGTTCACCTTGGGTATGGTTTTCTTCTGGGTCTTAGACACCTGTTACCTGATCCCATCAACACCTCATGATCACACCGGCTGGTGTGCTTATTCCATGTGGGCTTTGTTGCTTCTGAGCTAGATGGCCACTTGTTTATCTTCAAGATTTTAAGGCTAGACGCTATATCTTTTGATAGCCAGGCACCATCAGTTTTCTTCACCACATTTGCTTATGCACCCATTTTGTCTTCAGTGATTTTGTCGGGAATGCCGGATGGTTAGAACAGTGTTCTTGTGTAGAGGGAGTACTTGAGTTGAGACCCAATGTCCATCTGCAACCTTAATTCTTAACATATAGATATGAGTACATAGTTCTATTCTCCCACTCATTTCTTTGATTGACTAGGATTTTATAATTTACCATTGCTATGACAATTGTGATCATGCTACTTGGAACAATTCAATTCAGAAAAAGAGCATATGAGCCAGGTAAGAATAGTCAATGGACCTGTACAATTTTAGGACAGGTGGTAGACTTGGTTATCTCTCACGATTCATTAAATCTAATCATATGCTTTTCCAGTCCTTCTCGCATCACTGTAACTAGATGTCTTACTTTTGAGATCACTTTTTCCCAGGAAGCTGTTCTTTCGCGAGGAAGATGGAATTCTCTAGAAAATAATTAGAGAGATGAAAACACTACCTTCAGAAATGTATAGAGTTAGATGGAGGATATAGTGAAACACAATAGTTTCACATTCTTATGCTTTTGTTCTATAAAGGTTTTAAAAAATAATTCTATAGCAAGATTTTTAACTGATGGAATATATTGGGAAAATATCCACAAGTATGTTGTAGTCGTTATTGCTAAAGCTTTTTAAAAGTAGTTATACTTTTAGCCATGGCTTTACTAGAAGTAGTACATCTCTTGGATAAAAGCATGGAGGAGGCTTAGAATTGCTATGAAAACATACCAGATACACAAGGGATGGACAGTGTGGCGTCAACGCAGCTGGCCTGCAATCTGTTTCTCCCTTGATTGTTACAGGTATGTGTCAAGCCCAAGAGGAAAGAATACAAGATATTTTACTGGTCTATTCAACTTGTAAATATGATAACAGGACCTATGGGAAAACAGACTAATGGTATTTATTTACCAGGAATGGAGTTCTTATGTATAAAATGCTCTCAGTGGGATAATTTTTTGGTTTGTTTTGCAATTACCTATGATCAACAAACTTACAAAGGTATGAAGCATAACTCCCTGGAGAATGTCAGAAAAACTATATAACTTTTGGTGATATAAAATGGATATCTTTCATAATGTGAACACTTTCTGCTTTGTGAGACAATACACACCCTGAGTTAGCGAATGTATTAGTTTGTCTGGCTGAAAAGCACATGTCCTGGGAGGAAAGAGAACCTGGGTGGACCTGCAGGCAAGAGTAGAATTGTCCTTGCTTTACCTGTTTCTCTAGCATGCTAATATTCTTAAAATTATTAATAAAGCTTGCTAGTGGATGTATTAGGTATCTACTGCTTCTATAACAAATATATTATAAGTAGATGACTTCAGCAAACACATTTATTATCTTTCATTTTAAGTGAGTCACTTCCATTAGGGTCATTCAGACTCACAAGCTGTGATTTTGCCCCTGTGGTCTATAAAGTCCTCTTCAGACTCGTGAAACATACAATGACACCGAATACAGGATGATCATAGGCCAGTGGGTAGAAAGTCTTGTGGATCCAGTGGCATAGTAAGCATCTCAGCACTGGCAGGGGTCTCCACGTGGCGTCTCCAGTTCCCAGGGCTTGGGGTAATGCCATGTGTCTTTGTTTCAGCAGAGTGTCTCCAAGGAAGTGAGCAGAGAGAGACTCCTGCCTCCAAGGAGGAAACACAGGATTTCCCAGAATTCTCAGGAGAAGGCCCTGCCCACACAGAGGCCTCATTGGCTATAAAATGATTGACAGGCTAGACTCCACCCCTTCACTCCCAATCCTCAAACCGACACCTGATTATGTAACTACCACAATGTAGGTTCAGTAGATCAAGATTCCAAATGTAAATTTTCAACAGTTTTGAAGCCAATTTGAAGCCCTCTCTAAAAATCTGTGGCATAGTTTTATCACCACATTATAGATCAATGATTTAAAGACATTTCATTTACTATGTTTTTGATGTTGTTAAGATCATTGATTTGGTTCAGCCACAGAGCAACCTTATATACAACACAATGAAGCACTGTCTAGTCCTACATGTTCCTCACAATGTGTGAACCTATTGACAAATCCAGTAGGTTTTTGTCAATCGCTCTCATTAGGGTTTTTCATTCTACTTTCCCAAGCGTATGTCCTTCCCCAGGAAGTAGTCCATCGTGATGATGTGTCCAAAGTACACGATGCTGTGTCTTATCGTTCTGCCTTTACAGGAGCATTCTGGTTGTACGACCCCCAACAAGGATGTGTTCATTCTTTGGGTAGTTCTCAGTATATTTAATACTCTTCACAAACATCATGGTTCGATTCCATCAATTCTTTTTTGCTCTTTCTTATTCAATGTCCAACTTTCTCATGCATATGAAAAGAGTGAAGATTCTGGCTTGGGTCAGGAGTAAGGCACCTGAGTCCTCAAAGTGATTGGCTTTTTTTTTTTTTTAACATTTTAAAGAGGTCTTTTTCAGCAAATTTGCCCAATCCAATATATCATTTTGTTTTTTAGTTACTTAGTTTTAGCTGTAACCCTACATAGGTCTAGCTGAACCACAACATATCTTGCTCTTGCAATGATCTCAGTCTAAAATTAATATATAGATGATATTTATAAATTCAATGGAGTGTGTATAGGGGGAATTAGGAAATGATAGTATTCAGAAGTATTTTTTATATCACTTCATTTCATTCACTATCATTGAGTTGGATCCAATCATAGTGACGACCTATCTATCTATATATCTAATTGTACTTATTTGTTGTAGTTGCTGAGAATATACATGTACCATTTAATGACATTGATGACATTCTTTGAGTTATGTAACCATTCTCACCTTCCTTTTCTAAGTTGTTCATCCTCTATTGATATACGCTTACTCTAATATTTCCATGCATTCCTTCAAGCTGCTGTTTTCAACTGGATCCTATGTGTATAGTTTTCAATAGATTATAATGCTCAAAGCAGACTATACAGATTGATTAAACTCAACTATAATTTGATTTTAGGAAGACTTCAATACATATTTTTGTTTAAGATTTATAGATTATCTCAGGGCAGTCCTTTCAAGGGTTCATCTGGCCTCCATACTTCCAGAAATTTGAAATTCTTAATGCACTCTCTCCTTTTTGATCAGAATACTTCTGTGGAATCTTTGATCAAAATGAGTTATGGTGATAATGGCCATAAGTCAGTGGTCTGGCATCACAGCAAAGAAACAGGTGCCCATGGAAGCAATTAGCCACATAGTATGCTTCTTTCTCTACTTCCTGACTCTCCTGCATCTGTTGTTCCCGGTGAACAGAGATCAATTGTTGTATCTAGAATGGCTTCTTTTAAGCTTTGAAGCCTCCAGGTACTCTCCATCAAACCAGCAAGTAGAACAGAAAAATGGTTCTGAGGCCATGTAACTGGGAAGACCTATCAAGCCACAGCCATAACCCTCCACACAAAGAAACCCAGTCCATGAGATTTTTGTTTTCACATAAGCAGCTTCACCAGCTATTCTCCACCCCAACCCTCCCCACACGGTACATACATCACTCACACACTTTTTCCAATTCAGCTTTCACAGTTTATTGACAATTAGAATAATCATCCGTACAACCCTACCCTTAATATAATATTCCCATCATTGTTAATGCCTCCTTCCCCTGAGCGCTCACCGCTGCAAACATTAATGACTTCATTCTCTACACATTTGCCTTTTCTTAACATTTCATATATGTGAGGCCATCTAATAGGGGTCATTTTATAATCAACTTTCTTTATACTCTGCACAGTGTCTTCCAGCTCCATCCAGATTGTACATATGTGCTTGATACAATCGACGTATGGATTGTTATAAGAGCTGTATGAGTCCCCAATAAAATTATTTATTAAAATAAAATAAAAGCAAATTGTAGCCTGTATCAAGGCTCCGTTTGTCCTACTGGCTGAGTGGTAGTCTAGTGTTTCATATATAGAACAGTGTTTGTTTATTTATCTGTGGATGCAGCGTTAGGCTGTCTCCACCTTTTAGTTATGATAAACAGTGCTGTAGTGATTATGGTCTCATGTCTCCTTTCTGCTTTCTGTGTTTTTCAATAATGGATTATCTGATATCATAACAAAATAACATACAGGAAAAGACAAACTAAATAAATCAGACTTTCATAAAAATGTAAGTTTAGCAAAAGATTTTTACCAAAATAGTGCAAGGATAAGCTACCAACTTAGAGAATATCTTCAGAAATAATGTATCTAACAGGAATCTAATAACGAAAAATTATCGAAAATTTTGACAACTTAGCAACAAAAGAGAAATAACCCAATCTAAAATTAGCAAAAGACTTAAAAAGATGTTTCACCACTAATGGCATTCAAATGGTCACTAACCACAGAAAAAATGCCCGGCATCTTTATCTGTCCAAATGCAAGCTCACTGTCAACAATCAGATCCTGACTTCTTTCAACCCTACAGAAGGTTTCTGAGACTGTCACACCTTATGGGAGCTAGGAGCCTTACTTTCCCCAAGAAGCAGGTGGTGGGTATGACCAGCCAACCCTGACCTTGGCAGTCCAGCTCTTCCTTATCTCACAGCCAAACCAGGGTCTCACATCAAACCACATCCAAATGAGACACTCTTCACTGATGGCTATCATTTAAAACACAAACAAACATAAAATAATACATGTTGACAAAGACGTCAGGGAATTGAATGCTTATCCATTGCTGGTGGAATGTAAACCAGCACAACCATTTTGGAAAACAGTGTGAAGTTCCTCAAACTATATATGACCCAACAATTCTATTCCTTGGTATATAGTCAAAATATTTGAGAAATATTGGTATGCATTTTAATGCTAGGAAAATTATAAAGGTTTTTGCCTTGCTCTAAAAATAAAACAGTTAATGATCATATTTCATTACTTTGGCATGTGAACTATATATCTCAAAAGTTCATTCTCTGATGATGATATTCAGTTTCATTCTTGGCTATTTCTAAATACTGATTTTAGCGCTCAGCTATTTAGCAGTCAGTCAAAAGTTTCATTCATTTCTTTTTTTATCAATATAATGTATGAAGGAAATTGCTCTATGAAATGTTACAGATTAATGTTCCAGCTAATTTGGTCTTTTCTTAGATTTCAAGAAAGTATTCATTAGGAGCCATCCCCCCTTACTCTTGACCAGTTTGACATGGGTTTCTTAACAGACTTTTTTGCCAATAGCTTTTCAGACCCAAACAGGGATCTTTTTCTACAATGAAAAATCTTATCTCTTGGCTTCTTCAACTTTGCCCTGTGCCAGCCTCTACTCTTGAGTTGCACCATGTTAAGATAAACCCAGCACTAATGTTTCCTGCCTATCAGTTTCACCAGTGCCTTGAGAACAATGGTGAGTGCAGAGGACTTGCAGTAGATGGTGCCTGTGCCATTTCCATGGCCAAAAGCAAAACTATTTTTTGTTTCTTTGTTTGCTTTTTGGGTTTCTTTTGACCTTCAAATACCTTTCAGTTCATTTTATTGCAAACATTTGAAACAATATTCTTTTATTTTATTTAAAATTTTTATTTTATCGGGTACTCTTACAGTTCTTATAATAATCCATACATCAATTGTATCAAGCACATTTGTACATATGTAGCCATTATCATTTCCCAAATATTTTCTTTCTACTTGAGCCCGTGGTATCAGCTCCTCTTTTTTCCCCTCCCTCCCGCAACCTCCTATCCCCATGAACCCTTGATAATTTAGAAATTATTTTTATTTTCACATCTTACGTCTGCTGTCTCCCTTCACCCAAGTTTCTGTTGTTCATCCCCCTGAGGGGAGTAGGAGTGTACATCAATCATTGAGATTGGTTCTCCCTTTCCCCCCCTTCTCCCCCACCTTCTTCCCAGCTTCATGGCATTGTTACTCTCATTGTTGGTCTTGAGGGGTTTATCTGTCCTGGATTCTGTCTGTCAAGAACTCTTATCTGTACCAGTGTAAATGCTCTGGTCTAGTCAGATTTGTAAAGTAGGATTGACATCATGATAGTGGGGGGTTTGCGGGGAGGAAGCATTCAAGAACTAGAGGAATTGTGTATTTTGTTGGTGTTATACTGCATCCTGGCGGGCTTTTCACTTCCTTGTGACCCTTCTATTAGGGGGTGTCCAATAGTCTACAGATGGGCTTTGGGTCTCCATTATACCTGTTCCCATCGAAACCTCATGATCACCTGGGTTGGTGTGCTTCTTCCATGTGGGCTTTTTTGCTTCCCTGCTAGAGAGCCGCTTGCTTAAGTTCAAGCCTTTAAGACCCCAGATGCTATATCTTGTGATAGCCAGGGGTGCAGTAGCAGTCTCCACAATTGAGTGGGGTCCAAGGGGAGGTTGTGTAATTGAGGGGTAAAATTATAGAGACATCAAACAAGATAAAGCATGCAATTGCTCACCATCCTGACAGCCATGATTTCAGGAGCCAGGTCCATGCAGAGAGCTGGAATGTATTGCTAACCAAGGCTTATATACACTTAAGGGTTGTGCATGTTCCCCTAATTACAGGTAACCACATACATAACAGGAAAGTGCTGTACAATAGGCCTATGTGTGAGAGGAAGGGGATGAGCTAGGGGTGTACATGCAATAGGAAGGGGAGGTCCTAGGGATACACATGTGACCAGATGGGAGGAACCTAGATTTAAGTGGCAGCCTAACCTTCGACCTCCTTGAGTTGGCTTGGTCTTGTCTTTGGTCTCTCCTTCAGGGGAAAAATGATTGTTCTAGATGCCTGATAGCCCTCAGGGAGATAACCTTTAAGCAGCTGACCTCCAAGTGGGTAGATATTTATCATGTGTTTGCAAGTAGTGTCTTGGGTTTGGCATATAATATGGGGGGAAAACCTGGGGAAAAACCTTTCTGTATCCCACAGCCAGGCACCAATCAGCCTTCTTTTCCACATTAGCTTATGCACTCATTTTTCTTTAGTGATCTTGTCGGGAAGGTGAGCACCACAGAATCTCAGGTTATTAGAACAAAGTGTTCGTGCATTGAGGGAGGATATGAGTAGAGGCCCAATGTCTGTCTGCTACCTTGATACTTAACCTATAAATATATGTACATAGAGCTATATCCCTATTGGTATATATTAATATATTTACATATGTACACGCCTATGTTTATACCACTATAAGTGTCTTTTGCTTCATAGTTCTTTCCTCTATTTCTTTTTACTTTCCTCCTGTTCCACTATCGTGTTTGATCTTCATTCATCTCTATCTAATTCTTCTCAACTATATTGCACTTGATCAACTCCACCAGGCACTCTATGCCCTCCTTGCCATCAATTTTAGATCTCTTGTTGTTCCCTTATTACTGGGTTTGTTGGCTCCTCCCTCCTTTTCCCCCACCTCATCCTCTCCCCTCTCTTCTGGAAATGTTGGTCCATTGTTTTCTACTTGGGATTGTTTATCCTGCCTATCTTATATAGATAGACATGAAAAGAAAGAAAAGACAATAGCCAATGAAATAGTTCCAGGTCTGTCTCCTGACCCTTATGAATGTTTTCTGATTGGGTCTGATGCAGTGTCAAGCCCTACTCCCAAAGGGACTTCAAAGCTTATTTTCAGAATTCCTCAGGGACTTTGTTGCTTTGCTCCCCTTGCTGCTCTGTTGCACTCCTTCGTTATGCCCTAGTGTGTGTGGGTTGGGTGGGTAGGTGGGGTCAGATTGGGAACAATTCTGAAATTTGTCTTTGGTGCTGTCCCCCATAGAGCTGTGTGTCAGTAAGGGGACATTGTGTCTTGTGGGGGGCCGACCTTAGGGTCCTTCTTGTGCATAGGCTGCTCCAAGAGGGGATTTTGTCCTAGAAGCTTGCTGGTCCAGGATCTGTTCTCTCTCTCTCTCTCTCTCTCTCTCTCTCTCTCTCTCTCTCTCTCTCTCTCTCTCCCTCTCTCCCTCTTTTCCTCTGTCCCTCTTAGTTTGTTCCTATGTGGCCTGTGTAGACCTGCCACTCTCCCCAGGCTGTATCTTCTGTGCTGTACTCTTCAATGCATTCTTTTGGGGGAGGGGGTGGATATAACTGGGATAGAGGCTGGCCCGGCCTTGCAGACCTCTCTGTTAGTTCACTGCTTCATGCCAGTATGTTGCCCTCAAGGCCTGGTGCACCAGGTTCAGGTCCTGGTCCCTCTCTCCCTTTGCTTTGGAGACATAAATAGTACCCTCCCCATGGTGGATTAGTTCCCTGTTCTCCCCAATGCCTTTGTCTTTCTCATAGGAAATATTATTCCATTGCTCTATCTGAAATTAAAAGCAAGGTTTTTATCCCTTTTTAAAAGATTATTATTAATTAGGAGTTAATACATATATTATTTCATAGTTCAATCAAGTCAATTATACAATTGCTACCACAATTCAAACATGCTCTTCTTTCTGAACTCCTTGGCATTGTCTTCCTTTTAGCCCCTGTCCCCACCATTGTGCCTCCCACCCACCCCCTAAACCCTTATTCTACGTGCTATCCCTACAGGCTTATCAATCCTGGGTTTCATATACCAACGTACATAAAAACGTAGTACACAATTTCATAAGGGTGACATAACACCTCTGAGATACCCTAATATGAACAAACAAAATCAAACCAAACAAAAATACAGAAAATGTTGAAAACCAGATCAGGTCCAGCGTGCACCAGAGACTCCTCAACTGACAACGTTTTAACTGTTCAAGTCAGAGATATGCCTTTGATTGTCTATTCTCATCTATCTAATGTTCTCTTTATAGTAACCATTTTTCTCCCATCCCTCAATTGTGGATAGAGTGAGTTCACAGGAGGCTTATGTCCTATGTTGTTCCCGCAAATGAATCTTGGCCTCCCACTGTCATCCCTAGCCTTCTGCAAACTGGATTCTCACAATTTAGGCTCCTTTGATTTTGGATCTTATGGATTACAATCCTTCGGTGACTGATGATGGTGTGCTTCTTTTATGTGGACTTAGTTGACATATCACTTAGATGACTCCTTGTTTGGAGACAAACTTTTTAGACTCCAGATGCTATTTTATAAGATAGCTGTGCACCATCTAGCCTCTCACCACGCATTGCCAAGCACCCATAACTTCTGTGTTCCCTTCCTGAGGGCGAGTGTCAAGCAGGGTCATGATGTAAAAAGTAATTGTTCTTAAGTTGGAGTTGGGACTTAGTGCAAGCCCAAAACCCATTCCTCTATCTATGCTGTTGATTTTTTAAAATTTATTATTGATTGGGAATTAATACATATCATTCAATAGTTCAATTATGTCAAGCAGAATTGTACAATTACCTCCAGAATCAGTTTCCAAATATACTCACCCACCCCTCACTAGAATCTTTGACATCATCTCCCTTTTACCCCACCATCACCCCTGGCCCCTGCTTCCTCCCAAAACCTTTATTCTGCTTGCTGCCCCTATTGATTTCATTTACCCCAAAACAGAAAAACATGTACTGTGTTTCCCAGAAAGTAAGACATCCCCCGAAAACAAAACTTACTTAGTGTTGCCTCTCACTGAAATATGAGGCATCCCCCCCAAATAAGACCTCCCTGAAAATAAGGCCCCCCGAAACTGCAGTAACTCTGGACTGTGGACCGTAGTTGCGGGCGCCACTGCGCAATCACTGTTGGCCGCAGAGCAGCCGGAGCAGACAGAAAGTGTAAGGTCTCTTTTAATAAAACAGTAAAACAATAAACAATAAATGTGTACCATATTCTTCTTCATGGAAAAATAAGATATCCCTTAAAAATAAGACCTAGAGCATCTTTGGGAGCAAAAATTAATATAAGACACTGTCTTATTTTTGGGGAAACAGGGTACCACAGCTTCAAGAGGAAGACGCCCCACTGACATAACACCTCTGAGATGTACTCTAATATGAACAAAGAAAAGCAGAATAAAACAGAATGCCTGTCACAGGTTTGCCAGAATAATACATATCCTAATATAGCATATGGGGCATTGATTCAGCAAGACCCTGTCTGTCCGCCTGCCAGCATTTCAACAAGCTTGGTACAGCTGTCTTCCACTTCCTCCGACACCGTGAGTCTGCAGCCTTAAGTACTCAGGTTACAAGTGTAGCAATACTGTTTGTTTTCAAATCAAATTTTCTTTTCAATAATCCTACCAGGGAAACAGTAGTCTGCTATTCCTTTAAATATGACCTATTCAATAATCACCTTTTCCAAGGACATACATTAATATTTTAAGAGGTAGTATACTTTTAGTTTCATATTTAAAGATAATATTTTCACCATTAACAATGTTTTAGCCTTGTCCTTGGAGTGTATGGGTCACCAATGTTGCTCTG
Source organism: Echinops telfairi (assembly GCF_000313985.2). Lineage (NCBI taxonomy): Eukaryota > Metazoa > Chordata > Mammalia > Afrosoricida > Tenrecidae > Echinops > Echinops telfairi. The sequence goes on from NW_022103968.1 coordinate 43,721,595, forward strand.
AGGGGCTTTTAATATCTTTTATATGCTTTCCATGACCCACCGAAATCATAAAAATGTACATTAGCCTGTAATGTCCACATTTATTGGGATCTAGAGACAGACTCCATTCCACCGGCTCTGTAGAGTCGGATCCTCCCCTTGATTTAAGAGCCAGGGAAGCTGGTGATTGTCAATGCGTCCTCTAGCTCACCCACAGATACGGCGTCAAAACCCAAGTAGTTACTACTGCATTTCACAGAGCATAGACACACGAGGGAAGGAGAGTGGGATGTGAACAATAATAATAACTTACACATTCAGTTGGTAGTACTAAGAATTTTATCCTTCCCCTCCTTGGAGAGAGCAAAATGGCTCATCAGAGGCTTCTTGGGGTAAATCCTAAAGAATACAACTGGCAGTCTGAAGAAGTAGAATTTTAGGAGATATGCCCCCCCTGCCCCCCTAAGTTAAACGAACTATCCAGATTCATGGAGACCACACAGAAGCTAGGACTGCACCAGCCGCAGGGGGGAAGTAGCTGCAGATGGAAACGTCTGTCTTGGTCTGGGTGGGGACTGAGCGACTGGGTGAGGGAGGCGGTTCTACACAAATCCAGCCAGGTTTCCTCCGTTTTCTAAAACGTTATGTCAACCATCTGGTTTTCCAGATCTGGCACGGATAAATTCACTTGATTCCAGATAATGTGCTCATTCATTTAGCTTTTCAACTAATTTTCATTGCATTCGTGACTCTCGGGAAATGCCCCTGAATAATGAGATGCTGCAGGCATGGAACTGATGATCTTCAGACGAACGGCAACAATGAAAAAATACATTGTGTTAATAGTATGCTAGATGGTCTATGGAGGAACGCAAAGACAAACAACAGAGAAAGGGGAAAAGGAGGTTTTGGTGAGGAGTGATTGTTGATCTGGGACAGCAATAAGATTGTAACAAGAGGGTAACTGGGAAAATGATGTTGAAATTAAGATTTTAACAAGATAGTAACTGGCAAAGTGATGCTGAAATTATGATTTTAACAAGGTGGTGACTGGCAAAAGGTAACTGGGAGTTAACACCTGAAGGAGATATTTGAATTTTTAAAATTTTCCACGTATCCTATTACATTTTTTTATCATGTAGAATATAATTATAATAACAACTGTTTTGTCATATTCATTTGAAAAGTGTCATCTTTCTCAGGCTTTATAATTAGCTTCAGTTGACTGACTTCCACCCCCTCATCGCAGTGAGCATTTCTCCTGCACCCGCTCATGCGGGATCATTTTCGGTGGGATGCCAGACGACTTTTACATGGAAGAGACTGCTTTCTGGGGAGTAGTATAGAGTTTGGAAGAAATTAAGATTAACACAATGATGAAAGTGGCTCAACATAAAACTTTAAAACTCTGATGTGAGTTGGTCACTTTTTATTATATTTTCTGAGCACATCTCAGAGTGGAGTAGAGGTCTGGCTGTGCATACGACTACTAATTACTACAGCATCGCTTCCAACTTCTGGGGGCCCTGTGGAACGGGCCAGAATGCTCCTGTGCATTCCCGGCACTGTGTGACTTCACTGGCGTAGACAAGCCTCATCTCTCTTCTGCAGAGTGACTGGTGGCTTCTTCCTTCTGACTGTGTTGCTAGCAGCTCAGTGCATAATGACAACTAAATAGTCGGTGTGGTTTTCAGCTAGGCTTGACAGTGGGTAGCTTCTTCTTTTATTACTATGAAAACTGAGGACCGTTTTTATCAAAGTTGCTTCACAGTAGATCTTTGTCTTCGTTGTGATCTTGATAACAAGAGCCAAGGGTGTTCTTTTGATTCATAACAAAATCCAGGATATTATTATGAGGTACTTGAATTCTACTTTTTCTATTAAAATTTATTAGGCTAAAGGAATGTTGAACCTTAATGATTTTGTGGTATATTCTAGGAAAAATTAGTTCAATTTGAAGTCCTAAAATTTGTAAATATAGGGAGTCCTTTTATTATGCTGTGACTCCTTATTTGAAAATTAGTAATAAAATATTACCTCCTATATAAATATTTATCATAGTAGAATATTGTGTAACATGAAAAATGTCCCTATCTTCCCTGAAAGACACTAATCTCGTGGCCTACTGTTGTGTTCAAGGGGCAGTCTACCTATGTCATCTCTGGTTTCATTCTGGCTAGTTGGAGGTAACCACACTTTTCCATACGTTTACCTAAGGCAGGGGTAGGAAACAAAGGGTCATGTAAGGCCTACATCATCATTTATACAAGCTAACATCACATTAGGGATGAAGTAATTAGATGATCAAATATAGCAGACTAATTTTTAATTTGCTAACTCTGTCCTGAAAACAATGTTATAAAGATCCAAATGACCCTGGGCAGAACTTTACATCTAGAAGGAACGCCAGTCTAGCCCTGTTCAAGTTCATGGGTCCAATGGTAACCAGAACCTTCTTCAGACTCACGTCCTGCAAGGGAGATGAATCCAGAAAGTGAAAGGGGAAGCAAGGAGATCACTGGTTGGTGGGTGCAGGGTGGCATGTATCCAAGGGAACCTGGTAGGGTGCCCTCAGCTCCCAGGGGTCAGTGGCCTACATGGGGCCTCCCCTGGAGGCTGACACAGAATCCAAGAAAGCAGGAGGCGAAGGACAGGGGAGGGAGAAATTCTCACTGTGTCTCTTTTTAAAAGGTCACATCCCCAAAGAGGCATCTCCAGACTACCACATGATTGTACATGCTCTCCCTCCTTCTGCACAGGTGTCATAAAGGTATAAAATTAAATCATCACACCGGGGAATCTAACTTAGGCTCTCCACATAGCAGGAACCACCAAGCCCTCTAAAATCATCATGTTTATTTTTTTGTAAAAAACAAAATATGAAGTACTGTGTTATATGATGTATAATAACTAGTCATGTAGTGATATCTAAGTTTCTGTTCCTGGATTTATGAGAAGCTGGATATTGGTGAGCATTCCTAAATTTCTCCATAGGAACTAAAATCAGTAGTGTCTATTTGATGCCAGTCTCAGTACCAGGCAATCTGCATGCAGTATTTATTTTAATTCTTGCAAATGAACACAACCAATAGCACAGTTATTAACAATCTCACCAAGGCTTATGCAGGTTTAGCTCATGTGCTGGAGTTCATATGGCTAGTTCCTGCAGCAGTAGGGTTTGACTACAAAATCTTATTCTAGTTCCATTTCTCTTTTGTACATAGACCACATGTACAGTAAGTACTCTTGAATGCATTAAAGGCTGTGTGATTTGATAGGTTGCACAACCACACTCAATTTTTAATTTTTATTTTATTTTATTTTTGGTGGGGATGGTGAGGTGCTTTTACTCAGAACTTATTTCATTGGCAAAAACAAAAAATGGTCAAAGAAATTGTCATCTCATATTTTTTCGCGGGAGGGACACTAGCTCAAGAAAATGGAATTCTGCCTTGGCTATTTTATCTGTCAGGCTGTTTCTCGCTGTCTTCCTCTCACCCTTCCCCCTTCCTTTGATTCCGCCCTGTTTGTCCCCTCCTCCTCCTCTCTGTCTCTTTCTTTCTTTCCATCTCTTTCCTTATTCCTGTCTATGACTTTAGAAGAGGCTTTCTAGGGTAAAACTTGACATTAGGAGTCAACACTAAATGCTGCCTTAATATCTCCTAAAAAACAGGAGTGCCTCCATTGGCCTAACCCCCAATTCTCTCCATCTCTGCTTTAAGGAATAAGCATCCCTCGCCAAACAGCTCTTCTATTCATACGGACCAACCATTGCCAATTGCTCCTGCAACAGTGGACCTTGCTAGCCTACAGAATTAGTCAGACATACTGATCACATCTCACCGTGGTAACCAGAGGTTCCCTACTGGCAAAGTACCAGGAAACCTGCCTGTTCCTTAAATCCCTGATTTCGCCAGTTCCTGACCAGCTGGGAGTGTGACGAATAAACTGCTGTTCGTCTCATTTGTCCAGAGTTGAGTTTTATGTTTCCGACATCTCTTTGACCCTTCCAGGCCACTAAAGAAAGATGTTGAAGGTTTGGAAATTGGCTCATTTATTGTGACCAGAAGGAGCCCGGGTGGCTCAGTAGTTAAAGCACCTGGCTTCTAACCAAACAGCGTCGTGTTTGAACCCATGTGGTAGAAACATGTGGTAGTCAGCTCTGTAATGATTTTCAGCCTGGGAAACTCTGTAGGCCATTCTAATCAGCCCTATAGTGTCATATGATTTTGAATTCGCTCAGCAACAATGGGTTTGGTTTGGGTATTGTGTAAGTCTTGAGTATCGAATATTTTTAATCACAATTTTTTTTGTTTTGTTGGCACATAATCTACATAGCATACAATTCAATAATTCAATCATATCAAGAATAATTAAACAATCATTACCTCAATACATTTTAAATAATTTTTATAAAAGACCACAACTTTGCATCTTTGTGTCTTATTCCCCTGATCTGAATTCATTTTCTCTGAACTTTTTGAAACTCTGCTTGTTACTTTTAGCCCCTCTGACGGGTCACAGTAGAGAACTGCTGTCAATAGCAGAGAGATTTGTCTTTTAAACTGAACACACTGAACAGCTCTTTTTCCCTATCACTAGCTATTGATTTCCACGGAAGGATTTGCCCATTCAAGAAACATTCCTTAAGACCATTGTTTTGTGTTAACAGCTAAATTTTACTCTGTTGCCATAATGCTCATGGATAACACTGTTGTTTTGGTTTTTTTGCTGTTACACTCAATAGATAAATGGGAATTAAAACCTATAGAGAAACTTGTTTTCTTAGTAGATTGTTGTTTTAGCACAACTGGTCCCTTCTAACAGTAGTTTTAAGTTACAAATTTAGGTTTCAATGGAGTGTTTTTGATGCTAGCATATAGTTTCAGTGATTCAGGCATGATAAACTATGCAATGCTGCTGTTGCAAACACATCCTTAAATTAGGTGCTCCCAGCAGCTCCTGAGGAGAAAGACTGAACTTTCCATTCCCAGAAACACTTACAGTCTGGAAGAGTGGGTCACTGTGAGGTAGCACTGACTCCCAGCAGGGAGCTAGAGGTGGCGTAGCTGGATAATATACCCCAAACCACGCCAGCTGCTGGCAAATTAACTCTTACTCACAGCCAGACATTGTGCCGCAGAAAAAATCTTACTCCATACAACACTCAAGGCAGCTCAGAAATAGATCATGAGGCTTCCCCTGCCCTCCAGGTGCCTCTGGGTGTGTTTAAATCTCCAACTTTTAGTTAGTAGTTGGGCACTTAATCATTTGTACCTTCCAGGGATCACTTAATATGCAGTACAGGGGAGACATTAATTTCAAATAAAAAATTAAATATACTATTTTATCATAAAGCAGACAAAATATAAAATTAATTTTCTTAAATTAAATGTCTAGGGAGATACATTTTAATTGGAAGATGATACATTTTTAATTGGGGGATGATAGACACTTTCTTAATGATCTTGAAGAGGCTCATGGGAAATTATAACGACATTGGTGATGAGAGAGATCCTGGCTCTCTTTTAGTCAAGTGTCACTTCAATCTATACGGTTACCTTTTCTTTACGTCATGGCTGATGAAGCACTAGCCCAGCTATACATAGTTCCGTTAGAGTTATGATTAGAGTTGCACACGGATGACGTTAGAGATGGGCATAGAAAGAGGAAGGTGAACAGAAAGAGACACAGTAATATTCTCTTGAAGAAATTGGAAAGTGTTAGATAAACGATTCAAATATTGAAACACTTTCCAGAGAGGACAAGTGTGTTCATGTGAGAAGGATTGCTACAATCAGATCAATGCAGTGTAAAAGATCCAAAGGGAGAAAGCCAAAAGATCCAGTCAGATTAATTCCGCCCAGATCACCTACCTCTAAATAAAGATCTGGGACATGGGGGAGTTACAGGGAAAGCATGTATTGTGGGCTGACAGTTGAGTCTGAACCTTGGGTTCTCCTGGGTCTCTAAGTCAAGGAAAATGCTAATAGTGGTTAAATGAAAGATCTGTTCTGATATACCCGACTGATTTCTTATATTGTGCTACACATGTTCCCTTATGTTCTCACTTTAAAGAGATCTTAACTATATTTTTTTCTGAAGAAAGAGTTTGACTGCTAAAATGCACATGAAAACCAAGCATGTGTGACTTTCCCCAGGCCACAGAATCTTTGGTTTTAAAACTGGGAATGCAACGCAGGTCTCCTGAAGCCATGCCCAGAGCATTCTTTCTGTTTATCCTACTCTGTCACATTGCTGGAGTTCAGCATCTGAGATCTTATAAAGTGAAAAATGGGAAGTAGTTTGGGACATTGAGAAGTATACTGAATTTGAAAAATTATAGAAAATATGAGACGTATTCCATTTTCAGGTAATACATTTTAATTATTATTTGTCATTTATGGAATAGGTGCACTAATACCTCCCTTCCATTTTGTCGAAGAGTTAAGGAATGGAATTGATGGAAAATGCCTAACATATTGCCTGTTCCACAGAGTAAGTATCTAATAAATATTAGTGGTGTTTCATTAAGAAAATTTTTAGTATCAAGATTGTCTTTTGATTTCTTTTTGCCAGAACAGAAAGAATCCACAATTGGACATGGTTTCGCAATCGGCAGTGTGAGCAGGTGGTAAACAAATGACCTTCAGGCTTTCCTGTGACAGATATCCTATCACACACTCCTTATTTACCGGGCTTTAGTCAGGTCTGATAGATGCTGATTCCTATGGGTACTTTAGGAGTCAATGGATCCATGTATAACATGAAGAAGGGTTCTTCTACAGACAAGCTTAAATGGAATTTGGAGGAGAGTTTCAGGCACACACATTTCCATGGAGCTTCCCAATTTAGAATACTCATGAAATGGGAAATACATGAAATTTAGAAAGTTTGACAATGAATTCGAGACATTTCTTTACACATTTGACCAAGGGTTGGCAAATATTTTCCACAAATGAGGTAGATTAAGGCAGACATTAAAGGGCCAGACATTTCTTGAAACTCTTCCCTAACAGACCTGAAACGACAATGACCCATCTTTCTGACAGTGAATGATGGCCATTTGGCACAGTTCTGAGCAGCATGGTGTACGTGGAAGTCATTTCTGAAAATCCCTTAAGGAGGGATTATATCTTTGTCATACACTTGTTTTATTGTTGTTAGTTTGTTTTTGCTAATTTATGATCCTATCTTTCAATTTGCAATTCATCTGTGATTGATGGAGGTCAGACAGCCATCCTGGACCTGGAGCCAAATTGATTGGAAGAATCCATGTGCATTATGGCAACAGAGTAAAATTTACCTGTTAACACATGGAAGAAGGGTGTCGCAGAAAAAGAGAAGTCGCCTAGCTGACAAGCACCCAAGGTCAGGCACCTCTGGCTTTCATGCTATGGAAGTAGCACACCTATACTAGACTGCCCAGGTTTGAAAGACATTATCTAAATTTTTATTAATGTCTTTCTGTTACTGTCTAGCACACGAAATATTTACATATAGAGAGGGAGGGAACCCAGAAAAAGTTGTGGGGGGCAAAAGGAGACTAGATGTAAAATTCTAGAGAAAGACATGTTTGGAGAAAGAGGAAAGGTCTTTACCATATTAAGAGGGCTGAAGACCAAGGGAGAACGCAAGAAAGAGAGATGAGGAGGGATTTGGAAAACAAAGAAAGAGAAGAAATTAGAAAATACCAGGGAGACTTACTTATATTTATGCACATTTCAGTTACATGAGGTAGGATAGCTTTCTGCTTTGTTACTAGCGGTAGATTTGTTCAGACTCATACTGATACCCTGTACAACTGCCTGGGCTTCCGCGATCCTCACACTCGCTGCTATATTTTGCCTGGTCTTTTGACATCCTCCCTCTCAGTGCTGTATTTGAGTCCATTGTTATCACCACTTGGTCAATCTAGCTCCTTGTGGCTCTCCCTTTTTTCCGCTGACCCTCAACTTTACCAAGCATGATATCCTTCTCTGGAAGCCAGTCTCTCCTGGTGCTGGCTCCGAAGGATGTGAGAAGTCTGCTTAGGCTTTCTGCTTTCCCAAACCCCAGACCCGCTGCCATCAACTAAATGCTGGCCCATAGTGGCCCTGTCATGGGTTTCTGAGAGTATAAATATTTATGGGAGCAGACAGCCTCACCTTTCCCTGTTACCGAGACTGGCGGGTTTGCACTGACCTAGAAGTCAGTGGTCTAGCAGCTACCCATCACGTTTTCTCGTGAGGTTTCTTTAACTTAGATTTCTGTCATTTGGGATTGGAAGCATTTGGCCCAGGATACTGTTCGGTAATTCTGCACTATCTTCATATACCTTTAGCCTCATTGTTTATCATTAAGATAAGACCTTTAAGGAAAATTGCCATGCAATACATATTACTTTTTATCTTGACCTTTGTAAATTCAACTCTGGACTGCAAACTGAATGGTCTGCAGGTGGGCCGCACCAGGTGCTCTATGGGAGCGAGATGACACAGTCGGCCCCAGTGAAGGTGTGCTGCCTTGAAAGCCCCGTGGGGCAGCTCCTCTCAGTCCGATGAGGTTGCTGTATGAGTTGGAGTTAGATTGGCAGCAGTGGTTTTAATTGGGGTAGGGTTGGATATGTGATTGAAACTCACCTAATACAAAAGCAGTATCAATAAATTAATTTTATGTGCATTATCTGCTATATGTAGTATTTTAATAAAATTTTCCACATTGGAAATGTAATACAGTTTAAAAGAGGCATAAAGCCATCTATGACTTGTATAAGTATATGCCTTAGTCATCTCTAAAGTCAAGTACTCTCTTAACAAAGTCAAGAGTTTAAAAGTAAGCATCATTTTCTTTTTTTCACTAAAATTGTTAAGATTGTTTTAATAATAGATTTTTATCTCTCGTGGAACATAGGCGTGCTCAACAGTTTTCTTATTTTTAAAAATTCATAAACTTGAGTTTTTATTGGTGCTAGTAAGTAAATAAAATAGATATGAGGAGATGAGCCAGTCAGGGTGCGATGTAACAATGATGAGAAATACAACTTTCCTCTAGTTCCTAAATGTTTCCTCCCCGCTCCCACTACCATGACTCAAATTCAAACTTGCAAGTCTGGCTAGACCAGAGGATGTACACTGGTACAGATAGGAATTGAAAATACAGGGAATCCAGGGTGGATGAGCCCTGCAGGACCAGTGGTGTGAGTGGCGAAACGGAGGGTAAAGGGAGAGTAGGTAGGAAAGAGAGAACTGATTACAAGGAGCTATATGTGACCTCCTCCCTGGGGGACAGCCAACCGAAAAGTGGGTAAAGGGAGACATTGGACAGGGCAACATAAGACAAAATACCAATTTATAAACTATCAAGGGCTCATGAGGGAGGGGGGTGCGGGGAGGGAGGGGAAAAATGAGGACCTAATGTCGGGGGTTTAAGTGGAGAGAAAATGTTTTGGAGAATGATGTACAAATGCGCTTTACACAATTGATGTGTGTATGGATTGCGATAACAGTTGTGTGAGCCCCTAATAAAATGTTTTAAAAAAATAAAATAAAATAGATATGATCGCATTTTTTGTTCTATAAGTTGCAACACCGAAAGTTCGGTATTCCTGCAGAAACAAGATTTCTACGGATTTTCCAAGAACCACATTTTGCAAAGTAAATCTGTGTGCACCGCTGTTCTTTTCCAAGTGGTGCCTTTGTGGGTGAGTGGGGTGGGGGAGGGGTGTCTGTTATCTGCCACCCTCTCACAGTGGTACAGCTTCGAGTCTCAGGAGCAAAGGACTCAGAATGACATCCGGGTTGTGAATCTTCTTCCCCATCTGGAGCTGGGCAAGGCTGCTTGCCTTTGATGGACTCCCGTCGACTCCACAGAGAGAGAGAGGGAAGAAGAGGACAGTGTTCCAACATGGGCAGCCTGCCAGTACCACTGCATGGGATGTTCTTTTAACTGGGCACAGTTTTAAATGGACTAGAGTAGGAAAATCTCAGGGACACATGCATCAAACTTTTAAAGGAAAGAAAACAAAGAAAAACAAGAATGTCACAGACGTGACAGTCACAAGCAATAATCTCAAATGGAAAATAGTATTTTAAAAACAGCAAACAACGCTTAAAGAATCGTTTTGATGGAAACTCCACAGGTTTTCAATATACTTTTGAGAATCTAGCTAAGGCAACCTAGGGACTCTTAAGCTGGAATTGTAATGTTCGGAGAGGGTAAAGTGTAATCTCTTTAGAGTTGAATCATTTTTTTGTAGATAGATTTCTAACCATACTCATTTGTCTTTTTCTAGATTTTTCTTTTTCTTTAAATCATTTTACTAATGGCTCATACAACTCTTCACAATCTGTACATACATCATTTGTGTCCAGCACATTAGTACATATGTTGCCATCATCATTCTCACAACACCCGCTTTCCACTTGAGCCCTTGGTGCCAGCTCCTCATTTTCCCCCCCCCTTTCCCGCTCGCCCCTCCCCCTGAACCCCTGATAATTTATAAATTATTATTATTATATCATATCTTACACCATCCGACGTCTCTCTCACCCACTTCTCCGCTCTCTGTTCCCCAGGGAGGAGGTTATAGGTAGACCTTGTCATCTGTTTCTCCTTTCTACCCCACCTTCCCTCCACCCTGCTGGTATCACCACTCTCACCACTGGTCCTGGGGGGTTCATTTGTCCTGGCTTCCCTGTATTTCCAGTTCCTATCTGTGCCAGTGTACATCCTCCTGTTCAGCTGGATATGTAAGGTAGAATTGGGATCATGATAGTGGGGGGGGAGGAAGCATTTAAGAACTAGAGGAAAATTGTATATTTCATCGCTACGCTGCACTCTGATTGGCTCATGTTCTCCCTAAAGCCCTTCTGCAAGGGCATGTCCAATTTCCCCCGGATGGGCCCTTGGTCCCCACTCCGCATTCCCCCTCATTCACAATGCACAATGCTATGATTTTTTTTTTTTTTTTTTGTCTTTGATGCCTGATACTCAATCCCTTCCACTCCTTGTCATCTCACAGGCTGGTGTGCTTCTTCCATGTGGGCTTTGCTGTTTCTCAGTTAGATGGCCCCTTGTTTATCTTCCAGCCGGTGGAACCCCAGATTCTGTATATTTTGACAGCTGGGCACCATCAGCTTTCTTCACCGCATTTGCTTATGCACCCGCTTTATCTTCAGCGTCAGTGTCTGGGGTAGGCTGATGTGCTTCTTCCGTGTGGGGTTTGTTGTTTCTAGATTTTTCATCAATATACATGCAGGTGTATGTTTTTGAAGAAAGCATAATATGTGCTGAAGAACTAAAATGAAAATAAGAATCATTTTATGTACCCTCCATCCAACATCGGTGCTCTCGCGCAGAAGCAGCCGCTCTCCTTGTTCGTGCTTTGTTTGCGGAAACACTGGGTGCAGCCGCCCAGGTGCTCCTGCTCCGTCTTTAACATCCCAAGCACAGGCTCTTCTTAGGGCCTTTGCTGTGGCTTATTTTCTCCTTGAAATCCTGACACCAGATTTCTGAATTCTTCTTTCCCCACCTTCTTTAATGTGACCATTTTGGCTGGTCTCCTGACTAGCTGATTTTACATAGCCACACTTGATTTGTTGTTACGCTCACTAATTTTCTGCTTCATTTTTCCCCATGGCAATGCTCATATATTGAAATATTGTTTATTTTCATCTTCTGATACCTATAATAGTAAATATTCCATGAGGCAGAATTTTATCTTTTTTTTTTAACTCAGTTTTTCCCCAGGCCCTCACACGGTGTGTAGCATAATTGGATGCTATATGAAATTTGTTAACTTCAGGAATACACGAACGAGTAAACAGTGTGTGGCAAAGTGTGTAGGAAATGAAGAGGAAAATGACACCAATATAAACATTTAACTTCCTGTTTTTATAAACCAATAGACCCAACTATTAAGGCTATAGAACTGACTAATATTGGCAATAAATTATTTCATGTTGTTTAAGAAGGCAACATCTGTCAACTACAATATTTTCATTTCAGAAGGTCTAGAAATAAATGTAAAAAGGAGAATAAAGAGTGTATAAATATTTTAGATTTAAAACACTCTTCCTAAATAATCCTTAATCAATGTGTAGTAAATACCTAAATAATCCTTAATTGACATTTGGTAAATAATGAGAAAGGATCTAACTATAAAAATTTAAAAGTAAAAGACAAGCAAATAAACAAGATTTCTACATTATACCAATAATAGCAGCACTACATATTATTTATTACCTCCAGGGATCTGGCTCTATAAAGTCAAACTGATAAAAAAAAAACTCACAGGTATATGTATTGAAATCTGTTGATCAATAGATAATTCAGAAAACCAAGCTCACTGCCAACAAATTGATGCTGCCTCTTAGGGACTCTGTAAGCTAGAATAGAGCTGCCCCTGCGGGTTTCTGGGCCTATAAATCTTTACATGAGTAGAAAGCCTGATATTTCTCTTGAGTAGCAAAATAGTAAACCCAAACAACAAATAAATTAAATAAAATCGTTTATATTTAAGTTGTTGTGATTTTAAGAGCCCCAATGGTGCTGTGAGTTACGTGCTGGGCCACTAACCTGTGAGGGAGAAAGATGAGGCTGTCTGTTCTGGAAAAGATTTACACTCTCAGAAACCCAAACGACCAATTTTCTCTGTCGTCTAGAGTCATTTTGCATTGGAAATGACTCATTGGGTATAAGCTGTGATAACTTGGAAAAGTTTTAAAATATGTATTTCATATGTTCCTTTAAAATACTTACAAATCTTTCCTTATGTATCCAAATGTGTTTTCTTATTCTCATACTCAGTACTTCAATAAAAATGTATTCCAATATAAAAATCATCTCTCAGTTTAGTAATAAGACTAAGTTAATGTCTTGGCTTGAGGCTTTTTTTCTCTTTTTATGTTCTGATTCTAACGTTGTTGAGAGAAGTACTCATCTGTGATCCTGAACAGTCACAACTCTCATTTTTACAACAGATCTACAGTTAGTGACGACGTCATTAGTGGAGATGATGGAGAAGGTAATAAACGTCAGTCTCATAAACAGTGAGCCTCAGAAGGTGAGTATTCATGACAGCAGAGAGACGTTTGCTGCTCATACATAAGTTATCTACACTGGGCACACCATGGGAACAAACGCAGTGAGATATGAAAGAAGGGGAGGACAAATTCACAGTTTTTCATTTTGTATGCAGAAGTTGAAGCATGTTTTCTTTGTTTATCAAATTGAATTTTGAAAGTTTGCAGAGCAATTTAGTTTTCCATTCAACAATGCATACACTTTATTTTTCCTTTAACATGAGCTGCAATTCCCCCAGCATAAGAATATGGATTTCAAATAAATTTAATCAGGGAGGAATGAAACCAACTGTTTACACACGGATTGTGTGAGCTTTTTTTATTTCTTAATTTTATGCAAAGGCAGGACTTTGGATCCAATCTAAGGCAGAGTAGGGGATGCAAATATCTCTTCTCTCAATATGGCTGCTGTTGGAAGACTCTCTAATGTCTAGAACACTAAAATATATATATAAATAAGGGAAGTAGTAGATAAATAATACATTGGATCAGACTGTTTATTAAAATAAATATTGGTTACCTTTCTTTTTTTGCTTTTAAAAGTAATAAGGAGACGATATTAGTCAGGGTAGCCTACAGAAACAAATTCATGGACACTCCTATGTGTATAAGAGATTTATATATGAGCAGTTGAATATTGAGAAAACAGCACAGTCCAGTACATAAATCTGATAGGAGTCCATATGTCCAATACCAATCTATAAAGTCCTGTTCAGACTCACCAAACACATGCAATGATGCCAAATGCAAGAAGTCCACAGGCCAGTGGGTGGGAAGTCTTCTGGATCCAGTGGCATTGTAAGCATCTCAGTGCTGGCAGGGGTCTCCAAATGGCTTCTCCGGTTCCCAGGACACAGGGTCTATCAGCGTAGTGCCATGGGTCTTGTCAATAGAGCATCTCTCATGGAGTGAGTAGAGCAAGATGTCTCCTCAAAAAAGGAAAATCCAGGAGTTCCCAGAATTCTCAAAAGGCTATGCCTCCAGAGGCCATTGACTATGATCTAATTGACAGACTAGACTCCATCCCTTCACTCTTAATCCTCCCAAATCCCAAATTGATACCAGATTATGTAACTACCACAGATACTTAGAAGTAAATATAAATCATAGCCAGAAATGTTTAAAAATTCTCCAAAACACCACTATCAAAAGGCTTTTCCCTTTTTGAAGTATCATTTTTTACTTACTTAGACATTGCCTAAGTATTTCTGACATGCATATTTCCTGAGTGCCTAATTTTTAGTCATTGAAATACATGTTAATTATAATAATTCAAATAAGATTCAACTGCATAAGGCACAGATGAAAAGACCCTTCCTTCTCCACTGTCTTACATCTGAAGAAGGAACTGTTAGACGTTCTGATAATATTGTTCGCTTTTTCTATGCACATGCACTTCACTATGATGCACATATATGTTAAGATTTCATTAATCAAACGTGCCAGTGTTAAAACATGTACAGTAATAATTATTTATAAACATTTAAATCCTATTTTTGTATTTATACTGGATTGAGCATCTTTATGTTAACTTATAGTATTGATAGTTAGCGATCTTAATTGTTATACTAAGATTCTAAGCAGAGAAAATGGACACCTTTAAGTATTATTTCCTTGTTGTTTCATATTTAATTTGAATGAATCTTTTAATCACATAAGTTTTAATGACAATTTTGATCATGATTTAATGTTCTTAGATTTATAATAATATCCCTGAAAAGACAGATTTCTAGGTGTGGAATTAGTGGGTGTGAGAACTTTAACGCTGTAGTGTAAAATTTTCCTTTCAAATGTGTTATTCTGTTTCTGTATGATCATAATAGTGTGTATCAGAGTACCACAGCTTAGTTATTGAGGGATTATAGGCAGAGACTTGACCCAACTTCATTCCCAGGTTTGAGAAAAAGAATAAGTCAGGATTAGGAATAGTTTTTCAAGTAAAATAATAGAAGTAGGGCCAAAACATGTAAAAGTCAAAAAAATTAGCAGTGGAAAAACTGATTTGTTTGCTGATTTATATACTAGCTTATTTATTTTCATTACATAAATAATTTAATGAGCATGTTCTCTGTTGTAAGCACTGTGCTAGACATTTCCTAAGAATGTCTACTAAGCAACAAAGTTTCAGACTCTCTCTTCTGAGTATTACAAAAAATACAAGAATGAATTTCAGATATTTAGGACGTATTTGTGAAAACTGAAAACTTGATTACAAAGATAACCTTACGTATTTGTGAAAACTGAAAACTTGATTACAAAGATAACCTTACCTTTTCATTTGATGGCTAAGATTAGATGTTTTTATTCACCCCCATTCTTGCTCTATTTCTGCAACATTTCCCACCTTCTTCTAGATTCCCTAAACTCTCTCACCAAGATAACGTCTACTAATCACTCTCAACTCAGGTAGGCATCTTGATTTAGGAAGTCTCTACGGCCTTCAATGTTGAAAAGAACGCACATCCTCCCTACTGCACTAAGAGACAATGTCGTGAGAAACACAGGAAAGACTGGCGTTGTCAGGGAGTTTGTTTTCATTGGGTTCACAATGCCCATGGGAGCAGCAGGAAATGAGGCAATGCATTGCACTGGACAGAGCTGCTTCACAGTCCCAGTTTTCAGGTGCTGAAGAAAAAGGATGTCACTTTGAGGACAAAGGTGCAGGTGACCAAAGCCTTGGTATTTTCATTTTTCCTATAAGCATGTGAACCAGGAACATGGACAATCACAGAAGAATCAATGCATTTAGATCACTGTGTTGCCAAAGAATATGGACAGCACCTTGGGTTGCCAGAAGAACATGTCCATCCACCTTGGAAGAAGTACTGACAGAATCCTCCTTGTAATCAAGGATGATGAGGTCTGGTTTCATGGACTTTGGACACGTGATCAGGAGCGACCAATCTCTGGAAAAGGACATCATGCTTAGTAAAGTAGGAGTCAGCAAAAAAAGAGAAAGAATTCCAATGAGTTTGATGGACACATTGGCTGCAACAATGCTCTCAAACATGACAACTGTGAAGATGAGGCTCATGGTGTTCCTATGAGTCAGAATGGACACGTTGGCACCTAATAGCAACAACAGCCACCAGATTGGCCTAACAAAATTAAGAATATGATACTCTTTGATTTGTTGGGCGTTTCTCATTCTCCAAGAACAGAGCACTTTTTAAAAATCCTTTTATTAGGGGCTCATATAACTCTTATCACAATCCATACATATGTCAATTGTGTAAAGCACATTTGTACATTCATTGCCCTCATCATTCTCAAAACATTT
>NW_022103968.1:43738798-43743286 GCF_000313985.2 Echinops telfairi
GTAGGCCACTGGAGATCCCCTTGCAGAGGAGTCTCGAGGAGGAGACAGAGCACTTTTGATTTTACTCATATATTAAAATTTCACCACTAGATTCTTCTGTAGAAGCTCTGGTGGTGTAGAGTTTATGCATTGGGCTGCTAACCACAAGGTCAGCAGTTCAAAACCACCAGCTGCTCTGGGAGAAAGATGAGATTTTCTATTTCTGTAAAGAATTACAATCTCCAAAATCTAAAACGGAAGTTCAACTCTGTCCTATAGTGTCACTCTGAGTCAGAGTTGACTCACTGGCAGTGAGAGTCTTCTGCTATTAGATGCAATTATGGTTCAGTGGTAGATTTCTCACCTTCCACCTAGAAGACCTGCATTCAATTTCCAGTCAGTGCAGCTCATGCACAGCCATTACTTGCCTGTAGGTAGGGGATCACATGGTGTTGTGCCAAAAGGAGCTCTGCAGGCAAATAAGTCATGCATATGACTGCTAACCCCAAAATCAGTTTGAAATCACCAACCATGGGAGAGAGATAGGGTTTCTACTCCTGTAAAGAGTTATAGTCTCAGAAACACAGGGGCAGTTCGGCCCTGTCCTATATGGCTGTTATGAGTTGGCCTTCACTCAATGGCAGGGAGTTTGATTGGGTTTCGAGTGATCGTGAATAAAGTGGAGCTTCCAGTAGACTAGGAAGAAATGCCTGGCTATCCACTTCTATAAATTCATTTTGATCTTGCTGTGCATAGAGTCACTGTGAACTAAGGACCTATCCAATGGCAGTGAATAGTGACAACACTATATATATATTTCTGACAGAGACGAGTTAAACATCAGACAAGAGATTTGTGCAAATATATGAGAACCTTTTATTTATAGGTTTCAATCATTTCTGGCATTTATTTTTCCTTTGACCACCTCTTCTGTGGAAAAACTCAATATTGAATCAGAAATTTATCAGCCTGGCATGAACATATTCATTGTCTCTCTTTTTCAACAACAAGATCTGGTTATTCTGCCATCCCAACAAACCATAGATCACATAATTATGTGATTAAATTTCTTCCATATGATGCAAAGAGACAAATGGTGTATGAGTGGCATCTTCTATTAATCTAGGCATCATTTGCCATCAAGATGACTCAAGACACACAATTACTGCTGTTACACTTCATTTAAAAGAGTCATAACTATTAATAATCTTTTAGAAGTGATGACTTTAGAGAATAGACTTTAATGTACATCTTTAAAATTCATGGGAAGAAAATTTATAAACAAAATCATAATTAAAATACTTCCATCTCAAAATGTTATCTTTCTTAGAAAAACAACAAAGAACAGAAAACTTTCTGATACACACCATTAGTTGATGCACATAGCATTTGGAAGGCATTAGAATATACTGTCATATTGTAAGTGGGAAGTGTCCATGTACATCTTTCCTATAATCATAGTTTGCTTTTGGTAAAACTTTCTTACTGAGTTATGATAGCATGGTGATATCATTAGGGGAAAAGTGCTTGAAATGAGTCTCATGAGAATTATTTTGCTTTGAAAGTATGTGCCCAGAAAACACACTTTTTTTTACCCGTGTCTTATTTTGATACCATTACATATCTCTTATTTTTAATCATTAAGGTTGATATGTCACCATTGTTCATTTATTTTTTGTTTGTAAATAAGAAATTGCAAATATACAAACCCTTTTAATTAAAGCATTTTTTTCTGGAATTTGTGTCAGTAGTATTTGTGGTAGTTACACAATCTGGTGTCATTTTGAGGATTAAGAGTGTAGAGGTAGAGTCTAGCCTGTCAATCAGGATATGGCCAATGAAACCTCTGTGTGGGCATGACTTTCTCCTGAGGACTCTGGGAACTCCTGTTTTTCCTCTCTCTGCTCACTCCCTGCGAGACAGCCCTAAGGAGAAGACACATGAGGAGAAGCTGATGAAGCCAAACTTCTGTAGCTGGCGGAGGGAGCCACATGGAGACCTCTGCAAGTGCTGAGATGCTTACAAAGCCGCTGGATCCACAAGACTTCCTACCCACCAGCCTGTGATCTTCCTACATTTGCCGTCATTGCATGTGTTTCATGATTCTGAAGAGGACTTTATAGATTGGTTTCAGACATATGGGTTAATATTGGACTTATAGACTTGATCTGGTACTCTTTACATATAGTTCTTTCTTATACACATTTGAATTGTCTATGGATTCATTGCTCTATTCTATCCACACTAACATGGAATTATAATCTTTATCAATTTTTCTCACAAATAGCACTACACTGTACTGCTATTTCCTATTCATGTTTTTGGTAGAAGATCCATCACAGATAGGGAATAATGTTGAATGACTCCACTGGAGAGTATTTTTTAAGAAAAATAAATGCTTATTAAAAGCAAATGATAAAAATTATAAGATGACTTAAATTTATCAAAGCTGTATTTTTAAAGTACTCACACAACTCAAAATAAGAATTTATAGCATACTGAAATAGTTCATTTAATAGTTCACATAACTGGTAACTCATGATTACTGGAAATAAAAATAAATGATAAAATATGAATGTTAAATTGTAAGAAAACCAAAATCTCGTTTGTATTGGTTATGTAAACTTCTGGAGGAAGACAGAGTTAATTTGATTAAGATTCTGATAAAAAAAATTGTCTTCACAAAAAATCATAGCATTGTAAATGAGGGGGTGAGTGTGGAGTGGATACCCAAAGCCTATTTATAGGCCACTGGACATCCCCTTACAGAAGGCTTTCAGGGAGGAGATGAGCCAGTTGGGGTGCAATGTAGCAACCATGAAACATACACTTTTTCTCTAGTTCCTAAATGCTTTCCCCTCCTCCCCACTATCATGATCCCAATTCTACCTTACAAATCTGGCTAGACCAGAGGATGTACACTGGTAGAGATAGGAACTGGAAACAGAGGGAATCCAGGGCGGATGATCCCTTTAGGACCAGTGGTGTGAGTGGCAATCCTGGGAGAGTGCAGGGAGGGTGGGATGGAAAGGGGGAACCAATTACAAAGATCTATGTATAACCTCCTCTCTGGGGGACGGGCAACAGAAAAGTGGGTGAAGGGAGACATTGGACAGTGCATATATGACAAAATAATAATTTATAAATTATCAAGGGTTCATGAGGGAGGAGGGAGTGGAGAGGGAAGGGAAAAATTGAGGAGCTGATGCCAGGGATTTAGGTGGAGAGCAAATGTATTGAGAATGATGAGGGCAATGAATGAACAAATGTGCTTTACACAATTGATGTATGTATGGATTATGATAAGAGTTGTATGAGCCCCTAATAAAATGATTTAAAAAATTTGTCTTCAATATTAACAGACAAGAATAATAAAGTAAATAATGGTGAAGTTATAAAAAATAAAGTATACCATGGCTTAGGCCAGCCAGTCACACCTCTCTTCAGACTTCATTTTGGTTTTCTAATTATAGGCATCTTTTATAACAGATTTGCTTAATACAATGCATCATTTGATTTCTTGACTACATACTGCTTATGTGTCTTTTGTGGAGCCAAGTGAAATGAAATCACTGATAAATTTAATATTTGTGTCAGAAAAACGAAAAAAGCAGAAAAAATCTGATTTGCACCATTTAATTGATTCCACATATAATTTGGAAGACTCTGGCATATATTGGCCTATAACAGTGTCATACTCTTTTCATGATGGTACTTATGAGCCCAGTCATGAGGACTCTGGTTTTATATGGTGAGATGTAACCCATACTGAAAGCCGTAGTCTTCATTCCTCATCAAACTGACAGCAAATGGTGGTTGTTATATATTTTTTTATTATAGTACAGTGTAGTACATCACATTATCATATGCAAAGTTAGCTTAGTCCATACTTGTCATTATATTTACACTTAAGATAATGATGTCTTTTAGTTGCATTTAATTGAACTGAAAAATGTCACCGTTTGTGGATTTTTCTTTTCTTATGTGTTAACTAAATCAGCTAACTGCTGCTATAACCCCCATATCTCAATGGCTGGACACTGGACAATTTTATACATAAAACATGGATTTGGTAATGGGCTTTCGGAGACCCCCTTGCAGAGGGGTCTCAGGGAGGAGACGAGCCAGTCAGGGGGTGATATAGCAATGATGAAAAATACAACTTTCCTCTAGTTCCTAAATGTTTCCTCCTCGCTTCCACTATCATGACATGAATTCTACCTTGCAAATCTGGCTAGACCAGAGGATGTACACTGGTACAGATAGGAACTGGAAAGACAGGGAATCCAGGGCGGACGAGCCCTACAGGACCAGTGGTGTGATTGGTGATACTGAGAAGGTAGAGGGAGAATGGGTTGGAAAGAGGGAACCAATTACAAGGAACTATATGTGACCTCCTCCCTGGGGGATGGACAACAGAAAAGTAGGTGAAGGGAGACGTCGGACAGGGCGAGATATGAAAAAATAATAATTTATAACTTATCAAGGGCTCATGAGGGAGAGGGGAGC
>NW_022103968.1:43743386-43771146 GCF_000313985.2 Echinops telfairi
ACAAATGCGCTTTACACAATTGATGTATGTATGGATTGTGATAAGAGTTGTATGAGCCCCTAATAAAAGGATTAAAAAAACAAACAAAACAAAAACATGGATTTGGAAGCCTTACTCATTTGGCTGATACAAACAGGACACATTTGTCTCCTAACCAACGCATTGAGGATTGAGTTGAAAGAATGGTTTGACAATATTTTTTTTCCTTGTTCAAAAATTAGCCCCCAAAACCCTATTGTGCACAATTCTACTCAGACACATATTTTGATTTTTATTTTGTTTGTCTTCTTATGTTTCTTAAATATCTTAGCTTTTTAATAATTATTTAAGCTGGTTATAAATGGATACCTACAATTTATAGCCAAATATTTCTACATATATCATTCTTAATAGTAATTTTAGATTATATGGAAAACTTATTGCAGTATCTTCCCTATGACAGCATCAATTATTTTATTTTTGAGTCCCAGAGCGTATCAAAACTCTTGATCAGCCTTCTGCTATACACAGTCACAGATTCTGCATTTGTCAGTGCATTTCGTAAGAAGATCATAAGTTTGATTCTATGCAAACTTGTTAAAAAGAAACACTTGTGTAGAAAGCCTGGTAAATCTTATTCAGCTGTGTCTCTTTGATAGTGGCTGTGGCTTCCTCCTCAGACAGTTGAAGAACACATTTTACTTTCTGAGTAAAATTGGCACCATTGAAAAAAGATACTTCCCGACAGAACAAATATGTTCCACACAGAATAGTGAGGAAAACAAGTTCTTATGGAATACATGCTTCTCTGTGTTGTGGATTGGTATAGCAAGAAAAAGGTAATCTTAACTTTGTGATATACAGAACCCACTACATGGATTGAATTTTGAAAACCATTGCCTTTTATACAGTTCAGGAAATTTAAAATCTTGTTCCTTGCCAAGGGGAGATTGCTCCCCTAAAATATCAGAGGCAGTGAGGATGTTTTTCTTGGGCTTTGGCACGTAGCTCTTATTCACAGAGCTACAGATGAGAGGTTTGGTCTGTGTGACCAATTGTATTGAATGCACAGTTATGCGGGGGGTCACATGGCTTAATGTAAAAATTGTATGCTATTGTAGATCATTTAAGAATCAGATGTTATATACATGGATAAAAAAGTTTTTCTTTATTAGTTAATATACTATTTATCACAGGTAAAAAAGAGGCAATCTGATGCATCAACCTAAGAACTTTGTAAGTTATATTTTATTAAGAAGTCAGTCTAAAATGATAATAGATTTTATTAAAAACAGAATTAAAAAAAGTGGTTGAATTTACCTAGAGCCAAATGCATGAAATTATTACAGTTGTTTTAATCTGCAGTTACATATTAGACATTGGGTCTTTTGCTAACTGTTTTGTTTCACAAGTATAAACCCTTCTCCACCGTAAATCTAATGTCTCTTAAAGAAGAACTTAAAATTGTCTTTCAAGGGGCACAAAATTCAAAATTGCATTTTAAGTTGATATACTGAATCCTACCAGGTGTTGCATCAGATCAGAGCATTTCAAGTTATTTCCAGATTTATAAAAAGTAGCTTAATGGCTGTGATAGTTAAGGTTTATTGTGCCAACCTGGCCAATGGACACATGTGGGATTAATTGAAGGGCAGAGAGATAAATGGCTCAGTGTGAGTCTCGCCTTTCTAGTCTCTTGCTCTCTGATGGTCGGACCAGTTGTGGCTGCCTTAGCTGTCTTCTCTGTCTCAGCTGGCAAGACTCACTTCCTGCAAGACATCCCTGAGGAGAAGTCACGTGGTCCTACCCTGATGCAGCCCTGGGTGTGGAGCAGCTGCGTGACACCCCTGTCTGCGCTGAGATGCTGACACACTCACTGATTTGGCTTTCCTCCTGCATTTGGCGTAATTGCTTGTGTTTTGTGAGTTTGAGGAGGACTTTGCAGATCAATGTGGGACATGTAGGCTAATGTTGGACTTTTGGGTTTGGGATGGGCTCAGACTGGACTGGGCTGGGATGCTTAAAGTACAATTAGCCTTTATATAAAACTCACTCTCATAAAATATGAGTGTTTATGAATTTTGTTTCTCTAGTCTACCCAGACAAATTCAATGGCCATCCAATAGCTCATATTAAATAATTATCAGCCTATTGACTGAATATATCTCTGAAGCATACTTTCAACATAACACAACTTAATTCACCCTTCTTATCTTGCAACCATACATACTTTAATGAAAAAATAACTTATTATTCTGTCTGATAAGATTCAATGACTTATTTTTTGGATTCAAAAAGTATTTTTGTGGTGGTGGTGTCTGCTTTTCAAAATTGAAAGTTTATCTTTCTGGACATAATCTTGAATCATTCCACAAATATTTACTGAGTCATGTTCTGAATTGGGTTATTAATGACTATATAAGCAATATTAAAATACCAATCAAGAAGTTTTTTCTATAGTAGTAGAAGATGCTGTTTATGTTGGCATTTAAAATAGTGTAAAAATATCAACTTTATGTAATTATTCAGTTTAGCATTGATAGTCATTTTAGTATGCTAAAAGTTCATATTGGTGAAGAAGTATAATAAGAAACTGCTAAGAATCTAAATCAACTCTCTGGCAGCGAAAGAGACTCAATTATTTGGTGAGAGTTTGTGGTAGTTATATAATCATTTGTCAGTTTGAATATTAAGAGTGTAGGGGTGGAGTCGAGCCTGTCAATCAGATCATAGCCAATGAGGCCTCTGGATGGACATGGTCTTCTCCTGAGAATTCTGGGAAATTCGGTATTCCTTCTTGGAGGTGGGAGACACTATCTCTCTCTGCTGGATCCCTTTGAGACCTCCCTGAGGAGAAGCCACATGGACCTACCCTAATGCAGCCCCGGGAGCTGTAGAAGCCACGTAGAGACCCCTGCCAGCGCTGAGATACTTACACCGCCACTGGATGCAAAGACCTTCTACCCACTGGCCTGTGATCGTCCTGCATTGGACGTCATTGCATGTGTTTCGTGAGTCTGAAGAGGACTTTATAGATTGGTATCAGACATATGGGCTAATATCGGATTTATGGGCTTGGACTGCACCGGATTGGGATGCTTTCTTAATGTAGCTACCCTTTATATAAAACTCTCTCTTATACACATATGAGTCTCTATGAATTTGTTTCTCTAGTCTACCTGGCCTAACCCAGAGTTTCTGCCATCGTATAGATGCATACTCATAGGGAGTGTAAGGTAGAACTGTCCCTGTGGGTTTCTGAGATTGCAACTCTTTATGGGCGTTGAACGCCTTCTTTTACCCCCAGAGTGACTGGAGTTTTTGAACTCCTGGCCTCACAGCCGTGTAATAAGCGATTTCACTCCACCACCCAAAACAATTCATTCTTTTAAAATACGGATGACAAATACGGTCAAATAGAGGTGTCTCTAGTGTTGATAGTGCTGTGACTGGCAACACACTGAGGGAAGTATACACTCAAAACGGTGAATTTTTTACAACTGAAGCTGAGCTTAAGAATGTTGTTACCTCACAACATCATACATTAGTAAATTGAGGAACCAATTCTTACCTCTTGTCTGATCTTATTCATTATTCAGCCATCTCTAAGGGGTCTTTGGGCAGTGCAAATGGTTAAATGCTCTAATATTAGCCCAAATAATGTCATATCAAAGCCATCAGTTATGGAGTATTTGCTAGATTGGAAGAAAGTTTTAGGTTAAAAAAAGTTACAATCCCTAGTGGTATAAGCTTCATTATTTTGAGAGTCGTTGTTGTAAACCACTGAAATATGTTGTGTGCCGGGTAGCAACGCATTCTGTGACCCTAACTACCATGTGAAGAATGAGGAGGGGACACATAGAAGGAGGGCAGAGGAGAGGGGACATGCTGTCATTTTCAGTAGGTTGGTCAGGGACTCTGCTCACTAAGGCTGTGATATTTGAGGATAGAGTTGAAGGGGGTGAGAGAATGAGGCATGGGAATGCCCAGACCTTTCATATTTGAATTATTGAACAATGCTGCTTTGTTGCCAATAGGTGTCAATTGTTACATGAAACGTTAGGTATAAAGTGACGGCCACACATGAGATATGGGCCATGACCACAGGGAACTTTCCATTCAGTGCTGGAGTGAGATAAAACTAATTAAGCAATCATAATTTTTTAAAAAAGTATTAAAACTGTGAGATGTGCTTGAAAAAGAAGAAAGGTCCTGTCAGAACAAATGATATATTTGACGAAGCCAAGGACAGGGGTGGTAGGTGAGTGACGAGTGTCAAGAAGAAGGAGGGAGACATGCAGGTAAGACTTAGGGAAGTGTTCTCCATGGAAAGGAAGAGAATGTGTAAAAGCCATCAACCAGAGACAATAAGGGCTGTTCTGGGGAGCGTATGGGTGCAGTTCCAGGGCTCAGGAGAAATTGAAGAGGGGTCTACAATGGTGGGTGGGTGCACATGAGGCTGGCTTGCTACTCTGGTTGCTATTAAATTACAATTTGATATTGAGGATGGTGAATTTTTCCTGAAAATTTTGAGAATGGAAAACTGATGGTAATATTAATTTTTCTACTCTTTTGCAGTTGAGAGCATTACTTAGTACAAATAAACACTTTTCTCATATAGCTTATAGATGCTGGGACAAAGCGAAATACTAACCCTCCAAATTCTGAATTTCAATGCTGAATAATTTATCCCAGGTCACTCTGAAGATTTAGTCCAATTTCTGGACCCCTTTATTCTTTCCTGAATTTTGATAAACACATAGCAAATGTAAAATTAGTTTTAGTTTTATATTTTTAGGGTTTCATATCTTATGTTTGTGTATGTGCACACTCATGTGCGCACATGTGTGTTTGCTAGTGCTTTGGGATATATATTGAATCAGTACAAAAGTGCAGTAAATTGTATATTCATATGTTCAAAATAAAATTCTATATACACTAAAAAATTGTACTCTATTTCATTTTAAAAATAGTAAGATTCAAAAGCATTGATTAATCTGTCTTGTGCATTGATTCATATAAAGTTTCATTGAAATTACTTTCAAACTATACCATAAATTATATAAAAATGAAATGTCTTAAAAAAACTTAGAAATATCTGGGGACATTCTATAAAAGGATTTAACAAGATCAACTTGTACTGACTCAATATTCTTCTTTTGCAGTAAAAAATCATTTCAGTCCTGAGCCCTAAGAATCATTCCCCTGGTAATTCACAATATGTCATTTGCAACTTATTATTAGAACTAGGTTTGTGGTGGGATTTTTATAAGACTTTACAGGTAAATTACTTACTTACCTAATATCAACTAGAAATTCTCCCCATATCCAATCTGTAGTCCTGGGAGTTCACATAGCACAGGTGAAATTTTGACTCAGTTGAATGAATATTCTCCTTAAGCAGAGACTGCCTAGATAACACAATACATTAATGCTATGAAGAATAATACTATGAAAACCCAAACACCAAACTCACTGCCATCAAGTAGCTGCCAACAGGGTAGAATTGCCCTATGAATCATTTTTTACAGGAGTATAAAAATGTTCACTTTCTTCTGAGGAATAGCTGGTGGTTTCAAACTGCTGACTTTGAGTATCACAGACTAGCAATACCTCTGGTGCGTATATACCCCAGAGAAATAAGAAACAAAACACAAAGAGACATGTGCTCTTCCAGATTCATTGGCACAAAGTTTACAATAACAAGAAGCTGGAAACAGCCCACATGCCCATCAGTAGAACAGATAAGGAAACCCTGGCACACACACTCAATGGATACCATGCATCCCTAAAAGCAGCAATGAAACCATGAAGCTCCTCATGACATGGATGGTCCTGGAAAGTATAGTGCGGAGTGAAGTAAGTCAATCACAAAAGGAAACAACATTGTAAGAGCCCACTACTCTAACATAAACAACACGAAGAAGTCAGGCTACTGCTCCAAGGGCTTGTATTCTTTTAATCCAGGCCCCACAACCATAGAGGCAGACAGCCCGCCTAGCATTCAGGAAACATATATCACCTTCACTAAATGTCTTCCAAACCAGTTCAGTAGAGGAGACCTCACCTCAGCTGGGGTTCATTTTTCAAGATCTGGGGAGAGAGAGATAATTATTCGATTGCTGCGCTACAAAATTCTGTTAAAGTCACTACACACCCATCGGAGTGATAAGGAATCTTGCTTGAAGTTCAAGGGGATGAGGGACAGCGGATATGTATGTCCCCGAGAACGGAGTTATATCTGTCTGTATTGGTAGAAAACCGGGAAGGAGCCACCTCCCAGTGGGGAAAAGTGTTTACCAATACTTATGTGGAAGCCAAGGGGAGAAGATAACTGGCTCTAGGTTCCTTATTAGAGACTTGATCTAGTGTCTGTGTAGCCTTTTGTGACCCAGTCAGTGTGCTACACTGGGATCACTAGGACATTTTAGACTCTGTTCTTTTGAGATGCACCGCTGCCTCATAGACCCTACCACAAGGACCCAACATGTAAACGTCTCCAAGTGAACTAGGCTTTACCTCAAACTCACACAAGGCTGTCGGATCTAAGACTGAAACTCCTCAGTGAGAGAAGATAATCACTAGCCCAAGGGCTTAGAACTGAGACACTGGACGGGACTTTGATTCAAATCTCTTGCCTTATGGTGCCCAGTGAATGGTGGCCCAGACATGGGAATAGCATTGCTAACATGCAAAACGCATTGGAAAGTGGATTATTGCAGACACCATTAGATTACAACTTGGCATACTATCATTTGATCTCCCTTATGATCCATTTAGATTTGTCCTAGTTCTTAATATGCTCTGCTTTCTTTTCATTGTTATTTAATCTGTTTTACTTGATCATTTTTGTTAATTTTTGTTCGTTTGCTTTAATGTTTTTCTATTATGAAATTCAGGATAGGTAAAGCAATAGAGACATTAATTGGATTAATGGTTCCTGGGTGGCAGGCAGCAGAGGTTGAGGGAAGTGGGGCGCTAATAATGATGAGTATAAAAATGAAGAAAATGTTCTAAAACTAATTGCAGCAATGATTGTACAATTCTTTTTGCTGTGACTGAACCACTCAGTTGTATATGTGAATCATATGCCAATAAAAATGTTGAAAAATAAAATAAATATTTAAAAAATAATAAAAATCTTTAAACCTTCTTGGGACCATTCTGTAGAGAAATGTATCCTGCTTAATGAGGTAAAGAATCACCGAAAAAGAGGAAGCCCCCCAAGGAGATGGATTGACACTGCAACAATGGCTCAAACATCAGTGAATGTGGGGGTGGAACAGGAATCAGCAAGTAGTATGTTCAATTGTACTTAGGTTGTTGTGAGTAAGAACGTCCATGAAGGCACCTCATAACACCGCACTTTATTCTGCTTAATAGGTTCATAACAGTTGTAGTAACAGCTTAATAGGAACAGTTAAAAACTTTCTATTGTGGAGGACACTTTGTGTCTATTTATCTGCTTCCTTGCTACTTGTGCATAGCATGGCTCCACCTTACTAAATAGTCATTTCACTGATGTTCTAAGGCCCAATATAAAACCTTCCAGCTACCTCCATTCCCAACAAACTCTGAGGTTGAGGAACACCGTTCTGGGGAAGGAACAATGCAGAGTTAAAGGATCAATGAAAACACAACCACTTGTTTAAAGTAAAAACATTGTTTGAGGTTGTGCCATAGATCAAAAAACCAAAGTCCCTACCATCGAGCTAATAACAATGAGTAAAGGGAATTTGGAACATATAGATAAAATATTAATGGCACAATGATGAGGAGGGGTGTTGGGGAAACTGTTCTAAAGTACTTATACAAAGTTTGAAGAAAATAGTATTCTTTGAAGATGGATCATGGAATCTAGGAAAAACACTATAAGAATAATAAATCATTTATGTGTCAAGAAAATAAATGAAATTGAATAAAATATAGTGCTCAACTAAAACCCGAGATTGAAGAAAATGACCGGGAACAGGAAGAAAGATTAAGAACAAAAAGCAGTTGCAAATATGTCAGTAGTCACTTTAAAGGTGAATGGGCTAAACATACCAATTAAAAGATAAAAATTCTCAGAATGTATTTTTTTTAAAACCATTCTAATATATAAGGTCTCTGAGACAAAATTCACTCACAGAACAGTGGTGGTGCCATGGGTTAAGTGTTAAACCTCTAAATGCAAGGTCTGCAGTTCAAAACCCACTAGGTATAGTTTATATAAAACATTCTATTCTGTCCTGCAGGGTCATTAAAAGCTGAATCAACCTGAGGATAGTGGGCTGTGAATCAGAATCAACATTATCAGTGGTGTTATTTAGTTCATTTCAAACTCCAGGTTTTTATCGCTGGTACATAAAAGATCAATTAACTGTTATATTTACCTGTGTTCTGTGGTCCAGCCAGAAATGTTTATTGATTTCACAAGTTTTATGTGAATTCTTTGAGATTTTTGCAATAGAGCATGAGCACATCTGTAAAGGAGAACATTTCCTTTCTTTTCTCCTGTCCAACCTTCACACATTTTTGTATCTTCTCGTTAGCTTGTTCATGAGCGAGCCACTCAGTAGTTTGCCAGTGCTGTGGTTAGGTGTCCTGTAGCTGGGTTCGACTTATACCTACCCTCTGTTCAACCATCCTCACAGTTGTTCTTATGTTTGAACCTGTTGTTGTAGCCCCTGTGTCAATCCATCTTGTGGGGGTGTTCCTCTTTGTCTCCCCTCTCCGGGGTTAGTCTCTCATGACAACATGTCCAAAGTATGTGAGACAGTCTTGTCATCCTTACCTTTAAGGAGCATTCTGGTTGTACTTCTTCCAAACAGGTTATTTGTTCTTTTGGCAATCGGTGGGACTTCCAATATTCTTCCCCAGTGATGGCAAG
Organism: Echinops telfairi; assembly: GCF_000313985.2. Classification (NCBI taxonomy): domain Eukaryota; kingdom Metazoa; phylum Chordata; class Mammalia; order Afrosoricida; family Tenrecidae; genus Echinops; species Echinops telfairi. Next base: position 43,752,238 of record NW_022103968.1, read on the forward strand.
AAGGGTTGGGGAAGAAGACATCCTAGACTCATTGCTGATCTTAGAGGAAAGGACACAGTTTCTCGTTATCAATATGACATTGAGTTGAAGGTCGTTAATTTGGGTGTGAATTGTTTAGCAAATTGAAAAAGCTATCTGTACTTAATTTGCTAAGATTTTTGTTATCATTATGTGTAACTTTTGCCAAATGCTCTTTTTGCATTAACTGATATGATCATATAATTTTTCTTCTTCAGTCTATTGATCTGGTGAATTATATTGATTCCTTTTCAAATGATGAACCAATATTATGTAGCTGTAATAAAGCCCATTTGGTTAGGGTTTGTTTACATTCACAGATTAAATTTGTTCATTTTTGTTGTAGGATTTTTGCAGTTCGGTTAATGAAAGAGGCTGATCTATTTTTTTTTTCATTCTCGCTTCCCTGAAAAGAGATTGTGGGTAAAAATCCAGCCATCTACCAAAGCTAGAAGATCCAGATCTATAGTATCTAGGATATAAATACCCTTGATAAGATGTAATGAAATGGACACTTCCTCTAAAAAATTACAAGGAAGCTCACACAGATCTCATTTGAGAATTATGATACCGAAGTTTCAGGTACATTTGGGTGGGGAAGTAGTCTCCCTAGAAATGATCTAACATCTTGTGATCAGCTCTGTAGATCTTCTGTGAAGAGTCACAGCAGTTTAGAGAAGAGTGCATATAAACTTTGCTTGGTGTATTAGTTTGCTCTGTTGATTTAACAACTGTACTGTACTAGTGTAAAACATTAGTAGTAGAAAAGTTGGGTATGGGGCTTATCAGAGTCTCTGTACAATGTTTTGAATTTTAAAATAAATGATCATTGTGTTACAAGAGAAAAGTTATATAAGAATAAAATACCCTGGGGCCTGAACCAAACCAAGGATGCAGAGAATTTTTTTGAGACAGCAAAAAGAGCAAAGTGCATACGACAGGAAGACGGTTAGCAAATTCAAGCCATACAAATAAAATAAGTTTGCCTGTAAGAAAAGTGGTAATACAACAATCTCTGGGGTTGTGAATGAAGTGATTTTTAAAGAGCTTTGATGATAAACCAAAGTGCTACATGTTATGACCATTTCTCAAACAAGTATCAAGAGCAGTCCCTTGTCATAACGGATAGAACTCTAGATGCCCCAGCTGATTAGGTCACAAGTTAATAGCATCAAGAAGTTTGATGCCTCAATAACTATATTTGTCATACAAGGCTCAACAGAACATCCTAATGCTTCTAAAATATGATTGTTCACTTCAAAAGCATTCTTCAATGACATAATTGGCATTTCAATTACTTTAAATGTTAATTTAACAAAGGCTTGGAGTAAACTATTCACAAAGGTAACATCCAATTTGATACAGCTAAGTAAAATGTAAGAGAAATGAAATGCAGTTTCTAATGGAATATTGAAACACCTACAGATGGGATTATGTGGAGCTGTTCTGCAGTTTCAGTTACTTGGCAAAGAGGGCCCCAATGATCTCTGTGGCACTTAGATTTTATGTCAACTTGCATAGTGGGCAATCCAAAAGCTCGGGAGAAAGACTCGGCTTTCTACTCCCATAAACAGTTACAGTCTAGGAAACCCACGGAGGTGGCTATGAGTCAGATAAACAGGGAGGAGGCCATATATAGTTCCTTGTAATCGGTTCCCTCTTGCCAACCCACTCTCCCTCTACCCTCCCAGTATCACCACTCACACCACTGGTCCTGTAGGGATCATATCCCCTGGATTCCCTGGATTTCCAGTTCCTATCTGTACCAGTGTACATCCTCTGGTCTAGCCAGATTTGCAAGGTAGAATTTATATCATGATAGTGGGAGCGGGGAGGAAACATTTAGGAACTAAAGGAAAGTTGTATTTTTCATCGTTGCTACATCGCCCCCTGACTGGCTCGTCTCCTCCCCGAGACCCCTCTGCAAGGGGATCTCCAGTGGCCTACTAATGGGCTTTGGGTCTCCACTCTGCACTCCCCCCATCAGTCACTATGGTAAGATTTTTTGTTTTGATGATGCCTTATACCTGATCCCTTCAACACCTCGTGATCACATAGGCTGGAGTGCTTCTTCCATGTGGGCTTTGTTGCTTCTGAACTTGATGGCCGCTTGATTCCCTTCAAGCCTTTAAGACCCCAGATGCTATACTTTTTGATAGCCGGACACCATCAGCTTTAGCTATCAGGTGTAGGCTGACGTGCAATGTGTTACAAATAGAAATTAATATCACTTGGACATTTTTAATATAATTTCATATGACTATCTTTCACATTTGAAAAAAACTTGACTTGGGTCTCAGTTCATTTTACATTATTTCTAATCATTGTGCATGTTATTTTACTTTATAATAAATATGCTAGGAAGATGGCGACTGGGTATCACATACCAGAGGGACTCCACAGAAATCAGAGCAGGAGAGTTACTAAGAGGGAAATTCCACACTGCTGGGTCACAGGAGGAGCATCATAAAGATAAACCAGAGGATGTACACTGGTACAGATAGGAACTGGAAACACAGGGAATCTAGGACAGATGCACCTCTCAGGACCAGTGCTGAGAGTGGTGATACCGGGAGAGTACAGGGAAGATGGGATAGAAAGGGGGAACCAATTGCAAGGATCTACATATAATCCTCTCCCTGGGGGATGGAAAACAGAAAACTGGGTGAAGGGAGACGTTGGGCAGTTTAAGACATGACAAAATAATAATAATTTATAAATTATCAAGGGTTTGTGAAGAAGGGAGGGGACAATGAGGAGTTGATACCAAGGGCTCAAGTAGAAAGAAAATATTTTGAGAATGATGATGGCAACAAATGTACAAATGTGCTTGTGCTTGACACAATGGATGTATGTAAGGATTGTGATAAGAGTTGTATGAGACCCCAATAAAATGATTTTTAAAAATACTGTATATGCTAAATTAGAAATTCCTTAATGACCAAAACTCAAACTCAGTGCCATCAAATCGATTGCAATTCTTGGAGATCCTATAGGACTGAGTAGAACTACTTTTTTTGAGAGTATAAATCTTCAAGGGAGTAGATAGCCTTGTGATTCTTCTATAGAGCAGCTGGTGGTTTTGAACTGGCAGCCTTGTGATTAGCAGCCCAATGCTTCACCAGGGCTTCCCTTCCTTAAGGTCAGAGACTTGTAATTTATAGTGTCTGGGCATAAACCAATATGATGCAATAGCAAAGTAATAGCAATCCTGTTTTCTTTAGGTCACTGGAATAAAATACATTTGCCTTTTTTATGATTTATGAAAAAAATTCACTTTTTATATATTTATATGGGAAGTAAATATTGGAACCAAAATTTTTGCTTCCTAAATAATTTGTCAGGACCCTTCATATCCTTGACTAGGTAATAGACACATTAAAAAATAACATGATACCCTGCTTTTATCACACATTCAGTGGTTTTTATCTAATTTATTTGTCACTTGTTAAATGTATCAGATGTGGTTCCTGTATGTGGCCAATCCTATCCTTTTGGCATGGTTTTAGGTAGTTTCCTTTTGAAGCAGACTTTTATTTCAAGTTCATGTCTGTACTATGCATAGACATTTGAACGATTAGATTGTGAAGTCGTCTATCTCCTCATCGAAATTCTGGGATTCTTCGAGAATGTATAGGCGCACACACGCAGGTTTCCACGTAGAGATGCGTGTTTGATGGCGAGAAATGGAGCTGCTTGGAGCCATGGAGGGAGCTGCGATTCCCAGAGGCTCTGCATACCACGGAACTAGGATATTCCTGGTTCTGTACCACCCGCATCATCGTTGTTAGGCTTTTATGCCCTTTCACCATGAGAGGTAGTGTTTCAGTAAGCCTGACAATGTTCAGTCACTTCATCAATGCGCATAATGTTCTTGGCCATGCAGGGAAAATGCAGGTGCATTCATCAGTTTTATCCATATTTATTCAATTGGAGGTGTGCAATACACACGAGAAAAGTAGTAATAGCTTATTTCTTAATTAAATGAAATTGTTCTTTAGTTCAAAGATAATTGCATGCTAAATTAAATTATCTTATCCTTCCTTCTCTTCTTAATTAGATCATCTGGGGCTTGGATTAGAAAGAAGTATTTATAGACAAACACCCACAGAGAGAACAGACATGCCTATGTGTGCTTTCTCCGTATGGAATTGATGGTCCCTCTCTTTTAGTTACACAGGACTACTTTCCTTTGTTCTGGCGTGGACATCATGTAACTGTCTCCTGAAAGCTGTATACTATCCAAGAGATCCTTAATTTTTTCCATGCGGAAGTGTTTATTTTAAGATTGGCCTCCTTTTACATAATAAGAGAAACAAAGATTAATAATTTAGATCATATATAAATACATTTCATTAAAGGCAAGACTTCTCCAGGGGCATGAAATGTCTGCAATGGAAATTATGGATATTATCAAATAATTAACATAGGATTTTTGTGATTGTGGGAGAGATTGTTAGCTTTTCATCCATCCTGCTTTCTCTAATTTTGGACATGAAGTTGAACTTTATTTTCCAATAAGATCTATTTGAGTACTGTTTGTCTTTGAAAATCTCGTACTTCGGCTGGCTGGAATGGAGACACAGCTCAGGGCTGTGTTTCATGCTATGAGTCATGCATTGACGGTGGCGGAATCATTCAATAAAATAACTCATGTCACTGAGCTGGACCGGAGGAAAATTGCTCCCCACTTGACGAGAGTTATTTAGATTGTAGAGATGAGAAACTATTGTGTTAAACCACCAACTTCTCTGTCCACTAGAGCAGATAGAATTATCTACAGAAATGCCCATTCTGGAACTTGATCTTATGTTACACTATTGCACACATGAAAAAAAGTAAGAATAGGCATTAGTGAGTTGCTTCATGAATATTCAGCTTGTAAGTGGAAAATGTGGAATTCACAGCTTGACCTACTGAATTAAATTTTGGGAGATTTTCAGAGGCCAGGTTATCACGTACGATAGTTTTATTTAGCCCTCAATAATTAAGTCTACAACAGTCACATTTGAAAAATTACACAAAACTCAATATTTAATACTTGACAAACATGTTAATTCTCTAAATCATTTCTATTTAGGAATAACAATAGCTCTCAACTTATACTCTTTTAAAGATTCAAGGAGATCATTTAATACCAGGTAGAATGATGCAAAATAATGTCAATAAATGATAAAAAAAATAGAGGTCCCTTTAAGGTTAATACTAAGTTCTCTGAACATTGAAAAGGTGGGAAGTCATTCTGTCTCTAATTCCAAGTACTTTGTACTTATCTTTCTTATACATGTGATGTATACATGTGATGTGTATTCTAATTGTCCCTGTATGGACAGAGTGCTCCTTAGAATCAAGGATGGGGAGAGTTCATCTTACATATGCTGGACATGTCAGAAGAATCCAGCTGCTGGGGAAAGACCTCATGCTGGGCAAAGTACAGGGGCAGCAACGAAGAGGAAGGCCCTCAACTATCCTGGTTGACACAGTGGTGGCCAAATGGACCTCAAATAGGAACAAAGGTGAGGACGGCTCAGGACGGGGCGATGCTTCGTTGTGTCCTGCATAGGACTGCGAGGGTTCAGAACCACCTCGAAGGCATCTAATAACAGCACCCACCCCACCAGAAACCTGCCTGCTTCCTGAATAAGAGACAATTAAAGCAAGAGCTGTTTATGTTTCTGTCTAGAACTGAGGGTAATGTATTTCCAGGACATAGCTCCTACGAGACTATTAAATACATCTATGAGAAACGTAAAGGTTATGTGAAAAGAATCCGTTCCAATAAAGATAAGTCAGGAGCTCGAGATAAGTGGTGAGAATGAAGGTGTAGGGGATTACTGTACAGGTCAAACCGTGACATATTTCTTGAGACGGAGCCCTTTGGTGTGCTATCATCCTGATCTGCTCCTCCCAGCAGGATGTGCATTCGTACAACTTCCAGAGTTGTGCATCTATTGCCTTTCAAAGGTGCTGCCTATCTGAGGAAAGGGAGGAAGGATTGAGCTCAATAAAAATACTATTTAATACTCACTGTTATTACTGAATGTCACTTTTCTTAAAAGGTGCTCTTTAATTTATTGTAATCCTTTCATTAATTTCAAGGGTTATGGGGGGGGTTGTGTTGACAATTCATGAAAATGTTCTTATTTTCTGTATGATGGAGCACTATTCTAGAAGTGCTTCTCTCTCGAAATCCACTTAAAAGCTTGGGGTGTTTAAAACTAACTTTAACAAGGGTAATTTACTGGGTGTTGGCTACTGACAATCTTCATGACAATCTTGAAAAGAATTTCATTTGCTTGTACTGAGTTCCTAAAGGATGTCTTGCCCTGTCCTGGCCCAGCTATCCTTCATGACTTGATGTAGTGAACTACTAAATGTTTTGGACATTTGGACTGGAAGGAGAACATAATATTTCCGAGAGATTAAAGCCCCCTTTATATTTGTAATAGAATATGAGAATGCTATTGATTTTGAACATGTTTTATCCAAAGTCTTTTATGTCTGTACCCGAATATGAATAATGAATGAATAAAACATTTACATTAAGCAAATGCATTTGGGGGCTGGCTTAGTCTTCCTAATTTGTGAATGCTTAAGAATGAAGTTTGAAAAAATACAAATGGCTTTAATAATTAAAGCAGGCTGATCCATGCATTTATCTCTTTGGTACATTTTCACTACACCCCACCCCACCCCACTGCCATTGAGTCACCTTGAACAGATTTTGACCACAGAGGAAAAAGAAGACCTGCCCCACAGTGGCTACACAGCTTCACAGAAGTAGACTGCCACAGCTTTGTCCCACTCTCACTGAACAAATTACAAAAATTCCAACCATTTGTGAAGTAGCCACATTAGTATCACAGCATTGTGGAGTTATTAAAGCCATAAAACCTTTGGAAGTATGGGGTTAGAAAAAGAGTTATCAATATGTGAGCCATTTCTTTATGAAGCCCCTAAATTATCTTTAGAAAGCATGACCTCAGTATAAATCAACAGTCCAAGGTAAGCTTTATTCTTAAATAACGCCTTAGGATAACTCCTTTTCACTCTCTATTAGAACATTTGTTTATTTATTGTTCAATCCAAGAATGTGTTTGTCTCTGGGGAATTGTAAAAATGTTTTTGCCTATATTTTATTCATAACCATGTCAGTAGAGCAATATCCAGAGTATTTGAAGAATCTGATGTTTTACCAGTAATAATCCATGACATTTAAGTATTTGATGAATAGATACTTGCTGCAAGCTGATTGAGAAGTAATATCTAATAAAAGTTTTCCAACATTTGGATTTCACAGTAATGGTCCCTGAATGCGAAATCACAGGCATCTTCCTCTTCCTGCAAAGAGGTCGCTTCTTCAGAACCAACCTTTTACCTTTAATAAGGTGTGCCTGCTTGGGAAACTTGCAGAATCATAGTAATTCAAGGAAAAGGGGGATTTTAAAGGTTTTCTTTTTAAGTTACTCATAGAATACATAAATTTCTTTTTCAGCAGCAGCAATTGTTCGGCTTCTCCTTGAATATTTTTAGTATCGGGCTCTCAGTACGCCTAAGGAAGTCAAAGTGGTTTTAGACAACTGGAGTAGTTAGGATTTTTCTTAGTTGCCTTCCGTTGAAACTGGGGATAACAGTGATGCCTTTCACACAATTCTTAAAAGGAGAAAATATGCATACAGAATATATAGCAGAGGTAGTGAAGTAGAGATGGTCAAAAATCATCGGCATTGAGACAACCCCAACTCATACCAACCCAATCCTGTAAGACAGCATAGCACTGCTCTGTCAGGAGCATCATCAGTCACCCAAGGATTGTCAATCCAATAACACAAAGTCGAAGGAGGGTACAGTGTCAGAGCTTCCATTGTGAGCATCTGGTTTGTAGAAGGCAATGGATGACACTGGGAACCCAAGATATATTTGAGGGATCTACGTAGGCTCTAAGCCTTCAGTGATTTCCCTCTATCTGTAAGGGAGCAGTGGAGAGATGACGATGGAGGATCAAAAGGATAAACCTGATTAGAAGAGTTAAAACCTTGTCAGTTGATCCCCTCTGTGATCCATGTTAGGCCTGATCTGGTTTTCAACATTTTCTGTATTTTTTGTTTTCTGTTTGTTCATATTGGGGTTTTTCTCAGATGTGTTATGTCATTGGGGTTGCCCTCTTGAATTTGTGTTGTTTTGCTGTTTTTCAGTATATGAAACCCAGAATTGATGAATCTATAGCGACAGAAGTATAATAAGAGATTCTGGTGGGGTATGGTGGGGGGCTGAGGAGGTGGGTGTAAAAGGGAGACAATGTCAAAGATTCCAGGAAGGGGAAGAATGCTTTTAAACTGATTGTGGTAACAATTGTACAATACTGCTTGATGTGATTGAATTATGGAATGATATAAAATATATATTAATTCCCAGTAGTTAAAATAAAAGATGACACTTCAGACTTATGTGGCAAAGATCACAATATACATTTCCAAGCTCAGGGAACACAACTGAGCATAGTTGTGGTTATTTTCCATTGAATACATTTTTAAGAAAGCAAACTTCTACTAAAAATTATAGAATTGTTTATTAGTCACTACAATTTCTATATTCAAATGCAAGAGTGATAAAAATAGCAATGAGGAAAATGGTGGCAAAAGATGGGGCTAACTACAAAGTCAGCAGTTTAAAACTACCAGATACTCCTTGGGAGAAAGATGGGGCTCCTACTCCTGTAAAGAGTTGCAGTCTCAGGATCCCAGAGGAGCAGTTCTACCAGAGGAGTCAGCATAGACTCCTAACAGCAGTGAGTTTGGGTTTGGTATTTCAAAGGGTTATGCTGCCTGCTCTGACTTGTTCCTTCCTCACAGCCCAGACCTGCTGTTCAGAGCACTTGGTTGCATAGTGGTGTGGGCTGTGATCCACAAGGCAGCAGTTAAAAATGACCAGATGCTCCACAAGAGAAAGATGAGGCTTTCTACTCCTGTAAAGAGTTACAGGATAGGAAACTCATAGGGGCAATTCTGTTCTATCCTAGCGGGCCACTAGGAGTAGGTGTCGTCTCGAGGGCAATGCGCTTCTTCATTGGCCTTGGTTGCTCATTGCATGGTATTCATTCATAGGTAGTTAATAAGTGCATAGTCTTTCATTAAGTCCCTGGGGTTATGAACATCATAATTACCGGGAAGGTTCAAGTCTTTTCTTGCACAAAACCCAATCTATTGCCCTTTTGTCACCTTAGAGCCATAATAGCTCTGTAGGAAGGGGTAGAATTACCCTAAATGTTTTTCAAGACTGTAATCTGTCCAAAAGCTAACTGCTGGCCTCACCTTCCTCCCACTGAGTGCTTAGTGAGTGGATAGTGGGCTCAAATCTTCTAACTTCCCATTAGCCTTCCATTGCTTCACCATTGTGCCATCAGTGTTTCTGTGTTGTAATAAATTAAGGCTAAATAAGAGACTTATGCACATTTTTGGACTAATGTACAACTTTAATGTAGAGACTCCTAGGAACAAATCTCACTTGTAACCCAGGGACTACCTGTACATACCTTGCTTATTTCAATGTCAACACAGCTCTGCAAGAAATATTTCATTGACGTTATTTTATAGATGAAACTTCAGCTTAGAGAGGTTAGGAAATGTATCCAATATTTGTTACATAACTGGTTACTGGTAAAGTCAGACTATGTTCCCAGGGCTATCTAATTTCAAGGTGCAGAGCTCATAACTAGAGTGATATAATGTTATTTTCCTAAAATGTAAAACTATTAGTATGCGGAATAGAAGGCTGCATGAGAAAGAACTCAAGGAGCCTAAATTCCCTTGTCAAAGCTACCCTAAGCTGGTGAAGCATTTTCTGTTTTTTGAATCATTTGCATACAGCAGCTTTTGTATACAAATATACATGCATATATATGAGCCTTGATAGCATAATGGTTACCCTCTGTGCTGCTAACTGCATGGTATGCAGTTCATTACCAGGAGAAAGAAGAGTTTCTCCTTGGAAAAAGATGAGGCTTTCAACCTTTGTAAACCATTACAGTCTTGAAACCCACAAAGGCCTGGCTGATAGGGTTGTTCTGAATCAAATTCAACTCAATGACAGTGAGTTTGGTCTTTTGAAAACATACAAGCACACAATTATACATTACACTTATAGATGTATGTGGGTGTGGTCTTTGGTCCACCACTTGTCTGTTGGCCCTACTGTGGTGGCTTGTATGTTGCTGTGATGCTGGAAGCCATGCCATCGGTATTTAAAATGGCAGCAGGGTCACCCAAGGTGAACAACTTTCAGCAGAACTTCCAGAAAAAGACAGACAATGGAAGAAGAATCGGCTCCCCACTTCAGAAGGAGTAGCCGCTGAAAATCTTAGGCATAGAATCAAAATATGGTCTGATCCTGAAGGCCCAATGAATGGAAGCAGAATGCTATGTGAGATAGTGCTGGAGGATGGGCCCCTGGCATCTTGAAGCACTCAAAATGTGACGGACAGGAGGTGCTTTCTCCAATTAGAGTCAGCCACGGGGATGTGAATGGAACGAAGCTTGGGGGAGGGGAGATCATCATCTGATGATGGGGCACACACACCTCAAGGGAAGAAGAAACAGCTGCAAAAAATCTACCAATAATCAAAACTTACAACATATTAAGTATGAATCTAGGAAGATTGGAAGTTGTCAAAAATTAAATGGAACACATAAAAGTTGATATCCTAGATGTTAGTAAGCTGAAATGGTCTGATATTGATTTTTTTAAATCAGAAAATCATAAGGTTTCCTATGCAAAAAATGACACAATCAAGAGGAGAGATGTTACATTTATTGTCAATAAGTACATTTCAAGGTCTAAAGTACAATGCTATCTGTGGTAGGATTGTATCTATGCACCTTCAAGTAAATCCAGACAATACAACTATTATCAAAATTTATGTACCAATCACAAAAGCTAGTGATGAGGACATTAAAGAATTCTACAAACTTTTTCAGTCTGATATTGATCAAGCATGCAATCAAGCACCATTGGTTAATATTTACTATTGGCATGCAAAAGTTGGAAACCAAATGGAAAGAATAGTAGTTGGAAAATATGGTCTTGGTGATAGAAACAAAGCTGGAGAACACATGATAGAAATTTTGCAAGACCAAAAACTTGTTCACAGAAAGTACATTATTTTCAACACCATTAATGGCTATACATTACATACATGACTTCTCCAGATGGAATACACAGAAATCAAATTGAATACATCTGTGGCAAAAATGATGGAAAAGCTCATTATCAGCCATTAAACCCAGGCCAGGGCTTGACTATAGATTAGAACATCAATTGTATGTTCAGATTGAAAGTAAAGAAAATTAAAACAAGTTCACAAAAGCCAAAATATAATCTTTATTCTATCCCACCTGAATCTAAAAAATAACTCAAAACCAGATTTGAATCATGAAATACTAATGACGGAAGAGCCGGAGATCTGTGGGAGGACACCAAGAACAGCATTCATGAGAAAGGCAGAAGGTCATTAAACAAACAAGAAAGAACGAAAGATCAGCTTGGATGTCAGAAGAGACTCTGAAATTTGCTCTTAATTGTAGAGTAGCTTAAGGAAATGAAAGAAATGATGGAATCAAAGATTGAAATAGAAAATTTCAAAGGAAAACTCAAGAAGACAAAGTAAAATATTGTAAAGAAATAAGCAAAGACAGAGTTCGAAAGCCCCCAAAAGTAAGACCACACTCAGTATATCTTAAACTGAAAAAACACAATTTTAAAAAATCCAAGTTTCAAGAAGCAATATTGAATGATTCTGTGGGTAAAATAGTACATGATACAGGAAACATCAAAAGAAAATGGAAAAAATATCTAAAGTCATGGTACCAAAAAAAACTAGTCGACAACCCATGGTATTGGAGGAAGAAGTTCAAGCTGCAGTGACATCATCAGTCAAAATTAAGGGAATGGGAATTGAGGAAATACCAATTGAAATGTTTTAACCAGGTGATGAGGCACTGGAAGCACTTATTCATCTCGGCTAGGGAATTAGGAAGATTGCTAGTTGGAAGAAATCCATGTTTGTACCCACGCCAAAGAAAGGTGACCCAACAGAATGTTCAAATTATAGAAAAATATCATTGATAGCACATGCAAGTGAAATTTTGGTGAAGATCTCCCAACAATAGTTGTATCAATACATTGACAGGGAGGTGCCAAAGGTTCAGGCCAGTTTCACAAGAGGGTATGGAACAAGGGATGTCACTACTGATGTCAGATGTTTCATGGATCAGGGAATACCAGAAATATTTGTGTTTTATTTACTCTGCCAAGGCATTGATCATAACAGACTATAGATAACCTTTGAAGAGTGGGAATTCTAGAGCACTTAATTGTGCTCGTGAAAAACTTGTACATGGAACAAGAGGCAGTTGTGCGAAGAGAAAAAGGAGATACTGCTTGGTTTAAAATCAAGGAAAGGTGTGTGTTGGGGTTGTAGCTTCTCACCACACTTAATCAATCTGTATGCTGAGCAAGTAATTAAATTAATAGAGTATATGCAGAAGAAGGGGCTTCATGATTAGAGGAGTTTGTTACCAATTCTTCTGTAATATTCCTTGTTCATGGTCCAACTTTCACAGGGATATGAAGTTATTGAAATGATCATGGTTTGGGCACACCTTAGTTTTCAAAAAGAATCCTGGCTCTCCACACTTTAAAGAGGTCTTGTGAAGCATATTTGCTCATTGCAATAGGTCATCTGATTTCTTAACTGCTCATGGGTTGAAGGAAAATGAAATCCCTGACAACTTCTGATATTGTCTGTTGTTTCAGTTTTGAGGATTGTTGTTTTCTTTGCATTGAATTGTAATCCATACTGAAAGCTACAATCCTTTATCTCTACCAGAAAATGATTCAAGTTCTCCTCACTTTCAACAAGCGCAGTTGTGTCATCTGAAAATAGCAGGTTGTTAATAAGTTTTCCTCCAAATCTAATGTTTTTTCTTATTCCTATAATTCAAGTTCTTGGATTATTTGTTAGATTTCCAATTAAATAAATATGAAGAAAGGATACAACCCCGATGGTGATAGTTAGCTTTATTGTGACAAGTAGGCCTCAATAGGGCCATAAGGGCAGAGTTGAAACAGGTCGGAGATTGAGGTCAATGAAGCTAAATATTTTCTAGCTGGCCTCCTTCTCTCTTTCTTCCTGGTGAATGGACCAGCATGTTGCTGCTTGAGCTAGTCCTTTGCCTCGACCATGTGCTGCACTACCTGTGGGCCTAGCCTACCTGTGGATCATGTTTCCTTAGCATGCACTGGCAGAGCTTGAGACTCCATCAGGTCCTGCTTCGCTGGCCTCCTTCACCTAAGCTCCAGAGCTACTGACTTTGCTGTCCCACCCTGCCATCTGCTCCCTGCAGCAGACCATACTTGTCTAGTAGCAGATTCCACTGTCTACTTCCTTGAACTTGGACTAGCACCCACATGAGTTGAGGGACCTGTTCCACAAAATTGAGTTCAACTGGGCCTTTTGTACTGCTGTCTGGACTAATTAGCTGTAATATTCCTTCTTGCTATATAAACCTATCCATATATATATATAAATTTTCCTGGTTTTGTTTCTCTAGAAAACGCTGCCTAATACACTGACACAGACATTTCTTGATGTTACATCAAGTAGCATTCCTATGACCACAATGAAGTGTTCTGGAATCCTCATTCTTCTCAATAATATCCATACAATACCTTTCTATAGTCAATATAACCGAAATAAATATCTTTCCTGTGTTCCTTGCTTTCAACCAAGATCCATTTAATGTCAATAATGATATCTTTGTGCCACATTCTCTTCAGAATCAGACTTGGATTTTTGGTTGGTCCCTCTTGATCAAGAACTGAAACCACTGTTGCATTATCTTCAGCAAAATTTTATTTGCATGTATTATTAATATCTACACTGTTGGGTCGCCTTCCTTTAGCATGGGTACACATGTAGATCTCTTCCAGTCAGTTGGCCAGATAGCTAGCTGTCTTCTACCTTTCTTGGTATAGGGTAATGAGTGCTTCTAGTGTTTATCAGTTGCTGAAACATTTAGATTGGAATTCCATCAATTCCTGGAGCCTTGTTTTTGGTCAGTGTCTTCAGTACAAGTTGGACTTCAGCCTGCAGATATAAGAATTTAATGAAAATAATTCCTTTAAAGTTTTCTTTTAAAAGTAATTTTGTATATAAAATTATTATTTTTTGTTGCTGGATGATTTGAAATTAGGTCCAATTCAGTGACCCTTTGTAAAGCTGTTTGAAACACTGCCGGGTCCTGTGCCATCCCCAAATTAGTCCCCTGAGTAAGTTCATGGTTGACAGCCAATGTGTCAATTCATCTCAGTGGACTGTCTTCGTTTTGCCAACTCTACCAAGCACAATTTTATTTTCTTAGAGATTAAAAAAAATCATCAAATATGAAGACATAACAAAAAAACCTTTAAAGATAAAGAGAATATTTCTCACATACATGTTTTATGAGGAAGTAAATAATGATGAATTCCAGTAATTCAAAGGAGAAAACAAAGAAGAGAAGAAATGTTTTCTGTGGCATGGTGTCTCAGATTCCATGGTGGAATTACTGGACATAGAAAATAATAAGATCAATTTTTTACTCTGATTAGGAGCCCTGATGAAATAGGGGTTATATAATGGCTGCTAACCATAAGGTCAGCAGTTTAAAAGCACCAGCTGTTCCAAAATAGGAAGAGGAGACTTTCTAATCCCTCAACGAATTAGTCTCAGAAGCCCACAGAGGCAGTCCTATTCTGCCCTGTAGGGTAACTATGAGTCAGAATTGACTCGATGGCAACTAGTTTGGCTAATACTATTATCGTCTTTAAGAAAAAAGGAAAATCCCTTGTAGACTTTACAGAATAAAGGAGAGGGCCACAGTTAACTCAATTAAAATATTAATAAAGAATATTGCATCAAGTGATAAATTGTAGAAAACATAATCCACTCAGCTAGTAAAATTTTGTTCAATTAACATAAATTTCCGTATCTTAAAACTTAGAAAAGAAAATATAATGTTAAATCCCTGGGTCCTTCATATGTAGATATCTTAATATAATCTCTGTACATTGCTTTTAAACTTAAAAGTCAACCAGTGTATGTTAGGGTGAACTAGAGAAACAAATTCATGGACACTCATATGTACATAAGAAAGAGCTTCATATACAAGAGCAATTGTACATTAAGAAAACATCCCAGCCCAGTCCAGGTCAAGTTCATAAATCTGATATTAGCCCATATGTCTGATACAAGTCTATAAATTCTTCTTCAGACTGACTCACACAACACATGAAATGATGCCAAATGTAGGAAGATCACAGGCCAGTGGGTAGAAAGTCTTGTGGATCTTGTGGTGGTGGAAGCATCTCAGTGCTGGCGTGGGTCTCCATGTGGCTCCTTCAGCTCCACGGCTCAAGAAGCTCTAGAGTTGACATTCCTGTGGCTTGTCAACAGGAATGTCTCACAGGGAGTGTCTACCTGTCCTGCCTCCAGTGAGCTATTTATCTTTTTAGCGCCTCCAAATGAGATCATCAAGCTGCAACATGATTGACAGGTTAGATTCCATCCCTTCACAAGTTGACACCAGATTATGCAACTGCAACAGACCACCCCTTGTCAACTTGACACTTCAACTCAACTCTTTAGCCAGATATAATTTTCAAACAAACAATAATAAAATCATATGTTTTCCTAACAGGATAAAACTAAAATGCATACAATTAAATATGTGCCAAAGCCTCATTTAAACATAATGTTCTATAAGTGAACAAAACAAACATATTCTATACTTATGTGAACAGCTACACCATAATCCTATGAATATATTCCTATGAATATATTTCTCTACCTATAAAAGTTTGTAAGTCAGCCACTTCATGCCTTTATCCACCCCATTTTGGGTATCCAATTTCTATACTGCCCATTTATACGAATCCAGTGCTCTGAGGAGGCAATCCTATTCTTTCATGTGAAGAATCTTCATTCCAGTTGGAACCTTATGAAGTCCACATTCATAAGCAAAGTCAAATCAGGACAAGTCATCTATAAATTCAGCAGCAGCATACACCAGTTCGCAGGCTCAAATATCTTCTCTTCCTCTAGTTGGGTTCTGGTCAAGTCAATGTGGGATGCCTCACTTAGCCTCACCAGGGTGCCCATTGGTTTCCTTGCCTTTAGATTATGGCCTCATCAAAATGCTCAACAAGCCTAGCCCCCTTGGCCTAGGTCATGAACCTCATACCAGTCAATCCACTGTCATCTTTCCTAATCCCTGTGAACCAGGGCCATGGGTATTAGTGGCCAGACTCAACCATCTCTTATTGCTGCATTTCTCCCACTTCCATTGAACAAGTGGATCCAGGTGGTCACCTAGCAAGCATTTCAGCCTGCTCACAGGGTCCCTTTAAAGTTTAGTCCTAGAGTGCAGAGTTTCTTCTTCATGATTCCATACTTTTCCAGCCACAAGCACAAATCGCTAGCTCAAAACTAAAAAATCCAAAGCATATCAGCACTGGCATGGGTTTCCATGTGGCTCCTCTAGCTCCAGAGCTCTAGAGTAGATCTATGTGACTTATGAACAGAAATGTTTCACAGGGAGTGTCTGTCTTGCCTCCAGTGAGCTATTTATCTCTTTAGTGCCTCCAAATAAGGTCACCAAACTGCATCCTGAATGACAGTCTAGACTTCACCCCTTGACCAGTTGACACCAGATTATGGGATTGCCATACAACGTACGAACAAAACATACAACAGAGTTTTGTTTACAGTTATGTTTATTTTATTAATCTTAGCAATATAAATAATAAATATGGGTTATATGCCTCATAGAGGGAGTAGGAACTACTAAAAGTACTTATATCTTATCTAATGAACAACCAGAAATGATTGCTTAAAGTAGGTATAAAAATAAAATCCTAAGCACATTATTTAATACTAATTGTCAGTAGAAATAAAGTAAATATCCACCAGACATTGGGAGAAAGGTAGGGGAGTCTTTGGGGTCCAGCCCACAGGGGAATGGTCCTGCAGAGTTACATGCACAATTAAAGATAAGGAAGACAGGAAAAGGAGCCAGAAAGGGGAGCACAGGGGACTGGATCATTCTCCGGACAGGTGAGACCAGAAGTCATATCTTGAGTTTATTTAACAATGGGTTTATTTAGCTCTTGAGGTGTGCAGGTCTCTTCTTACACATACACATCAAACAAATGGGCAATGTACTAATCTTGAATGTTCCAAGCCCTCATGGGGAATCCTTCTAAGGAAATACTAGTCATGCAAGAGACAAGGGGTGCAAATAGCTCCTGAAGAGAAGGAACAAAAGGAGTGAATGCTCTTAGAGATAAATGCCTGTCATTGTGTAAGTGAGGAGCCAGAAATCTGTAGGAGACAGCTTTATATTAGTGTTTATAGGGGATAAATATGCTGTGGGGAAATGTCCTTCCTAGAAGAGGTGCATTTCCATAATTGGGAGGCAAGCTACTCCCTAGGGATGAGCCCTGTGGTCACGAGTACTGAGAGCAAGACAAATACGCTTCCTTCAGGTCTTCAGTTTCCCACAGAACGTAAAGAGCATATGATGGACAGAAGCCAGAGTATTTAAAAACATTCAACTCTGAGAAGGAAAACTATGGTAATTCTCACCATAAAATCCTTACTGTTTGATTGTTTGGATTGCTATATTATTCAATTCGAAAGATATCCCTCCTGTTCATTTCCTCATAGCATGGAAAGTCTTGAGCATACATACTTTGAATTTCACAATTGAAAATCAACAGTGGAGAAACATTATTATCATTATTACATTATAAAATTGATGGCAGAAATATTCTGTTATTCAAAGGTTTGACTGGCCTATTCATAAAACCTTCTCTGAACAGAAATTATTTTGAGGTAACTGCTGATTGGTTACCTGACTTCACTATTCATTTGTTGATTTCTTTGAGTGTCTTTGTACACAGTCATAACACAAATAAATTAAAAAATCCAATCATTGCTTTTATGTTAGCAGCTAATAATAAGCCTAAAAGGAAATTTAGAATGGTCATAATTTTCAGGCTAGCACAGTAGAATTTCATGAAAATAGAAGCCTACACATTTTCACCTTTAGGGCATGTTAGTAATATATTGCCCGAAAAACTGCTTCATGCTTAGAAGGAAATGGTATTTTTAGTGAGACCATTATCTACCTACAAAGACATTTTATTTCATGTCTTAGAAAGGCTGCCTAGTTTTGACATTTTGTATTTGTCATGCATTTTAAAAGTTACTGTTTTTGTGACAATTTGTGGGAGAGCAAAACTAAAAAGCTAATAAAATTCAATACCATATGAAATAGCTTATAATTACCTTTGAGTTGGCTAAATAAATAGATTATTGATTTCACACTTTTATAAAATGAAAGGTTAATGAATAAAATCACATGTCTTACATTTTACATTTTAGGAAAAAAAATAATAGGCAGAGTGGGGACCCAGAGCCCATCTCGGGGAAATTGGACATCCCCTTGCAGAAGGGCTGCAGGGAGGAGACGAGCCAGTCAGAGTGCAGTGTAGCAACGATGAAATATATAATTTTCCTCTAGTTCTTAAATGCTTCCTCCCCTCCACTATCATGATCCCAATTCTACCTTACAAATCCGGCTGGACCGGAGGATGTACACTGACACAGATAGGAACTGGAAATACAGGGAATCCAGGACAGATGAACCCCCCAGGACCAGTGGAGAGAGTGCCGAAGGCGGGAGGGTGAGGGAGAATGGGGGAACAGATGACAAGGTCTACATATAACCTCCTCCCTGTGGGACGGATAGCGGAGAAATGGGTGAGGAAGATGTCGGATGGTGTAAGATATGA
>NW_022103968.1:43771246-43783099 GCF_000313985.2 Echinops telfairi
ATGTAAGATATGACAAAATAATAATAATTTATAAATTATCAAGGGTTCATGAGGGAGGGGGGAGCGGGGAGGAAGGGGAAAAATGAGGAGCTGATACCAAGGGCTCAAGTAGAAAGCAGGTGTTTTGAGATTGATGATGGCAACATATGTACGAATGTGCTGGGCACAAATGATGTATGTACGGATTGTGAAAAGAGTTGTATGAGTCCCTAATAAAATGGTTAAAAATAATAATAATAGGCACACACACATATGTTTGATACTCTCTTTGAAAAAACGTATCATTTATATATCAGATCTATTAGCTATTATGATAGAAATTAGGTCTTAAGCTTTATGATCTGTCCATTCACAATTATTACTGGTTTTCATTATAGGTGGGTTTTCTATAATATGGAGGACTTAAATTTAGGTTAATGAAGGAAAGTTTTCTATATAAATTGCTGAACTACTTAAATGACCTGTTTCAGAAAGTAGTAAAACAAGCATTGTTTTTACCAACAAAAATAGAAACATATATGGGCTAATTGAAAGCCATTGCTAATGCAATCAATTTTGGAAATAATGGTATTTTAATCAAATAATCTATTTTATGTTAATAGGCTGCATGTAAATTCGGTTAATAACCTTGACCAATTAACTGTTCTTTTCCAATTCCTGTGGGGGTGAAAACTAATACAGGAGAACTTTGAGCTCCTGATGCATTCTACATGTTAAGATGCCAAGGGAAATAGAAAATTCAATTTGGTTCACTAGAGCAAAGCAAAACTAGCGTCTATTGTTTGGACTGTGCTGCAGTGATAGCCTAAAAAGACTATCAGTGATTGAATCTATCTAAATCCTAAGAAGCAATCAGCAACAAAAAGGAAGCAAATGAATTTCCAAATCCATTCTGAGTTACTGTCATAGCAAATTTTAATTTTCCTGAAACTCAAGTAAATTATACTAGTTTCTTCTTGGTACTGGTTAGTTAATAAAAAATATTAAACATGGGACTTTCTCAGTGAGCTCTGGCCATGTGTTTTAGCTAGGGGCAGCCCTGGTGGCACAGTGGTTAAAGAGCTCCGAGTTAACCAAAAGGTCGATTGGTTAAATCCGCCTGGCCTTCTGTGGGAGGAAGACATGGCCGTCTAATTCTGTAAAGACTTGCAGCCTTTGGAACCTGGGGGCAGTTCTGCTCCGTCCTATCTTGTTACAGGACTTGGATGTGATTTGGTAACTGTGGGTTTGATTTATGTGAGGTAAGGCTCGTACACCTTAGCATAAAATGAGAACATTGTCTACATATTCTTACAAAACAAAATAGGACCTTTTGCATCTTTATTCAATACTGGATATTTGACTCATTACATAAATAATATACTTACATGAACATTATTTGATAACATTATATCTAGGTGGTTATCAAGAAAAATTATAACTCACGTGCTTGAAAGAACTTCCACAGTAGTAATATTAGTAGTTTTATTCTTGTTAGCCTAAATCTGGAAACAACCAAAGTGTCAATAGGCAAATAAGTAATGTGCTATAACTATACAATATAATGCTACTGAGAAATAAAACAGAGCGTATCACTGATATATTCAATAACATGAAGAAAACTCTATTATGATGGATGAAAATTTAGGTACTAAAATAAATGTTATATGATTTATATAATATTTATATAATGTTCTAGAAAAGACAAAGTTAAACATCAGGTTGAAAAGAGAATCTAGTAATACCTGGGGAAAAGGAAGATGGAGATTTAAAACAAAGGGGCATGAGAAGATTTTTGGAGCTATGGAGATATTCTCTTGTTTGATGTTGGTTAAATAGTGTATTAGGCTAAGTTCTCGGTAGAAGCTAGACCAGTTGAGCTTATATGAATGGTGCACACCATTGTAGAAATGGGTAAGTCCAGAATGGTTCAAATCCTTGTTCAGATAAAAGTTGAAGGCTTTTCCTGACTCCTGTAGCTGCAGGGGCTGATGACCAGGCAGAAGGAAGATCACAACTGGGTGGATGTAGAGCTGAAATGAATCTGAGCTGGCAGAGACTCTTGGGATCACGGGCAACATAACAGAAGGTTTCATACCAGATGTAGGCTCTAATTCACCAGAAGTCTACTACTTTCCACACACTGTCAATTTATACGAAGCACAGGCCACACCATGAGTGAAATTTTTCTTAATCACATCAGAGCTGTGACCAGACTAAGGAGGTCTACTCTTCCAACATCTGCATGGCTGTTTCACAGAAAATTCCTTTAGGAAGTGGATCACACTGTTTAGATCATATCAAGAATACTGGCCTATTAAAATTGATATAAAACCTATCACACATGGGATTATGTCCTTGCCATAATGAATAAAACTTCAAGCCTAAATTAGGTATATTTTGTTGTGCATATTTTATTCTCAATGGTTTTTAGGTGCTGTTGAGTCAGTTCTGACTCTTAGTGACTGAGGTAGTTAGTTTATTGTGCCAACCTGGTCGATAAACACATGTGGGTTTAATTGAAGGGCGGAAGGATAAATGGCTCATTGAGCTTCACCTTCTTAGTTCTGGGTCTCTTGCTTTGTGATGGTCAGACCAGAGTTCAGCTGCCTTAGCAGTTCCCTGCTTCAGCTGGCAAGGCTGACTTCCTGCAAGACATCCCTGAGGAGAAGCCACATGGACCTACCCCAATTCAGCCCTGGGTGCTGGAGCAGCTGTGTGGAGACCCCTGCCAGCGCTGAGATGCTTACACATTCACTGACTTGGCTTTCCTTCACTGACTCCGCTTTCCCTCTGTAGTTGGCATCATCGCATCTGTTTTGTGAGATGGAGGACTTTGTGGATTGGTGTCGGACCTATGGGTTAATGTTGGACTTGTGAGCTTGGGCAGCACTGGGTTGGGATGTTTTCTTGATGCACACTTAACCTTTACATAAAGCTCTCTCTTCTACATGAGTTTCTGTGGATTTGTTTCTCTAAGGTACCCAGAATAATACAGTGACCTTATTTACAACAGAACAAAACACTGCCTACTCCTGCACCTTCCTTACAATGGTTCTTATTTTTGAGTGGACTGTGATAGCCATGGTGTCGGTCCATCCTGTGGAAGGCTTTCCATGTTTTCATTGGCCCTCGACTTTAACACGCGTGATGTCCTTCTCCAGGAACTCTCCTAACAACATGTCCAAAGTATGAGAGATGAAGTCTTGCCCAACTTGCTTCTAAGGAACATTCTTGCTGTACTTCTTCCAAGAAGTTCTTGGGGTGTGCTTTTGGCAGTCCATTGTACTTTCAATATTCTTTGTCAGCACCACAATTGAAATACATAGATTCTTCTTCTGTCTTCCATATTCAATGTCCAATTTTCACATGCATACGAAGCAATTAAAAACACCAAGTGTTGAGTACATTTCCATCCTCAAAGTAATGTCTTGCTCTTCAACACGTTGAACAGGCATTTTGCTGCAGCTTTTCCTAATGCTATGTCCTGTTTGATTATTCTGACTGATGCTTGGTGAGCGTGGATTGTGAATCCAAACAAGAAGATATCCGGGCAAGGACAATTGTTTCTCCTTTTCTCATAATGCTACTGATTGAGCCAGTTGTGAGTATTTTTTTCTTTTTTACATTGAGCTTTAATTATACTGAAGCATGCAATCCCTGATATTCATCAGCAAGAGGTCTAGTTGTCCTCTTTTTCAGCATTCTTCTTCTGCATTCCCATCTTGATACTGCATTCTTCCACCTTCTTCCTTCCAACTTGCATATACAGATGAGTTGACTGAAAATACCATGGCTCCAGTGAGGGGCACCTTAGTCTAAAAGTAACCTCCTTGCTTTTCAAAAGCGTAAAGAGGTCTTGTGCAGCAGACTTACTCAATAACTATGTGTTGTTTTATCTCTTGACTACGGCTGTTTTATTCTCTATAAAGTTGAGTAAAAAGATAGAATTTTTTTAAATGTATCCTAAAAAATGTATCTTTTAATTGTTATTACTGTTATTGTTTTTTAAATATCTTTTCCAACTCTGAGTTTCATTGCAAGATTTTATTGATTTTTTTTATTGATTGATAATTTTTAGGTTTTGGCAAAATTTGGTGTACATTTAAAAATATTTTGAGTATATCAAATTATAGAGAACTTATATTATTACTACTGTTCTTACTAATGGCACAATGATTATTTTACTCTTCTGAGCTTTTTTTGCAACTACCTGGTGACATTCTATTTATTTTTTTGATTGGTCATTTTTAGATGCTAAAATTTTGTGTGTTTTAAAAACTTAAAAATGAAATAAATGAAATTTTAAATAAATAATAAAAACTGAAGATTTCAAAATTGCAAGAATATTTAAGTGTTGTAGTAAAAATGTATAGGGTTAAGATTTGAGATACTAATTGATGCATTTAAAATTAATTTAAAATATTTGTGCATAGCTATAGATTTGGAGCGCTGGTGGCACCCATGGTGTAGGCAGGCATTGGGTTGCTAAGCTCAAGTTTCACAGTTCAACCCACTAGCCACTCCTCAGGAGAAAGAGGAGACTATCTGCTCTTGTAAAGAGTGTATATAGGGTTTCAAGGAGGTGTGAAGGAGGAATGAACTTGATAGCAGTGGATCTAAAAATGTAAGAAAGTTATTATATATAAAATGAGTTGTCCTCCCAAATTCCAAACTCACTGCCATTGTGTCATTCCCAACTCACCAACAAGCTAGGACAGAGTAGACCTGTCCCCATGTGTTTCCTGCCCCCATGGGTTTCTGAAGAGAATAAAGCTATACATTTTATAGGAGTAGAAAGTCTTGTTTTTCTCTTTTAGGCTAAGCTGTTGGTTTCGAACTGCTGACCTTGTGGTTAGTAATCTAACATGTAACTCACCCATGGCTCCAGGGTTCCTACTGAGGGAAAGTAGTTAAATTGTGAAGAATTGAAAGTTAGTAGCACTCACACCACAATACTCTAAGGGTTATGAAGTAGTTCTTTATTTTAACACTCAATTAATTCTCATATCACTCCTGGCAGGAATGATGGGCTCAACTTAAGGGCAAATGGTCAAGAAAATATAAATGAACTTCCTACCTGATCAGGCCTTAATAGTCCCAATCAGAGCTTGGATTATTTGATTCTGCAGGAAACACATGACTTATTGTATTTTTATGCAAAAAAAAGAGGCAGAAATGTTTGTGTAGGCTTTTTGTTTGTTTTGCAAACTGCTTTTTGGAAACATTTTTGTAAACCTGTCAGTTTCCCCCCCCCTCCGCCCCCAACCACTAAACACATAACATTATTTAGAATGGAATAACTATTTAATGAAATTTCCTCCCAGGAGGAGAGAGCAGTTTGCAAACATAGAATGGGCAATTTATTTGCAAATAAATAAATAAAAATATGTAATACTACTTGCAAAGACTTTGAGCATAGTAAGCATAATTTGAAAGATTAACCAGTATATCCCTAAATATATCTGAGCAATCAGTTCTCCTATTTTAAAAAAATATTTTACTTCATTATACTCCTAGAAACTTCGGTTTTTTAAAAGAAAAAGTATCATTCTGGCTTTAAAAGGAGATCCTTTAAAAGTAGCTGATAATAAAATACCTTGGGATATTTGAAAAAAAAAGTTGAACATAGATCAGTCAGTAGCTTCAAAGGAAAAATTTATGTAGCACTTCCAATTATTTTTGAGCTCTTGTAGAATTTAGAGAACAAGTACAGACTGGCTTTGGAGAGGGAGCTGCTGTTTGCCTGTTTTCTGCCTCCTCATACCAATAAACCAATTAAGAATCAAGAATGCTGGGTTAAATTTGTTGGCAGTAACATCTGAGAAAGGAGTTTGTTTTCTTTGCAAATAACCATTTGTGACATTGGACACCCCCTGCAGTTCAGGCTGTACCCGCCATGCCTATGTCTGCTTTTGGGGAGGAAAACATGGCTTAATAAGCTCTTCTGAAGCTGAGACCTTTGCTAGAGAAGGCAGTGACCTTCTGTTTTTTTCTAGAACAGATATACATTCTTCAGAGTTCTTCATACCAATAATATCTGTGCTATTTTCTTAGTGCGGTTGTAGCAAATCACTACAAATTTGGTACCTTAAAATAACATGAATAATCATTACAATTTTGGAGACCAGAACTTCAAAATATAGTTAAGGGTCAGCATGGCTGTACTCCTGCAGGGAGATGTAGAGTAAAATCCATTGCCCTGCCCAGGCCACCTTCCAGATGTCACTTACAATCTGTCGTGGGCTGGGTTGACTAGAGAAACAAATCCAATTACACACAGATATGTGTAAGAGAGACTTTATATCAAGAAGTAATTATACATCAAGCAAACATCCCAGCCCAGTCCAGATCAAGCCCATAAGTCCAATGCTAGTCCATAAGTCTGATACTAGTCCATATGTCTCTATTCAGACTCATGCAGCCACATGCAATGATACAGGAAGGTCACAGGCTGGTGAGTGCAAAATTGTGTGAATCTAATGGTGGTGGCTGCACCACAGGGCTCTGATTGCTGTCAGGGTCAGCCAGCAGGAAGGTGAAGGCAGAGAGAGAGGGGGAGGTTCCCAGGGCCCTCCTTAAGAGAAGGCCAAACCCCCAAAGAGGTAATAACATCAGGCTCCACCCCTACACTTACATACATGAAGTTGACATGAAATTTTAGGTAACTACCACACATTCCTTGACTTGTGCTTGCAGTTTTAAGAACTATGATATATTTTCTCTAAATATGAAATGTTTTCTATGACGCTAATGTTGTATCACAATACATATAAGAGGGTACCAAAAAAACAAAAAACAGGGATTTTTTTGAAAGGCAAATATTTAAATTTTTTTACAAAACAACCTTATCACCTACAAAGGACTCTTCATTACATTCAACTCATTTGTCAAATCTGAGATTCCATTCTTGGAAACATTTCTAAAACTCATCTGTTTGGATGGCTGACAACACTCCCTCATTATTTTCTTCACCTCTTCTACCTCATCAAATTGCTGCCCTTTCATGTCCTTCTTTGTTGGTAGAAACAAAAAGAAGCTACAAGGAGTGAGGTCAGGTAAGTAAGGTGTGTGTGGCAAGAGAGGCATGCTGTTTTTGCCCAAAACTGGTGCATTGACATGGCTGCATGAGCAGATGCATTGTCATAGTGGCAAAACCTGTCCCCCGTCAGGTCTTTTTTTGTTGCACTCTGTTATGCAATCTTTTTGGATCCATTAAATAGAAAGCTTGATTAGCATGCTGAACTGTTGGAGTAAACTCCAAATGCACTATCCCCCTCACGTCCAAACACCAAGTGAGCATCATATCGATCTTTGATTTCACTTGACAAGCTTTCTTTGGTCTTCCCCTGGCTTAATTGATGTTGCTTTTGGGATTGTAAGAATAGCACCATGTCTCTTCACCAGTAATGACCTTGGAAAAACACCTGGGTTGATTTGGAGCTGTTCTTTCAAAGCATGGCATGTTTCCACTCAATGCTCATTTTGATGGTTAGTCAGAACCCAAGGAACAAATTTTGCAGTGGCCCTTCTCATTTCCAGACCTTCCATGTAAATTTCCTGAGCTGAGCTCCAAAATAGTCCAGATAACCTCCCTATCTCTTCAATGGTCTGTTGCCATGCTTCAATAACAAGTGCACCAATTTTGTTGACATTTTTGTCCATTTGGGAAGTTGTCAGACATCCATGATGAGGTTTGTCATCAATTGACATTTCACCTTTTTTGAAATGAGAAAAACACTCTTACACTTGAATTTTTCCATAGTGTGGTGCTTGTAAGCTGTGTTCAACATCACAGAAGTTTCGGCAACATTTTTCCCAAGCAGGAAACAAAATATCACAGCCACACACTTTTCTTTTAAATTGGCCATCACACAAAACAAGGTTTGAGGGAAACTGCTTTTATGAAAAAATACACTGTGAGAACCTTCCCAGGGGATGCCACTGGGTGCTCTAACTTAGAGCAAGTTGCTGGATGCTTGCCTAGCAGGAAAAATGTGTGTCACCTAGAAGGAAAAATGTGTTCTACTACAAAAGCTCCACCCAGCAGAGCCTTTTTTCCATTTTTTTTTGGGGGGGGAACCCCCTAATAAATACTGAGCAAACCCTAGACACATGCACATAAAAACTGAAAATGGATTAAATAGAATGAAAAAGAACAAACTTTATGAGAAAAAATTAATGAGAAATTTGTGAGAAAATTAATGTCCTGGCGTGAGAGCCATTAGGCAACTTTGTCCTTATCTTTTGTGTGAATACTTGTCTTTTGAATACTTGTCTTTTTGGCAGTAAGAGAAATGGAGTTTCCAAAAGAAAATGGTATAGAGAATCACCTGAGGTTCTCATATAAAGATAGAGTAGATCAATGGTATGTAATTTACCTTCCAAATATTAAACCTATGAAAAATCTTCATAAGTATTCAACTCTAAAAAATACCTGGGGAGCCATAATTTCTGTAATAAAGACATGGAAGAAAATACTTACAGATTTGACTTGTGGGACAAGAAAGTGGTAGTAAAACTGACAGTACTTTAAAATATAATGTGTTTTTGCTTGCATACCCTTGAAATTATGATGGAAAGGCTGGCACCATTATCATCTTATTATGTAAAACGGTTATATAGTTTGCCTGAATTCACACACCTTGTCTGAGTCAGAATCTACATTAAAGTCCTAAATTTTTTGCCCTTCAGTAGCACTGTCTTTATATTATACTCCAAACTCCAAGCTCACTGCCATTGAGTCAATGCTGACTCATAGTAACCCCTGTGGGTTTCAGGACTGTGTTTCAGGAGTAGAAAGCCCAGTCTTTCTCCTGTGGAATTGCTGGTGGGTTTGAACTGCCAACCATGCAGATCATAGCCCAATTTGTAACCACTGCGCAACCAGGGTTCCCTTCTCATATATTATTCATCTCTCTCTTTGGAGGATTTCTAGTGATACTGACCGGTAAATTTGTAATTATTTATAATGATTCTTAATTTTTACCCCATTGAACAGAAATAACCTTTATAGGTGAAATGGCATCTAAAAGATTTTCCAATGAAAAGTGTTTATAGTTGGAAAAGATAGCATATAAACATAGATGTATGAAATATACGTTCTCTATTTAAACAGCTTGTAAATTTTTATATTCTTCTCTCCTTAAAAATATGTTTGATTTTTTTGGTTATGAAATTTATAGTGTTAATTTTCCATTGCTCCTGAATAAATCAGTACACATTTAGTGGCATAAAAAGTGCAATTTTATTGTCTTACAGCTTTGTAACTAATCACTTAGGCACTGTCTGCCTTTACTGGCTTGGCACCCTGTTTAGATTTAACAAGGCTGAAATCAAAGGGTTGGCTGGTTTGAGCTCCTTTCTGTAGACCCTGAAGTGGAATCAGCTTCCAAGGTCATTCAAGGTGTTGGCTAGTCCGGTCCTAGGAGGTTCTAGGCAGCCCACTGTGGCAGAATTGGCGTTCACTGGGCGACTTCGGGTGCTACAGAGAACTGCTGCCAAGTGTTCTCCGAGTTGAGATCTTCAGATCTTTTCCTTTTTCTAGCTCGGCACTGCGGGTTGGGTTTGAATCAATGACATTTAGACTAGCAGTCAAGTGCAAAGCATTTGTACCACCCAGGACCTCATTCTAAATTGGAGGTCCCTTTTACTTGCTGACTTTCAGCTGGAAACAAACAAACAAAAACCTCTCTGCAGTCGACTGGATTCCAATCATAGCAACCTGGTAGCAGTAACTGTACTAAAGCAGAAAGTCCCAGAGTTCCACCTCGTAGCGGCTGGTGGTTTCCAACTACTGACTTTGTGATCAGTGCCCTAAAGCATAACCACGACTTCGCCAGAGTTCCTAAATTCAAACTCACTGCCATTGAGTTCATTCTGACTCATAGTGACCCGATAGGACAGAGCCCCTGTGGATTTCTGGACTGTAACTCTTGACAGGAACAGAAAACCTCATGTTTCTCCTGAGGAGAATTCACCAAAGAAGATACTTGAATGACTAATAAACACATGAGGGATTGCTCACAATCACTAGCCATTTGGGATATGCACATCAAAACAACAGTGAGATACTTACTTATATCCACAATAATATACCAATACTGAGATTGGGGAGGGGAAATTGGACTTTTCCTTAAGCACACTTATAAGGGAACCAAGGAATGGAAATATTCCATTAAAATGTAAGCTAAAATGCTTTAATGGAAGGACAAGCAGAAACTCATTATTTTAAGATTAAGGAGTTGGTGGTTGTTGGACTTTGTGTGGGTGCTGATGTATTGCTCTGAGGGTACTCAACATTTGGTAATCTGGGAGCAACACACACTTTCTACTTCCACACCTTATCTGTCTTTGTGTGTCATGGGTTAGTCTTCCATATGATTCCACCATCACAAAGGAGTGTTGCAGAAAGTACTGCCATATCTCCAACCCTCACAGTGTGGGCCCCTCTGATGTTTGCTGTCGGGTGCCATCAAGCCAGTTCCAACTCATAGCGACTCTGCACAGAACAGAACACAACACTGCGTGATCCTGCCCCGTCCTACAATTGTTCCTGTGCATGAGCCCATTGTCTCAGCCATCGGGTCCATCCATCCTCTTGAGGAACTTCGTCTTTCTCCTGGACTCTCCACTTCACCAAGCACAATGTCCTTCTCTAGGAATTGGTCTCTCCTGACAAGATGTCCAAGGTATCTAAGACGAAGTTTTGCCATGATTACCTCTAAGAAGCACTTTGGCCATACTAGTGTATAAATTTTGAAGATACATAAGTGAAAATTAATGTGCTGGAGTCTCATAAGAAGTCCTACACATGCTTAAAATCCTTAGCGCAACAGTTG
Source organism: Echinops telfairi (assembly GCF_000313985.2). Taxonomy (NCBI): domain Eukaryota; kingdom Metazoa; phylum Chordata; class Mammalia; order Afrosoricida; family Tenrecidae; genus Echinops; species Echinops telfairi. The sequence goes on from NW_022103968.1 coordinate 43,782,067, forward strand.
TCGATTATTGACTAAAATGATGTTACTATCAATAGAGGTGCCTTAAGCCCAATGGGGCAGCTCGACGATGTCTTACAAATAAATGCCATGATATCTCCAAAAAGGAACCAGGGACTTAGAGAAACAATAATCACGTGATTGGGTTTTGAGTTTTCATTTGATCATTTTCATTATATGGTTATTGTTGGAGCATCCTTGTTTGTTGTTTGTCCTGGTTTTACATGTCGATCTATGTATGGAACCTGGGATGGATGAAATTAAGAAGATTAATGGGTTAACGACTGCCTGGGGGACTGAAGGGGCAGGTGAAGGAAATGGGGAGTCAAAAATCAATGGGTACAAGAAGGAGGAAAAGATTCCAAAGTTGATTGTGATCATTGCACAACCCTTCTTGATATGACTGAACTATTAAATTGTGTGATATGTTAATGATAGCTCAATAAGACTTAAACAATAAGATAAATAAGTGAAATTCATGTAATCTGATTATATAGTATTTTAAAGTTTATATATAATATTTAATAGTGCGGATGTGGAATCACACATAAACTAAAGGGAAGTTGTTCAAACAAAACAAGGGGACTTTGCCATGGTTTACTGTCAGGACTCTGTCCTTTCACCATATTTATTCAACCTGTATGCTGAACAAATAAACCAAGAATCTGGACTGTCTGAAGAAGAACATAGCATTGACGCTGGAAGAATGTTCATTATGAACCTATGAGACACAGAGCACACTACCTGACTTGCTGACGGTGCAGTAAAGAAGCATTCACTGATGAAATCCAAGAATACAGCCTTCAAGAGAGATTACAACTCAATGTGAAAAAAACAAACTTGTCACACCTGGACCGGGTCCCCAGGTGATTCCAATGATAAGTCACATTTTGGAATGTAGGATTTAGCTGATGATTTTGAGTGTCCCCATTGTGTCTTTTCACAGATGAAGTCAATAAGAGTCCTATGTAGCACAACTGGCAAGCTTCAAGTGTACAGGTGAGTTTTTGTTTTGACAAAAAAACTACAATGAATA
>NW_022103968.1:43783343-43794805 GCF_000313985.2 Echinops telfairi
TTAGCAACCCATTTCCCCTCAACTTCCCCGGCATCTTGCCCTGTCCAACGTCTCCCTTCATCCACTTTTCGGTTGTCTGTCCCCCAGGGAGGAGGTCACACACAGTTCCATGTAATCGGTTCCCTGAATAAGTTACTGATATTGCAAAATACTGTCAGGTGATCTCCAGCATAGTTTCCGTGGCCAAATTTACAACTCTTTACCCTTCTTCTTTGTTTCCAATGTTCACATTCCAGTCGTTGATAATTATCAAAGCATCTAACTACATGTTTGATCAATTTCAGACTACAGAACTTGGTAGAATTTTACTGTTTCTTTGGTTTTATTGATTGGTGCATAAGTTTGAATAGTGTTACTAATTGGTCTTCTTGTGTTGTATGAGTAGTATAGTCTTAGGGATATCATGGTATTTTAGGAGAGATAAAAAAAAGAAACTTTTAGAAAATAAAAATAAAATAAAAAAGAAACTTTTTAATTATAACTTGGGCAAAGGGCTATGAAACAGATCGGTTTTCCATTCAATAATTCATAGATGCTCTGCTGTTTCATGTCATTGAATATTCTTTTTAACGTATTTCTTCAATTTGTCATTTTAAGTAAAAAATCTGATTACACAGTTTAAAATGACCAACTCAAGTCCCAAGAACCAAAGTTTAGGCAGATGCCAGCCAGATGCAAGATACAGAGCCAGAGAGCAAAACATCCCAAAATGAAGCATGCTGGAACTCATGACAAGAGCCTACCCATGAGCTGAACCTGCAGTTGCTTCAGGTGAGAACTGGGGTCTGATTGGTGTTCCTCATCTATGAGTCATTGCCATCTTCTGTGCATGCTCAGTCTGAGAGGGAAGTTCACAGAGATGGCTTTGATGGCGGTGTGGTGTTTGACTTCTACAGACCATGCCCTTGAAGAAACAAAGGGTTGTAACTTGAATCTCAGCCTCTAGAAAAGGTGGGAGTCAAAAACCATACCCCACCTCAATCCTGTTTCATTAATGTATCAGAGCACTGCCTCTAAAATGGAATGATAGCCACAGGTGTAGACTAGAATTTGTAGTAGATGTCCATTGTCGGTGTTGGTGTTGTTGTGTACTTTGGAGTCAGTTTCAACTCATAGCAACCTCATGTCCAACAGGAAACACTGCCTAATCCTGTGCCACCTGCACAATTGTTCTTAGGCTGGAGCCCTTGGCTGAAGCCACTGTCAATCTTGTCAAGGAGCTTCCCCTTTTTCTCGGCCCCTCCACTTTACCAAGCACGATGTCCTTCTCCAGCGATCGGTCTCTCCTGAGAAGCTGTACAAAATGTGAGGTGAAGTATTGCCACCCTTGCCTCTAAGGAACATTCTGTAGTACATCTATCAAGACAAACTTGTTTGTCCTTTTGGCAGTCCATGGGATTTTTAGTATTCTTCACTAACACCATAGTCTAAATGCACTGATTATATTCCTTCAATCTTCCCTATTCAATGCCCAACTTTCACAGGCATATGAGATGACTAAAAATACCATGGGGTTTTTTTTGTTTTTGTTTTTAATTATTTTTTTGCGGTTTATAATTGCGATTTATTTGAAGAAATATTACAATATATAAAAATTACATAAAGTCTCAGTTCCCACTCGGCACAGTGGTAGATAGAATGCATCATAAAAAACGTGTAAAACCCAGAGTGCAGAGTCCTCAAAGTAGCATCTTTGCCAAAGTAACGTAGTACTAACCCTAGAAGGCCATATTAAATCATTAATTATACTTCACTTCAAATGCAAAATGAAGATAATAGAACCATCTTATGGTGCTATTGTCCTGATTAAGTGGCTTATATGTAGAGTACATCAGTAAATCTGGCACAGAGTAAACCTTCTCAAATAACTAGCAAGTATGATTATTATTATTACTATTGTTTCAGTGGTTTATCATGTGTCAATAATGCATTAATATCAAAGGAATTCAGCCCCAAAGAGTTTCTTATTCCACCTTTAGGCCTATGTGCCATCTTTAGGATTTGGATCAGCTTGAGTGGGAGGATGTTTCCAAAGATCAGTACCTTAGTGGGTTGCCGTGATAGCATTTAGCAGATGTTGTTCTCATAAAGAATACGGTCACATTCAGTATTGTCGTTATAGAGGGTTCATCTTAAACATATATTCACATCACCCACTTGAAAGGTCACATTGATTGTAAACATATCCTGCATTCTATCAACAAACATGACATGTTGAATTTAGTTGTTTCTAGTGACTCATGGAGAAATTCACGGAAAACTCAAGTTAAAAAAAAAACAACAATCAAGAACACCTGAAAGAAAGTAGTTATATTTTGCAAACCACCTACTGCTCTTCTGAAGCTAGCTTGACTGACTACTAGGAAATATACATTACCTTTCAGAGAGATATATGCTAATAAGCACAGGATTTACAGACATTTGGTGAAAAGTGTACCGCAGAGAAAATCAATATGAACTCCCTTAAATCAGAAGGCTTAAATAACTCTAATTAGAACAGCTAAAGTGGGTTTTACTACAATTCTGGCTCCCACCAAAGGCTTAATCAACCTTTAAGCATCCAGAATTTCCAGCGAAGCTAATGGGTATGTGGTATGAGCTAAGGACATCTGAAAGTGACTGTATTCTCAAAGGTTCTTCATAAGAGAGTCTGAACCAACAAACAATCTAAATTAAGTTTAAGTATCAATTTTAGAAATGTCAACCACATTTGCTGCATGCCTGTGCTAAACCAAATGCAAATTCTGACATTAGTTGTGTTAAGTCGAACCTGGGACTGTGAAAAAAATGACCTGCAGCTTTTGCAACGTATGATATTTTTACAGAGAATTCTAGGTACCAATTCTGCCTTTCAGTTTATTTGCTTTTGAAAAATTAGTCTTCTGTACATTTTATAAAACAAAAGGGATGTCATTGATTTACTTACTCATGTAAAACATATAATACCAAATAAGGGCATGAAATTCCTAATGTTTACAAATAAACTCATTCATGTTCTTTAAATATATCAGTGCATCTCATAATTCACCTCACATTGTTCTGGGGTGAATAGGTTTGAGGATAAAGAATTCATGCATTCATTGTTTGAGAATGAATATGAAAAGAAAATCTTACATATGGTACAAAAGATTAAGGATATTGTTTGAGTATTGGCACAAGGGCAGCATATGGGTGGGGGGGTGATGTTACTAAGTAAAAAGTCTGTGATTTAAATTCACCAGACACACAACTGAGGCAGTTGTGTTAGTCCAGGTAGATTAGAGAAACAAATCCATAGAAACTCATATGGGTATAAGAGAGAGTTTTATAAAAAGGGTAATTGTACAATAAGAAAGCATCCCAACCTAGTCCCGTCCAGCCCATAAATCCAACATTAGTCCATAGGTCCCATACCAATATATAACGTCCTCTTCAGACTTATGAAACACATGCAATGATGCTGAGTGCAGGATGAGCACAGGCCAGTGGGTAGAAAGTCTCTGGATCCAGAGGCGTTATAAGCATCTCAGTGCTGGCAGGGGTCTCTGTGTGGCTCCTCCAGTTCCCAGAGTTGCGTCAGGGTAGTCCTTGTGGCTTCTCCTCAGGGATGTCTTGCAGGAAGTCAGCTGCAATGTCTTCCAGGGATTTAGCCAAGAGAGGATGTCTCTCGCCTCCAAGAAGGAAATACTAGAGTTCCCAGAATTCTCAGAAGGACATGCCCACACAGAGGCCTGATTTGCTATGACCCAATTGATTGACTAGACTCCACCCCTTCACTCTTAATTCTCTCAAATCCAATTGATAACAGATTATGTAATTACCACAGGCAGCCTGCATTTAAAAAGATTTACAGCCATGGAAACCCCAGAGAGCAGCTCTATTTTGTCCACCATGATAGTATTGCTATGATAGTAAATTTTATTCATTGGTACAAGATATTAGATGTAATAATTTTTTTCATCATTGCGTCTTTTGCAGAGAAAGAAAAGAAGGGCATGAACATATTAAATAATACACATAAATTTGATCATCTTCTAAGATATCTTGATGACTGACAAAAAGACTCATGTGACAACTGCCCAGTATCCTTGATGAGTTCTGCGTCTCTCTGCTAGTTGTCCCTGGTCCTTCAAGCAGAGACAAAGAGAAAGTTTGTGACGCTGCTCTTTCCTGGACTACAACCAGAAATTAAGTGGCCCGTTAACTGAAATTCCGATGTTACCAAAATGTTCCTTCGAATGTTTGTTTTGTGTTGGGAACTGTCTCAGATAAAATCTGTGTACAAACATCAGCTGATGACTGGTAGGGCTCGGTGCCGTTATTTCAATCTTTCAAAGTATTTTCTTAGTACAGTAGAACCCTGGACCTCAATGTTAATCCATTCTAGCCCTATAACACCGAGCGTGACGTTTTTGTAACATTTAATTAAATGTTACTATTAATACATATTTATAGCTATGAAAGTAAAGAATAAAAACAAAAAAAATTTTTTTCCTGAAATGAAAAATTCAGGCGTTATAGGGCTAGAAGGAGCGTCGAGATGGGATGCAGTCGAGTTCTGAATCAATTTTTCCCATAAGAAATAACTGAAAATGGATTAATCCATTCTCAACCACGAAGTTTTTACCCTAACCTTGCCTTTTTATACAAAACATTACACAGAAATGTCAAAGTAAATAAGCTCAGAGTTAAATAATATAATTTAAATAAGAAGCGCAACATTAAAAAAGTTTTTAACAGCTACAGTATGGCCGATACCTTGAGATTGATGAGGACCAGGATCTGCGGACACGGAGGTGGGGAGGAGGCATGGAGAGAGAGTCATTGTGTGGAAGGAGAATCCCCTTCTATAAAATCAATGGTGGCTGCTTTTCAGGAGTTTTCTCCCTTCTTTGCCTTTTTTCACTGGGACCTCACTGGCTTTCTCTTTTAAAAAAAAAATCTGTCTGATGTAGTCTGCTGTTGGCTTTTCCTTAACTGTTTTCTAAAAGGGTTTACTAAATTATCATCAACAATGTCAATAACATGGTTAACCAGTTCTTTATCATGATGATTCTTTTCAAACACTCTTTCTTAGAACTCATGTTTTTAAATCTAAAAACAGCACAAAAAGCCACAAAAACTAAGAAAATTATAGTAGAACGCTTGGAACACAGCCGCAGAAGATTTAAAGAACGCGTATTAACTCTGCCAACTAACGCCACGTGACCTAAACACGAACTGCTTTTGTTTAAAAAAATCAGGTGCGTCGGGTCGGATTCCAATGATTTGTTCGAGCTCTGATGCAAAATTTTCTCCACGTTTGCATTGCAATCCGATTGTGTCGAGTCCTGATGCGATCGAGTACCGGGTTCTACTGTACTTTCAGCGTATATATCAGATATATACTCTATATACTCAGATACCAGATACATACTCACAAGTACCAGCTCTACTGGTGACCAAAGGAAAGCCTCTGCTTCTAGACAGCAGTCGGACGCTTTGTCCTGTCTGTGCTCAGCTCCTGACCCTTGGAGCTGTCCACTACTGTCAGATGTCCTCGTTTTCTGTATGAAAGTTAAGTAACCTGCCTGGTAACTCCTTGTTGTAGAAATGAGGCTAGAATTTAGGTGAAGATGAATCAAAACTCACTCTTCACCACCAGAATGCATTTCTTTCTCACTTTTGCAGTGCAGTGAATTATTTAATATGGCTCTTCTGGTCATAATCTTTGTAACTCTCATCAAATTATTTATTTTTCTTGACAGGTCTTCATAAAGGAATTCAGGAGGATGTGATCCAGGCATGACGAATGGTTAATGGGGCTAATTATGATTGCCATCCCGCTGCATCTAAAATGACCCATCTCAGAAGCAAGAGTGAGGGATCTTATTACCAGCAAGAAAAGAGCCAGAGTAAGTGTGCTGAACCTCATTGATCCAGGAGACAATGTTGACACTGGAGTAATGGCAAAGGAGCCGTGGGAGCAAAGCCAGGGGCCACAGCAGTAGACTTCCCAGCTCACAGTGCAAGTTAATCTGAGTGCTTTTATACAGGAGGCTGGCTCGTGGAATAGGGTGTCTCTGGGAACTAATGGAGAGCGTCGAGCTTGCTGATGCATGGAGCTGAAACTGAGTGTCTCTGGCTGAGGCTAACGATGGAATAGCAGGCCCTTTGGGCATTTCTTAGTAGCCCTAATAGAGCTGTGTGACATTTCTCTAGCACGGCAGAGGCCAGGGCAGAGACAGGCCCGCCTATAAACACAATAGAGAAGAAATTATAGCAGAAATGCCGAAAGCATATTTGTAGATCCTTTTTGTTGTTTATGCAACCGACAATGTGACTGTTTCATCAATGTTAGCTAGGACTGGTAAGTTTCTGCTTCACACACTGAATTCACATGGAAGCACGCTTTATAATCCAAGTGAGTTTTTATGAAGGACAGGAAAAGTTTCAAGTTTTATAGTCTCAAAAGGGTGTATGCTATTTCTGGAAAGCATACCAAGCTACATGGAAGCCTCACTGGGGTTCACAATTGGACACACACACACACACACACACACACACACACACACACACAGGAAACCATGTGGAAAAGAGCACCTAACAGGTGCAGAACTGGGGAATTCCCAGGGACCCAGAGAGCAAGTGAGCAAAAGAGCCTTCCTGGGCAGGCACCCTGCCTTTATTCTATCTGGCCCTGACTGGGGAGGTGAGGTTGAAGGTATTGGCTGATTCTGTTAGTTGAGTTCGGGCCCACCTGTGTGAGATACCTAAGGTGGGTGTGCCCAAGGTATTGGTTTTACCTGGGCCTAGGGCGCTTGTGTCTGAGCATGCTCAGTTCTGGGTTTCTCTCATAGGTGTCTAGTAGGGTGCCTTATTTTCCCACCACCCCATTGTGTGGTCCTTTTCACTCATAGGAGGGACAACCCACTCCTTTGTCCCTAAGCTAGCTGCCTAGCAGGACCACCACCCTAAGGCTCAAGAGAATTGTAATTGGAAATCTCCAACATGGAAGCAAACCAATCATGGAGGAGAGGGAAAGCTAGTAAAGTGGCTGGGACCAAAAGAAGTCACGATTTCTAGTCCCGGCTGAGGATTATCTATTATTATTTAAAAGCCAAAAAAGAGATTTCTTTGGAAAGCTATTGGATTTTAAATACGTTAGTTCATCTTGTTTTTTTCTTGGGCTTTGTGGGAAGTGCGGTGGTGGGTTTGCCAGGTAGCTAGAGACAGGAACAGGGGCTGTTCCTCTACTTGCCAAGGCCCCTACAGGAAGCTGGAAGTCAATAAAGTCTAAGGAGCATGTGCCAATTCAAGCCTGAGCCAGGTGAGCCGTATACCTAGGTAGGTGGTACATCAGGGTTGCCCCACACTAGGCCAGGTGGGCTTAATTCAGCCAATGGGGTCAAGCAGTACAGTCAACCATGCCTCCAGGCTGAAGGCACTAAAGGCCGGAACCTAGAGACCCCCTTTCTCCCTTCAGTTGCTTCTCCATTTCTGCTCGGCCATGCTGCTGTCTCTCTCTGGCCTCAGGCCACCATGTGTGGGTGTGCTGTCCCATGAAGTTGCTTGTGTTCCGTGACTGTAAAACCTGAAACTTCTTTGGTCCATTATAAAAACCCACTTGGATGACAAACCAGGCTTTGGAGTGAATTCTTTCTCATGTGAAGCCAAGAACTGAGGTTATTTCCCGCCTGAGGAATTTAACAGGCTCTAATTACATTTCACCAGTCTAAGAATTTACTCTGAAAGCAGGTTCCTGGGAAAGACAGAATCAAGCAAGCTATTTGATCCTGTTGTTCAGGGCAAGTCTCTGTCGAGCTTAAAGAAGTGCTAGCAATTAAGAGGAGCACAGTCATATATGTCTGTGTAGTTGTTTCATCACGAACACGCAGTTCAAACACACGATTCCTCCCTCAAAAATATCTGGCCGTGCCTTGGTATGTGTCTTCTATGTCTATCAGCAACCTACCAAATGAAATGAATATTCAACCTTATACCCACAGCACTCTACCATCTGATGTCCATTTTCAGTATTTCTTATATTTCTCCATCATCACTCTTAGAGAAAGAATTAATGATCATCAGCTAGCCAATCGCACTCTTGATATATCGCAGATTCCTTTTGAATTATACTAGAAAGAAGATAACTCCATGCTAGACTGATATGCACCAGACGAGATAAGCGCCAAATTATACTTTTTGGACAGTCATAGAAATTTCTTCATTTCCTGTTACAGTATCACTTATCTTGACTTAAATCATATGAATTGTCAAAATGAACTATCAATCTGGGGTCACCCACCTTCTCACACCTCTGCTAATCAGACCCTTTCTTCATTATTTAAGGACCACGTCCAATCTCACAAGTTTTGGTAGACTTTATTAATCATCTCAAATAAAAGGAAAAGATTAATCTACATTCAATTTGATGAGGTATTGAATTTACTTGTAATTCACTGTGTATGGCCTACTTTTTTGGCCTACATGGCTATTTTAAATGTTTGAATGTTTATATATTTTACCCACTAGCTACATTACAGGCTCTTGCATCTTATAATACTGTTCCATTCTTATAGTAAATAAAACATGATGATTGCTTGATTACGGCAGTGAATCATTCCTTCAAATTAAAAAAAAGTTTCTACTGGAAATATCAATTATATCAAGGCCATGTGAGAGGCAGATTTTAGGTACTTTTAAAAATAGGATGGCTTCACTCTATAGATTTTTTTAATATAAAGTTTTAATCTCCCTCCTTTAAGTAAATTGAAATTGATATTAGGAATTATGCTAAATGGTTCAAAATAATGTTAGTCATTTCTTTCCTAAGTGTGATTCAGTGGGTAATATAAATGATAATCTAGAGATAGTCCCTAGGTAAATTTGAATATCCACAGTGATACACAAGACTGGAAAAAGAAATAACACATCCAAGCCATAAATATTCAAGAATGTTTGAATCAATCTCACATTTACCACTGTGGGTGTAAAACTTCTGTCAAGCATTCATATTGTCTAGGTGTGTGTTGGCATTAAAATTTCCTATGTTTGCTTTACCCATCTTCACGTCAGATATAATTTTGTAACCAACCCACATACACTGCCAAGGGCATTATAGTGGGTTGGATTATCTATTATCCTGGAGCAAGCTCATCTCAGAAGCCACTAGATGGAAAAGTTGAAAATTGTTAACATTAAAGTGAGCTCTTCTCCCTAGATTCTAATTCAGGAATACTAAGCCCCTTTGAGCATATTATTTTCTATGTATGAGATCAGTGAAGTTTGTTCGAAGTGCAACCTGATTCTTTTATGTGAAATTAAAGTATTGTGAATTTTAAAGAATTCTCTTTTATGAATAGATCAGAAGCTATCTAGCTGACCCATCAGGAATCTTCTTTATCTGGTCCTGCACAGAGGCAGCCAGATGAAAGCAAAAGAGATATGTTCCTTTCTTCAATCTACCCCTCTCAGTTATGTATCTGAGGCTTAGGCCATATCTTAATTCCAACCATTTCACCTAAAAAAAAAGGAAAGAAAGAACAAAACCATAATGAAGCAGAGAGACCACTAATGCACTTCTGTGATAGCCCTTCTGAGGTTTATCCTTTAACACTAAACTGATAACCTTTAATGAGCTTTTCCGCCTTTTTCAAATAGCTGGTCTGGGCTACATTAACTGATGGTTTACTCCAGTACAAACCCTTGTTCTCAACAGTCATGAAAGTCACGCTTTACCTTCAATGCACCAGGGAAGCATCTCCACAGAAAGACCCTGGGCTTTTAGAGTTTAGATAACCTTCACCTTGTTCATTGGAAGCTTTGTTAATTATTTTCTTCAGAAAATGCACTGCCTGATATGAATTTCCAAAAGGCCCATGGCAATTCAAGTTCTTTCCACATACATTCTGAAATTCATTTGCTGGCATAAACAGTGCACACTTCCTTCCTTTCCCCTACACACATTCATAAATGCACATGCATAAACACACATACCTCATCAAAGATACTTTTTTCTAGTTATATAAATCAGTCTTGTGACGTAAACAACAAGGTGAAGTAGTTCAACACTTATATTAGTGCTCTCGATGGTCTTTGCTCTTGTGAGTCAATTATACAGTGGCCGTGCTTCTCAAGAGCTGTTATAAGACAGAATGGTTATGTCAGGGAGCAACATCTTTTTAGTGCTCATTTTGAAGTTAATCCTGTTATCAAGTTGTTACCATAAAAGAGAACTACAGTAGGTGGTTCTGTAGGTTCATGCAAAGTGATAGAATCAAGGCACAGTACATTTCAGACCCTGTAAGAAAATGATACATATATTAAAAGTGGGCATTTCATAATTGGTGGTGAGGTGGGTGTGGGAGACCTGGTAGGGCATGATCAAGGGGAATGTAACAAAAAGGAATTGCTGAAACCCTGGTGGGACTGAGCATGATAGTGGGACAGGAGGAAAATCAAGAGAAATAGAGGACAGAGCTGGGAGGAAAAGGACATTTATAGAGGTCTAGATAAAGACATGTACATATGCAAATATATATATGAGGATGGGGAAATAGATCTATGTGCCTATATTTATAGGTTTAGTTTTAAGGTAGCAGAAGGACATGGGGCCTCCACACAACTACTCCCTCAATGCAAGAATACTTTCTTCTATTAAATTGGCATTCTATGATGCTCACCTTCCCTACACAACCGCTGAAGACAAAGTGGGTGAATAAGCAAATGTGGTGAAGAAAGCTGATGGTGTGTGGGGTTAAGGGGAAAGAGGGAACCCCACAAAACATCACAGGTTCAGTAGGCGCAATTGTACAGCGATAATAAGTAGAGATAATAGTAAAGTCATAGAAAGCATGAGAGTTAAAGGATGGAGTCAAGTAATGGAGTCAGATGCAATTCATGGTAGCATAGCTCACCTCAGCTAGGCTTGATGGTCCTCGTGGAGGGGGATCAGTCGTCAGAGAAGCCGCTGCTTCATCCTCCTTAGTCACCTTCTCCAGCCACCCTCTGGCCAGCCCACCCTCCCGAGAACCAGGGAGCCTCATTATTTATTGCTAACCACGCATCATAGAGTCATACATCACAGAAAGGGGCAATACAATTCATTCTAGAACAAGTTTGATCACTCTAATGTCTCATATAATAAAACAGACGGTTACCATTCTGGGAGGCATGCAAGTTCCCTGATAGCGGACAATAACCTGAGTCACCGGGAGGGGTATTAACATAAGCAATACAATCAATAGGAGGGGAATCACCTAGGGGTGTGCCCACATTAGTCGTGGGAATAACAATGGTGTCTGCTTGATCTAGACAGCTGATAATGGCTACCTAACCTTGGTCATCCTTGGGCGGGTTTGCCCTCTCTGGTATCTCCTGCAAGTGAACAGACCACCATTATCCTTTTCAGAAGGGAGTGGGTCTTATTTAGGGTGAGTCAGACTAATAGTCTAGCCACTATAGATGGCTGATGTTAAGGAGAATAACCTCTGACCTACTTT
>NW_022103968.1:43795711-43836346 GCF_000313985.2 Echinops telfairi
GGGGAGCGGGGAGGGAGGGGGGAAATGCGGACCTGATGTCGGGGGCTTTAGTGGAGAGGAAATGTTTTGAGAATGATGTGGGCAATGAATGTACAAATGCGCTTTACACAGTTGATGTATGTATGGATTGTGATAAGAGTTGTATGAGCCCCTAATAAAATGATTTAAAAGAAAAAATAAGTTAAATTTGTGGAAAACAATGCTAGTAAATAAAAGGTTATCAAAATTAAAAAAAAGAAAATTGTATAATTTTCCAAATGAATGCAAAAGAACAGAAAAAAGAAGCATTCCTCTGAGTCTGCCTGCTTCACCATGAAGATGATAACTATTGAGAGCAAGTCAGTCTTCCGTGGGAGATAAGCACGAGAGCACTGGAGACCTACTGTCTGAGTTTGAAATCTATCCTCGCCAATGGCTAGCTGCATGATCTGGCACGAGATTAAAGCACAATTACCATTTGAGGTTGTTAGGGGCTGACGGGCACATATTGGACCATTTATAACTAGTATGACGAGAGTTCTTAGCAGAGGCAATAAACACTGACACTTTATAGAAAAGATGCACTTGTGCACCTGTGTATTAATGCAATGGCACTGCGAGTCCCAAAGAAAGAACTTCCACACACTACAGAGATTGATATTAGAAATTGATTGATCTTGATAAAATAGAAGGTCATTCAGTAAGTAGATTTTTAATAAATGACTGAATGGGACTTTTTAAGACTTTGTCTTCATAGACTGCCCCCTTGCTATTGACTGTTCCAGGGAAACCAGGTAAAGAACGGCTGTGACACTATTCCAATCAGATTCAGATTTAGTCAACAATATTTAATCAGAATCCAAATCCCTCCAAAGATCAAATAAATTAAATATTTTGTTTTGAAGAAGATGAGGGTGCAGTAATTATAAGCAAGTACTAGGACTAGTTTGTTCACAAAGAAATTCAGCAAAGGTATGATATTTGTCAAGCACTGGGTACATATTAATTATTATTGGTACCTAGGAGGAGGGCAGAAAGCGAAGACCCAGTGATGATTCCTCTTGATTTCATTAATGGTCTCTACAGAGTTTTTTCAACCGTTTCTTGCCTATATCTTATAGCAGCCAGCACTTTGACTTTGCCTTGCCTATCGTTTCTCTTTGCCTTATCTCCTGTATGAGCTACTTGAGCAGAGATATAGGCTTCTTCCATGTATGTTGTATTTGAGTCAGGAGGCAATATAGGAGGATATGAATAGAAAAATTCAGGGAAAACAATGTTTTATCAATAGAGACTGACATATGTTGAAAGCTCGATATGAGATAAGCCTCAAGATGCCATTAAATTAACTCATCCTACCAATAACTCCTCAATTTTGGCGTTATATTGACACCATTCCAAGCATGTAAAAATTGAAGCTTGAATTGAATAAATACATTCTGGTATATTTCACAGGTAGTGTCAAGAGTCTATCTGTCTATCTATCTATCTATCTATCTATCTATCTATCTATCTATCTATCTATCTATCTATCATCTATCTATCTATCATCTATCAAGGGCATACCCCTCCAAACAGAAAAAAGCTCCTCTATACAGAGCTCTCGTACTACAGAGTTTACGCCCTAGGCAGCATCAAGCAACCCAATCTGAGTTAGTGCACCCAGTGGCATCACCTGGGAAAGTTCTCTCTGCTCTCAGTGAATTTTTTTCATAAAAGCAGTTTAGCTTGAACCTTGTTTTTTTGTGATGGTTGATTTAAAAGTACAGTGTGCAGCTGTGAAATTTTGTTTCTTGCTCAGGAAAGATGCCACAGAACATGTTGTGATGTTGAACACAGCTTACAAGGACTGGACTATGGGAAAAACTCAAATGTAAGAGTGGTTTTTCTAGTTTCAAAAAAGGTAAGATGCCAATTGATGATGAAACTCATTCTGGACATCTGTCAACTTCTCCAATGGATGAAGATATTGACTTGTACTGCATCTGGAGTTCGTTCCACTAGGTGAGACTATTAATCAAGCTTTTATTTAGAGGTTCTGAAAAGATAGTATAACAGCATCCAACATGAAAGGCCTGATTTGTAGCTGACAGGGGAGTGATTTTGCCACCATGGCAATGCATCTGTTCATGCAGGCATCTCAGTGCAACAGTTTTTAGCAAATAGCAGCATGCCTTTCTTGCTTCACACCACTTACTCAGCTGCCTTTGCTGCATGCAACTTCTTTTCGTTTCTGTGAATGAAGAGGAGAATGAAAGGACAGCAATTTGATGATGTAGAAGAGGTGAAGGAAGCAAATGAGGGGGTTGCTAGCAGTCATCCAAAGAGATGTTTGAAAGATGTTTCCAAGAATGGGATCACAGATGTCACAAATGTATTAAGTGTAATGGAAAATACTTTGAAAGTGATAAGGCTGTGTTGTAATAAATAATTAAATACATAGCTTTGAGGGAAAAAATGTTGGGGGGGGGTATCCCTTTGTGTGTGTGTGTGTGTGTGTATCTTTTTTTTTCTCTCCCCAAACCCACACATCCGTCTTATATATGCTACCTCTGAGCAAAAGGAGGAAGGAGGAATAAAGGCAGAGTAAAGAACACAAATGAGAAGGAAGCTAGGAATGAAAACTGGAGGGAGAGGATCAGAAGGAAAGAAGAATAGAGAAGGAGGGAAGGAGTATGGGAAAGGCTAAAAGAAAGGGGTTTCCAGTGTAAATCTGTCCAATGCATACAAATAAATTAGAATCAAACTTTAATTGTGTGTGCATTTTTCCTTATTATATTTTGTATTTTTGCTGAAAATTGAAAATAGGGGTGAACACAGTGGACGATCTGAAGAATGACTAAGGGCGTTAGTCTGGGGTTCCACCAGGCCTTATCTTACTAATACTGAATATGGGGACCTTTATAGTTCTCAATTTTGCTCCATATTTTCCTCTACTCTAATATGATCCCTGTTAGAGCAGCTGCCTTCACAGTAACCTAGTTCTTCTGTAGTAACGTGCGTTTTCATGACCATTTATTCATGGAACAATTGTTTCCATGCATCTCTTGAGTTTCGCCACTCTTATTTCTGCTGAAGTGGATAACCCAATATCTTCGCCTTAGATGGCTGCTTAGAAGTCTTTAAGACCCTGACCACTACTCATCCAAGTGGGTTGTAGAACATTGTCTTTGTGCACTATGGTTTACTTCTCAGGGTACAGAATATTCCTTTTTCAAGGCCCCAGTGCGAGTCATTGAGAGGGACAACTGTATTTTATCCCTGAAATATATTAGACATAAATTTCTACCAAAATTAGTGTGAAAGAATATAGGGAGGTAGAAAAGAAACTGAGTAGAACAGTCAACCTTAGAAATAATTTGATTCAGCACATAGTATAATATAAACAGTTTTGTCAACTTCATAAAAAATTCCACATGAATAACACAGAGAAACACAGAATTAGAACTTCAAAAGTTAACAGGCCAGTAGATAATATCAATTCTCCAGATATTCATTAAAATAGTAACAGATAGAATTTTGTGTAAACCAAGTGATCTTTTGGCCAGGATAAAAGCCTCAGATGGTAATTAAAATTCATCAACTAAATAAGAGCATTGACCTTTCCTGTTTCTAAAAAGTTAAAAGAAGGGGAGTTTAAATAAATAGATTAATTTGAGATCAAATTTCCGTTTTAGCATGACCTTTGTAACAACAGAGGATGTCTGAAATAGTATCAACATTTCCTATTAGATTAAAATAGCATTAAACTAGCAATGGAAAGGAGGCACAGGAAAAGAATAGATCTGAGTTTAGAATGGGACTCTACTGAATTAGAAAGAATAGTTTTTATGGGGATGATCAAGCACCTCTGAACCTGGTGCAGGTTAACATTCCCACGCAAAGACATATTCTTTGTAAAGAATTTGGTAATTACTAATGTCTTTCCTAGCCTATTTTGATTCCAAACTTTCTCAAAAAGTTTCTGTTTGGAAGGAATCAGCAGTGAAGTGAAATTGCTTTGTATGGTTCTTCTGCCCATAGTGTCTGTAACGCTCACCTACTCCCAGCAAAAATGTGTAGAGGACTTTAACCGGGAGACGGGTCAGTTTTGCCATTCTACAGCGTGTGATTGTGCCATCTCAGGAGCAGAAACAGAGGAATCCCATGACCACCAGGAAAGAGGAGCCACTAGTGGAGTGCGTGGGCGATCCCTTCTTGAAGTGAAAGATGCCCCAGAGGCCAAAGCACTGAGACCAGGTCCCCACAGGATGTCCTAAGAATCACATTAAATAGAATCCAGTACATGTGTTCCTCTGACTTTTTTAATCTAAAGAAAAGAATGGAGGAAAGTACCATGAATTTTTTGCTAGACGTTAGTGTCAGGAGTCAGGGAGTAATACATAATCAGCAAACAATAAGTCCAGTGATTTTTCAGATAGATGCATGCATATATTCATGCCAGTAAGTATAGCCAAGAGAATTAGATAAGACAGTGAAATTCTTTAAGAATTTAAAAATATCCAGAGTTAAGTGCAAACTAAAGTTACTTTTCAAACTTAACGACGTGAGAAAGTTGCCTCTGTCCCAATTATTGATTGCCTTGTGACTCTAGTCATTTTCTATATACAAAATGGAAATATTTACTTTTATTTTGAACAATGTGAGCAGAATTGCAAGTGGCCCTGGGGCCAGGATGTCAGACAATAGCTCTCTCCCCATCCTATTGTTTATAGCTTCCCAAAAGACTCACATAAGTTAAGAAAGTAAAAATAATAAATGATAGCGCTAGAAAAGTACACCTGTCGAGCTACACATTGTCTGAACTTTGACAAGAATCAGAAAGAAAGAAAACTGCTCTGCTCCTTGCCTCAATAGAATACTCAATGTTGACAATTTGCTTTGGCAAGTCTTAACTCGATTTCTGTCAGAACACGTGAGAATGGTCAGAACTCACCATATTCATGCTGTAGGTCTTAATTGTTTCTATACAATGCTCCACTGGTGTTTTTCTGATCACTCAGTAGATATAATAAAATTATTCTTTCCCTTATATATATTTTTTCAGTTCTAGTGATGAAATATAAGGATTTACTTCTTATCCACTGAGAGTGATTTTGTGAATATGGAAAACTACAAAAGAAGAGAGGGTCATAGGGTTATTTGTAGCTAAGCTTTTTAGAGCCAAATGTATTTTAACTGCATGTATTAGTGATAGCACTTCCAACTTCATTCAGAAAATTCAAGTATCTAGTAATATGGTGATATATTTATCAGAAAGCTCCTATTTAATAGATTTTTTATTCTTTCATTTTCAGTCTAAGGATACATGAAGAGTGAATTCAATTGGAATCTTAAGAGTTGACCTTTTCTAAATAAAGAGCCAGTTGCAAAAACTTCTGTTTAGATGTAGAAAATAATAAAAGTTGTACCCTGACAGCATACACATTCCAGATATGGAATACAGTCATAGTTTATTCTTAAACACTGGAGGTCTGAGCCAAAAATAAATTGATATGAACTAAATATTGGCCTTTATTAAGTCTTGCAGAAAATAGAACTAAACTATTAGGAGAAAAATACTAAATATTTTCACCTGTGTTAATAACGCCTGACCATGTTGGCATGTAAACTAGTGTGTGGGTTCTGTTCCCTTTTGTTTCATGCACTAATTTTAATTTGAATATTGAGCAAGCAAGTCACATTTTCAAGAATGGAAAACTGACATTCACTAAGCCATGCTTGTTGCCCATTGACAATAAGATTGCAATAGCACCCTTATTCCTTTGTGGTAAGCCTTCCCGCCTCACTCTTGTAATTCACGGATCAAGGCTACAAAATATTGTTTTACAGTGTTGAGAAAACCACAAGAAAATAAAAACAGAAAGGTGTATTCCTCTTCTTCCCCCAAACCTGCCCCCCATCACACCCCACTATTTGGTTGCTTCCTTCCTTTCATCTTTCTCTTATAAATATTCCTGAGGATATACTTTTATGTACAGAATTATAAATGAGAGGGACTAGAAATTACTCACATTCCCATACACTAAAGAGAGAGAGAGAGGAAAAAAAGATTTAACATAACTTTTCCTACTATCCTTACTATCAGGTAGTAAGTTATCTGCAGCTCATGAACTTAGACTATTGCTTTTTAATTACCTGATAGCAAAGTCAAGATACAGGTGGAAGGTAAATATGAAAAATGATAAGAAAACGGTTTTTTAGTATTGCTCGACCAACATATTAACCAGATATGTGTACATACACTTTCCATTTTCTCTATGTATTATTTGAAAATCAGTAAATCCACTCATTCAACTTACAGGTGAATTAATTAAGGACTTTCTATCTCTGGCTGTTTTCAGCAGTCAAGTCTTAGACAGTTGTGTGTCTATCTGTAGAAAACACAGGTTTCCTGGATCATTTCTGAAAATTTCTATTAAATGCAAGGGAAATCTCATATAAGTAAGAGAAAGTAGACATACCTTCTTGTATGCCCTGAAGGAAATTAAATGGAAAGACAAGAATAAAGGAAAATTTTAAGAGCCTGTATTTACCTGTCAGGAGTTGGTACTAACTCATTTATTCCTTCTACTTTCTTCTATGATATTTAGCTCTACCCTTTTCTCTTTTGTGCTAGCTTCAGAAGAAACTATGAAAAAGAGGCACTGTAGTACTAAAAATACTCAAATCACAAGACAACAAATAAACGGTAATGACCTGAAGTAATTCACTGACTTGTTCTGTCTTTGCAAAAGAAACTGTTAATTGCTTTTGGCAGATTAGCTGACCCTGCAGAAAATTCAAACTCGGTGCTTGAAATCCAAGTGAGTTGCCCAAACATTAATCACTGAGACTGGAAGAAGCCTGGCTTTCTCAGTATTTAGCACTTTTGGCCTTAAGATGAAAGCTGGGAATACACCTCTTCTGGTATAGAGGAAATAGAAGGAATATTATCTGAGACCAAAGGCTACCATCATTTACTCATTCCCATGGACTTCAATCAACTTCAACTTCACATTAGGAAGAAATTTGCTGCAGGATAGATTTTTGAACTTTACTAATAGTATTACAAGTGGATCAAGGCTTATAATAATGAGTTTAATATATTGGATGCAGAAGGAATCATTGGATTCTGGAAAGTCTTAAGAATGCTTCTTGGCTTAGTGAATTTTGGTTTTTCTATGTTAAATGTAAAGTAAATGTGTATAGCATATAGATATAAGAAGTTCTAAAAGGAGTATGTATATTATGCACAATTATATAAAAAGTGACAAATCATGTGTTGAATAAAGTTAACATAGTTGTATCCTAGAGGAAAGAATTTGAATTATGGCTAACTTGATTATCAGAATAGCATACTATACTATAAATTGTACCCCTTACACAGATGAAGTTCATTCAAAAAGTTTGTGGAAATGTGTAATTGAAAGGCAAGGGACTTCTGCAAGGAATACTTTGAAATCCTCTCAAATGTTTGTTTTCTCTATATTTTCATAGTCAACTTCCAAGAGAAAACAATAATCACAATAATAATAATATTAATGCTAGATATTGCTCCCATTTATGTATTTCTCACTATGGGATTCTCACTATGCTTTACATGCCTTCCCACATTAACTATCTTACTATATATAACCTAATGAGATTGATGAATCTATATCTATATTATCAATGAAGAAAAAGCAGATGTTGAGATCATACACCCTGAAGAAGTAGGTGTAGGAAGTGTATAAATAAGATGAATTTAAGTTTATACCGAAGCCAGGGAACCCCTCAGCCCTGTTCCATTCCCAGCAGAATAAGACAGCTTACTTGCTTGGCTTATAGATCATAGGTATCAAAATAGCAGCAGTAACAGCAGAGCCACTGTTATTACAAACTATGCATAAATGTATTACTTAATTTAGCAAGTTGGAGGCAAGTAAAAACACAATTGTGATGACCAAGGTGTTTAATTCTTAAAACAAAAAAGGTATTTACATTGAAGTTTGTTAAGGCTTAACCCTTTCTTTCAAAGTTGCCTTTAGCTCTCTATGGCGAGAACTATCAGTACACCACTTTTCAAAAGTGGCCTTTTCCGCTCCCTTGTGTTAAGGAGCTCTGGTGGTACTGCAGAGTAAGCACTGAATTGTAAACCTCCAGGTTGACAGTTCAAATCCAACAGCTACACTGTCACCCAGGAAGAGAGGCCTTGGGAGACCTTACGTCAGGTCAACACAAGTCAGAAGTGATACTATGGCACTGTATGTTTTCTATGTTGAACCATGCAGAAATGAAGCAAAAGTGACTTTTCGACTCAGGCAATATTTGCTTTTAGAAGAGTAAACAGTGTTTCAAACAAAAAGAAACTGTTATTTAACAACTTCTTCATCAACACTTCCTTTAATACCCTCGCCTCACTGTCCTCAGTATTGGGAAAACTCCTCAGTATTCCTTAGTAAGCCCAACCAAATCCTTGACTGGTGAGCTGACTAGCAAAATCATGCCCCCCAAAGCCTAAAATCTTATAAATATATGGGCCTATTTGTCATGTTGAAACACCACTAGTTCTCTCTCTTCCTGCAGCGAGGCTAATCACTGTAGATTTCCTTCATAAACATTTTAGTTTCAATAGGTTGTCGGAAAACTATGGATTATTGGACAGCCCTAACCCACCACTTCTTTTTGTAAAGAGAATTTTATATAAACACAGTAGTGTCCATTTGTGTACATATTTTCTGTAACTGCTCTAACACCACAATGGCAGAGGTGAACATTTGAGACAGACACAGTATTGCTCACAAAAAGAAAGAAAGTATTTACTCTGTTGGTCTAGACAACATATTGAGAACTAACATGGCGTACATGGTTCAGAAATCATCTCTGGTCTCCTTCGCTTCACAAGGGAAGAGATTCAGCTCCACACAAACCCAAGGCAATTGCCACAAGGAAGAGAGATTAGTCATGATTCTACCTTCCATCATTAAAAAAAATTTATTAGGGGCTCTTACAGCTCTTGTAACAATCCATACATCAATTGTATCAAGCATATTTGTACATATGTTGCCATCACCATTTTCTAAACAATTTTTTTCTGTGTGTGCGCTTGGTATTAACTCCTCTTTTTTCCCCCCTCTCTACTCCCCTCCCACCCCTCTTGAACCATTAATAAATTATAAATTATTATTATTTTCTTAACTTATACCAACTGCTGTCTCCCTTCAGCCCCGTTTCTGTTGCTCTTCCCCTTTGGGGCGGGGAGAGGTTATGTGTCCATCATTGCAATCGGTTCTCCCTTCCCTTCCTCTTCATTCCCCACCTTCCCCCGACCCGCTAGGTATCACGATTCCCATTTCTCTTCCAGAGAGGTTTATCCGTCCTGGATTCTGTGTGTCACGAGCTCTGGTCTGTACCAGTGTTCATGCTCAGATCTAGTTGGATTTGTAGAGCTGGGGTCATGATATTGGGGTGAAGAATCCTAAAGGAACCAGAGGAATATTGTGTGTTTCATTGGTGCGATACCGCACCCTGGCTGACTCGTCCTTTCCTCATGACCCTTCTGTGAGAGGATGCCCAATTGTCTACAGATGGGTTCTGGGTTTCCATGCTCACCTCCCTCATTCTCAACACAATATGATTATTTGTTTTGGATCTTCTGGTGCCTGTTACCTGGTCCCGCTGACACCTCATGATCTGACAGGCTGGAGTGCTTCTTCCATGTGGACTTGTTGCTTCTCCGCTAAATGACCGCTTGTTTAACTTCAAGCTTTAAGACCCCAGATGCTATAATTTTTAATAGCCGGGCACTATCACCTTTCTTTACCACATTTGCTTATGCACCCATTTTTCTCTTCAGCAATTGTGAAAGGAGGGGAAGCATCACAGAATGCCAGATTATTAGAATAAAGTATTCTTTTGTTGAGGGTGGGCTTGAGGAGAGGCGCAAAGTTCATCCACTTCCTTGATATATTGCTATATAAATACATAGGTTAATACCTCCATTTTTCTGAATTAATATATTTACATATGTACACAACTATGTTTTTACCTCTATCGATAGTTTTGCTTCCTAGATCTTTCTTCTGTTTTCTTTTGCCTCCCTCCTGCCCCACCATCAAGCTTACCCTTCATTTGCCTCTCCGTGATTCCTCTCGACTAGATTGCTGTTGCTCCATCACCACCTGGGTCCCTACGGCCCCCTCACACTGACTTTAATGTCCTAGTTGTTCCCCTGTTTCCCCCAGCTCCTCCTCCCTCCAAGAACACCTAGGAACCATCGGTCCTGTTGCTTTCTTCTTGGGCTTGAATCACATGCCTGTCTTATATAGGCAGACAAAACACAAGAAAACAAAATATTGAAGGGGAGAAATTAAAAAGAGTGAGAGAGAAATATCCATACATAATTCCAGATCTTTCCACTGATCTTTATGACTATCTCCCCACTGTCTTAGGGAACTCCAAGTTCTGTCCCTCCTAGCCTGAAGTCTATTTGGGGGGCTCCTCAGGGGCTTTGTGGCTTTGCTTTGCTCCTGTTGCTGATCTGTTATGTCCCCTTCTTGGTTCGCCCCTGTGTGTGTGTGTGTGTGTGTGTGTGTGTGTGTGTGTGTGTGTGTGTGTAGGGTGTCAGACGGGACTCCTCTGCTGTGTGTCCCCAGTATTGTCCTCTATTGTGGTATGCTCCAGAGAGGGGACATCGTGTCTCGAGCTGTTGTCAGCCTTGCTGTCCTTTCTGTGCCTTAGCAGCTCCGCACAGGGCTGTCATCCACAGGGCTTGATGTGGCAGAATGGGGTCTAGTCCCTCCCTATCTCCTTTCCCTTCTGAGTTTGCTCCCAAGTGGGCAGGTCAGGCCAGCCCCTAGCCCCAGCCCTTGCATTCAGGGTTGTAGTTCTCTTTGTCCATGAGTTGCTCATGTGGTTCTGTCGCCTCTATCCTTTTTTTACCTCACTTGAACACCTCCTGTTCCTCCCCTGATATTTTACTTTTGTCCTTGGTCCAAAAATTCAGCAAGGGCTACACAGACCTCACTGAAAAATTAACAATTAAGGGGTTTTAGTAGAGAAATGGATAGCTTACCACAAATCAGGATCAGTCAACAATAAAGCTACAGTTATTGTTCCATAGCATAACTTCTCTTTGGCCACCAGCCAAGTCTCTCTCTCTCTCTCTCTCTCTCTCTCTCTCTCTGGTCCACAGCCTCTCAGTCACACGGTTGCTTGGCTTCTGCCTCTGTTGGGCCAGACATCCAGCTGCTGTCCACTCTCACAGTCTTATATTTCTCTGATCTGTCTCACAGTGTCCTTGCCATGTCTACTGATGTCATCATGACATGACCTCCACCACTTCAGACAGGATTTTGAACACGTTCTCCTGGTAGCTCTTCTTCCTTGATCATCCTAGGAATTCTACCCCCTTGCATCTGAGATAAATCTCTTGTAAAGAGATATGCTGTTTGGTTTTTATTCCCCCAAGGAATCAAAGGTTGGTGACTTGGTTCATATTTTCTGGTAAGGTGGAGACAGAATAAATCCCACTTTAATCCTAACCACCAATAGAATTAGCTTATCCTCAGGGGATGATTTGTAATGTCCTCTGTGATAACATGATAATAATATCTCTAAAGTGAACCAGAGATATATGTTAACCATAGACATATGAAAAATTAGTTCTTATGACATGGCCTTATTTACGAATGCCCCATAGCAGGATAACTGGGTGCTATAGCACAATGTGGTGCAGAAACTAGATAGGCGTTGGCCATCAGAGTAACATGTCTTAAGGGCTTGCCTTCAAATAAGCAGCCACCTAAGTGAGGCATCAACTAAGTCCATATGGAAGTAGCACACCTCCTAGTGTAACTCAAAGATTGTAAAAACTAAAATTCAAATCTGAATAAGGGCATGGTATCAGAGCTTAAATTATGAATATGCAGTTTGTAGAGGATATGGACGACAAAATCGTGGAAACCCAAAATCCGTTTGCAGTTTCCCACATAGATTAAGCCTCCAGGGACTCTGCTCTGAAGCTCCATAGATGGAACATGTGAATAACATTGCTGTCAGACAGAGAGCATTGTAAACTTGATTGTGGCAGATGTAGTTAGGTTAAAATGTAATACCTTAGCATTTGATCTCCTCTGTGGTCCATTTAAAAGTTTTTTTTTTTTTTTATTGTGGTTTCTCTATATTTTGTTTAGTCATTTTTGTTGGGTGTTGTTTGTTTATTTGCATCCTGTCTGTATTTTGTATGCTTTTCTGAATATTAATTTCAAGATAGGCAGAGCTATAAAGATAGTAGCGGGTGAATAATTGCCTACCAGCATGGCAGGGTAGGATGGGGGACATGGGAAGCTAGTAACAATGAGTGCAAGAAGAATATGTTCTGAGATTAATTGTGGTGATGACTACACACATTTTCTATTATTGAATGGTTTAGTTGTATGATATGTGACATATAACTCAATAAAACTACCTTTAAAAAGGAAATAACCATAAGCATAGAGGCTAAAATTGACTATAGATAATTTACAATATATTACAAAAGGGATTATGGCTAGGAAGGCCATATTCATTGACTATGTCTCACTAACTCACGAACAAAGTAAAAACATTAAATAGTGTTCTTTAGACATGTTTTTTTTTTCCTCTCAAAGAATGAGAAAATGCTCCTCAGCAAACAGTAAATCACAAGGCACGTCCCCTAATCCTGTAGTGACAGCAGCATCTTATGGCTCGTGACAAGTAATACATACAGCGAACAGAACGTTATCACATAACACACTTGTAAGAACTCACAGACAATAGAAGGCACAGCCACCAGAACCTGGAAGAACAAAGAAACACACTCTCTCACAGAACATCCAAATGGAGCATGGCCCTGCCAGTACCTTGATTTGTGCCCAATGACATTGATTTCTGAATTTTGGCCTTCAAAGCCATTGTTTTGTTATCAAGGTTGTGACAATTTATTAGAGAACCCACAAAAACCGAATGCAGTAAACCAATAATTCTGAATAAAACTTCAAAGTGAGAAAAATGTTTTCCATTTTGTTTTCTCTTTTTTGTTGTTTTTTTGACTATACACTTTCCCATGATTGCTTTGTCAGGTGATCCAATGCCTTTTCTCCTTTTCCTTGGCTGCTCAGAGCAGTGGGGTCATAGTAGTAACAAAACCTGCTACAAACAAAAATAGCTAGCACTGTCCATTTCAGAATCTAGTCTAGTTCAAGGGGGCAACTGAAAAATTGCTAGTGTTCCTGAAAATGGTTTTGACTCTTGCTTGTTTTTTATTTTCCTCAAATTGTGTTGATTGCTGTATTCTCCATGTTACTCAAGATCTTTTTCATTCATTCTCTGGTCACTGTGCTGAATGTCTGTGGATAATATGTTTTAATGTACTTCTTATTATCTGTTTGTTTATTTGTTTCTTCATTTATTCCAAGATTCAAAGACCATAAGGTGGCTTTAAACACTGAATTGGGGTAGGTAGGTCTGATGATAGTTTGAAATCAGGAAAATTCTGCATTAAAATTTTATTGTCTCACCATAATTATTCAATCTGTATGCTGAGCAAATAATTAGAAAAAATTGGATTATATTAGTGGCATCAGGATTGAGGGAAGGCTCATTAATGCCCTGTGACATGCGGATGACATATCCTTGCTTGCTGAAAGTGAGGAGGACTTGAAGCACTTGCTGATGAAGATCAAGTTTGCAGCCTTCAGTTTGGATTATGACTCAATATAAAAAAAAAAAAAAGCCAAAATCTTCACAACTGGGCCCATAGATAGCATGATGATAAATGGAGAAAAATGTGAAGTTGTCAAGGATTTCATGTTTCTTGGATCCACAATCAGTGCTCAAGAAAGTAGCAGCCAAGAAATGAAAAGATGCATCATTGGGTAAATCTGCTGCACAATACCTCATTAAAGTGTTGAAAAGCAAGATGTTATTTTGAAGACCAAAGTGTGCCTGACCTAAGTCATGGTATTTCAATCACTGTGTAGTATATAAAAGTTGGACATTTAGTAAAGAAGCCTGAAGAAAAATAATCGAAGCATTTGCATTGCGGTGCTGGTGAAGAATATTGAAAGTACCAGGGACTGCCAAAAGAACAAACATCCTAAACCAAACCCAGGGATACATATGGTAGCCAACTAAAAGAAAAAAAAGAAGACATGGGTAGAGGGGAACAGGGCACTAAGCCACCCAAGAGGAGGGTATTGTTTATATCTTCACAGGGAAAGAGGGACCAGACTTCAACCCAGTGCACAAAGGTGTGAACGCAACATGCCTGCATGGAGTAGGGAACCAGTGGAGAGGTCTAAGGGGCAGGCCCAATCCCAACTATGTGGACACCTGCCCCTCCCCCCAGACGAATTTATTTCAGAGGACAGCACTGAATCTACAGCTCCTGGAGACGCACATGTCTGATCAGAGCACACGGGAGCAACTAAAAGGGGGGGATGAGAGAGTTGAGCACATGCTGGCCCACCACGCCATGAGGACGATATTCCCACTAAGAGCAGCCAATCCACAGAGAAAACCATATGGCCAGCCCCACTATGAGACGAGCCATCCCTCACTGACCCATAGCCCTACAGGGGACAACACTGGATACACAGTGTGGGAATTGTGCCTGATCTGATCCCACCACACCAAGGCAAAACACTAAGAACATAGCAATGAAGTCCTCATGGAACACCAGGGCTTGGTGTCCCATCAGACTGTACTGGAAAACACTCTTAAAACCAACAAACAGTCCTTGAACTAACTACAAGCTTTTCTTTCTTGTTGTTGTGTATGGTTTTGTTTTTTGTCTTTGGCTTGTTGTCCTTCTTTTCTTTTCTTTTCTTGTGTTGCTCGGTTTCCCTCTGTCTTGTTTTTGTGCATGTTATTATCTCCGCAGGTCTGTCTAAGTAAGATAGGCTGGCTGAACAATCTGGAGAAGAAAACAACGGGACTCACAGTTCCTGGGGAACATGGGAGAGGGGGAGGTTGGGGGAGAAGGAAGTGGTTTTAACAAACCCAGGGATAAGGGAACAACAAGTGATCCAAATCCGTGGTGAGGAGGGTGTAGGAGGCCTAGTAAGGTGGGATCAAGGGTAATGTAACAAAGAGGAATTGCTGAAACCCTGGTGGGGACTGAGCATGATAGTGAGGCAAGAGGAAAGTAAAAGGAAATAGAGGAAAGAACTAGGAGGCAAAGGGTATTTATAGAGCTCTAAATAAAGGCATGTACATATGTAAATATATTTATATATGAGGATGGGGAAATAGATCTATGTGCACATATTTATAGGTTTAGTATTAAGGTAGCAGATGGATATTGGGCATCCCCTCAAATACTCCCTCAATGCCAGAATACTCTGTTCTATTAAACTGGCATTTCATGATGCTCACCTTCCCTACACAATCCCTGAAGACAAAGCAGGTGCATAGCAAATGTGGTGAAAAAGCTGATGGTGTCTGGCTATCAAAAGATATAGCGTCTGGGGTCTTAAAGCTTGAAGGTAAACAAGTGGCCATCTATCTCAGAAGCAACAAAGTCCACATGGAAGAAGCACACCAGCCTGTGTGATCATGAGGTATCGAAAGGGTCAGGTATCATGCATCATCAGAACAAAAAATCAGACCATTGTGAATAAGGGGGGAGTGTGGAGTGGAGACCCAAAGCCCATCTGTAGGCCATTGGACATATCCTTATGGAAAGAGATGAGGCAGTCAGGATGCAGTGTAGTAACAATGAAACATACGACTTTTCTCTAGTTCCTAAATGCTTCCTACCCACCCCACCCCCACTATCATGATCCCAATTCTACCTTACAAATCTGGCTAGACCAGAGGATGTACACTGGTACAGATAGGAACTGGAAACACACGGAATCCAGGGAAGATGATCCCTTCAGGACCAGTGGTGAGAGTGGTGATATCAGGAAGGTGGAGGGAAGGTGGAGTAGAAAGGGGGAACCGATTACAGGGATGTACATATAACTTCCTCCCTGGGGGATGGACAAGAGAAAAATGGGTGAAGTGTGACGTCAGACAGGGTAAGATATGACAAAATAATAATTTACAAATTATCAAGGTTTCATGAGGGAGGGAGGTAGAGTGGAAGGAGGGGGAAAATGAGAAGCTGATGCCAGGGGCTTAAGTGGAGAGAAAATGTTTTGAGAATGCGAGGGCAATGAATGTACAAATGTGCTTTACACAATTGATGTATGTATGGATTGTGATAAGAGTTGTATGAGTCCCTAATAAAATGATTAAAAAAATAAAATTTAAAATACAAAAAAA
This sequence comes from Echinops telfairi, assembly GCF_000313985.2. Classification (NCBI taxonomy): domain Eukaryota; kingdom Metazoa; phylum Chordata; class Mammalia; order Afrosoricida; family Tenrecidae; genus Echinops; species Echinops telfairi. Next base: position 43,811,945 of record NW_022103968.1, read on the forward strand.
TGAACAGCTGATTTTATAGATATCTTTTCATAATCATAAAACGCATCACATATTATCTAAGTTATTTTAAAATAAATCTAGTATGATTGGCTTGTATAGATTTGTTCAAAACCATTCTACTTTTCTTTTGGTTTCAATATAACAGTTTTTTCAATGAACAGAGAAAGTTCCCTAACAGTGGAAATACTAGTGGACAAACACCACATACTAGGGAATTTCTAATATTTAATTCCTTACTTATCACTGATAGAAATCACTAATTTGTTGTTTGGGATATATCAATATTTATTTTTGAGTCAAGAAAAAATTACTCTTACTCTCAAACAATTGGATTAGAATCTGTTTTAGAAGTACAACGCTTGAGATGTTATTGAACTTCTTTGAACCTCAGTTAACTCAATATAAAATGAGGATGATAAAGTTTACCTTGATTCACTTTTGTGAAGATTGTGTTGGACCTTAATTTTGAACATTCAACTTGTATAAGGGGAAGGTACTGTATACAGAGGGAGCCCTTAATCCCTTATGAATCTGCACGTGAATTCAGCCTCCTTTGAGTTTTCTCTGATCATTGACCAGAAGTGCAAAACCCAAAACCAAAACCAAAACAAAAGCTTTACTCTCAAGCAGAATGAACTTAAAAGCAGATTTCTGTAACTCTCCTGGCCAGCGCAGGGAGGCGCAATCTCAGCCTCAAGGCCTTGCCTGAGTGTACCTTTCATGAAAATTGGGCACTAGAGTCACAGGGTTACGAATTATGCCTTGACCAAGATGTAGAGAGGGCTCCAGAAGTAATCCTATTGGCTTTTCTAATCTGAAATATTGTATGTTACCCTTTCACAGTCCTTCCCCTGCATCTGTAGTCTTGTCTCTGACTGTAGTGAATCTATCTGCCTCCAGTCATGGATTAATGATGGTTTCTTTTGTTTTGTCATATTCTGGAATTGCCCACATGGCCACAAATGTTGTAACATGATACTTACCCAGGCTGAAGTCCTCCCTGATCAAGATGATTTGCTTTAACCTTTTTCCTGTTTAACCTGGTGCTCCAAGATGTGAATGCAACATACCCGTATGAAGCAGAGAACCAATAGAGAGGTCTGAGGGGCCAGCCCCAATCCCAACTATGTGGACACTCCCCTCCCCGCAGAAAAATTCACTTCAGAGGACAGCACTGAAGCTACAGCTCAGGGAGAGGGGCAAGTCTGATCAGAGCACACAGGAGCAAATGAAGGGGGAGGAAGGAAGTGTGGAGCCTACCCAGCCCTGAGAATGATATTCCTGCTCAGAGCAGCCAATGCACAGAAAGGACTATAGGGCTGGTCCCACTACGAGACATGGCGCCCCTCATGGACTCATAGCCCTAAAGGGGTCAACAGTGGAGACACAGTGCAGAAATTGTGCCCATTTCTGACCCCACCACACCGAGGGGAAACACTAAGGGCGTGCAACAGAACAGCAGGGGGAACAGAGCAATGAAGTTCCTAGGGAATACCAAAAATAGACTTTGGGGCCAGAGCATGGTACCCCATCAGAAATAACCTGAAAACACTCCAAAAGGTCGACAAACAGACCTTGAACTATTTATAGGCTCTTCTCTTTTTTGTCATTGGTTTTTGTTTTCTTTTGTTGCTTTGTTTTGTTCTGTCTTGTTCTTTGTGCATATTATTATCTCTGCAGATCTATCTAGATAAGATAGGCAGGATAAACAATCTGGAGGTTAAAACAACTGGAATGATGGTTCCAGGGGGACATGGGAGAGGGGGAGGCGGGAGAAAGGAAGTAGGTGTTAACAAACCCAGGGACAAGGGAACTAGTAATCCAAAATGGAAGGCGAGGAGAGTGTAGGAGGTCTGGTAAGGTTGATCAAGGGCAATGTAACTGAGGGGAATTACTGAAACCCAAATGAAGGCTGAACATACATGATAGTGGGACAAGAGTAAATTAAAAGGAAATAGAGGAAAGAGCTAAGAGGCAAAGGGCATTTATAGAGGTCTAAGTACAGGCATGTACATATGTAAATATATTGATATATGATGATGGGGAAGTAGATCTATGTACATATATTTTTTTGGTTAGTAATAAGGTAGCAGATGGATATTGGGCCTCTACTCAAGTGCTCTCTCAATTCAAGAACACTTTGCTCTATTAACTTGGCATTCCATGATGCTCAACTACCCGACACCATTGCTAAAGACAAAACTGGTGCATAAGCAAATGTAGTGAAGAAAGCTGATGGTGTCTGGCGATCAAAAGATACAGCACCTGGGGTCTTAAAGGCTTCAAGAAAAACAAGTGGGCATCTAGCTGAGAAGCAATAAAGTCCACATGGAAGAAGCACACTAGCCTGTGTGATCACAAGGTGTCAATGGGATCAGGTATCAGGCATCAAAAAACAAAAATCATAACATTGTGAATGAGGGGAGTGTAGAGTAGAGACTCAAAGCCCATCTGTAGTCAACTGGACATCCCCTTACAGAGGGCCATAGGGATGAGACAAGCCAGTCAAGGTGTGTATAGTAGTGATGAAACATACAACTTTCCTCTAGTTCTTTAATGCTTCCTCCCAACCCCCCACCCCCACACACACACTATTGTGATTCCATTTCTACCTTACAAATCTGGCTAGACCAGAGGATGTACACTGGTACAGATAAGAGCTGGAAACAGAGAGAATCCAGGAGAGATAGACCCCTCAGTACCAACAATGAGAGTAGCAATATCAGGAGGGTAAGGGAAAGGTGGGGGGAGAAAGGGGGACCAATCACAAGGATCTACATATAACCCCCTCCTTGGGGGATGAGCAACATGAAGGGAGACATCGGACAGTTGTAAGACATGAAAAAATAATAATAATTTATAAATTATCAAGGGTTCATGAGGGAGGGAAGGTGGGAGAGGGAGGGGAAAAATGAGGAGCTGATTCCAAAGACTGAAGTAGAAAGAAAATGTTTTGAAAATAATGATGGCAACAAATGTATAAATGTGCTTAACATGATGGGTGGATGTGTGGATTGTGATAAGAGTTGTATGAGCCCCCAGTAAAATGATTTAAAAAAATACAAATGCACCTTGAACTGTGCAATTAGTGTGTATTTTATTTAAATAATAAATAATATGGTAAAAAAGAAGAAGAACAAACAACTGTCTTGGAAGAAGTACAGCCAGAATGCCGCTTAGAGGCAAGGATGGCGAGACTTTGTCTCCTGTGCTCTGGACGTGTTGTCAAGAGAAACCACCCGCTAGAGAAGGGTATCAAGCTCTGTACAGTAGAGGGCCAATGAAAGAGAGGAGGAGGAGCCTCAACCAGAGGGACTGACACAATGCCTTCAACAGTGGGCTGAAGCATCAGAACAATTGTGAGGATGACACAGGACCAGGCGATGTTTAGGTCTGTTGGACTTAGGCTTCCTATGATTCAGAACTGGCATCTAAGAATGACGGGGTTTGCTGACCTGTGGAACTAGAACTGAGGTTTTTGGCAGAATTGGGCACCTTTCTGGTACTTACTGGCAATATGAAAGAGCTTTGCAACACTGCCTTTAAGGAACTGTGTGGCTGAATGGCTAAAAACTAGAGAAGTGTCCCTGTGTTTATGGCTGAGAAGATGCTGTACTGACTGGAATAACTGTGTCCTAAGAATTTCTGGTCCTGATTAGTAACTTGATAACTTCCCTAATAAACCCCATAATTCTAAGTGTGTTCTGTATGTCCTGAGTGGTCATTGCAATAAATTACCGAATCCACTTGAGAATTAAGAATGTGCTCTGAGCAGGACATTTGGTGACAAACTTGGCAAAGAAGGAAAGAGAGCTGAGGCATATGTGACTCAGCCTCATAGGAACTGGCCTTCGGCTAATGTGGGATTTGATTCTCCTTCCTCTTTGTGAAACCTTTCAGGTTAGATGCTACCCCTTCATGTCATTTTTTTTAAATACCATGGGAAGAGCATTCCAGGTTGCGTTAGTCTGGGGAGACTAGAGAAACAAATTCATAGAGACACTCATATGTGTATAAGAAAGAGCTTTATATACAAGAGCAATTAATTGAATGTTGAGGAAAACATCCCAGCCCAGTCCAGTTCAATTCCATAAGTCCGATATTAGCTCACATGTCCGATGCCAATCAATACATTACTCTTCAGACTCATGCAGCATATGCAATGACGCCAAATACAGGAAGATCACAGGCCAGTGGGTGGGAAGTCTTGTGGATTCAGTGGCATGGTAAGCATCTCAGTGCTGAGGTGGGTGTCTAGGTGGCTCCTCCAGCGCCAGACTCTGGCTTCATCAGCGTGGCTCCATCAGGCTCATCCTCAGTAATGTCTCACAGGATGTGTTAGTCTGGGTACTTTAGAGAAGCAAATCCACAGAAATTCATGTATAAGAGAGAGTTTTATATAAAAGTTAAGTGTGCATCAAGAAAACACCCCAACTCGGTGCTGCCCAAACCCACAAGTCCAACATTAACCCATATGTCTGACACTAGTCCACAAAGCCCTCCTCCGTCTCACAAAGCAGACGCAATGACGCTGACTGCAGGAAGAAAGCCGAGTCAGTGAATGTGTAAGCATCTCAGCGCTGGCAGGGGTCTCCACATGGCTGCTCCAGCACCCAGGGCTGTATTGGGGTAGATCCATGTGGCTTCTCCTTGGGGATGTCTTGCAGGAAGTGAGCCTTGCAAGCTGAAGCAAGGAACTGGCTAAGGTAGCTGCGCCCTGGTCAGACCATCATAAAGCAAGAGACCCGAGAACTAGAAAGGCGAGACTCACTGAGCCATTTATCCTTCCGCTCTTCAATTAACCCCACATGTATTTATTGGCCAGGTTAGCACAATAAACTACCTCACAGGGGGTAAGCATGTGGCTTGCCTCCAATGAGCCATTTATCTCCTTAGCGCCCCCAAATGAAGTCATCAAGCTGCAACTTGATTGACATTCTAAACTCCACCCCTTCACTCTGAAGTCTCAAATTGACAAAGATTATGTAGCTACCACACAGGTAGAGGAAACAATAAATTCAAAAGCTTTAAAACAAGAGTGGTGTGACTTCTTCAAAGATTATCACAGAGAGGACTTATTAAATGGAGGGAATAATGGGAAAAGTAGAGAGAAGTTGTCATCAGAGGGAAATCAGTAGGGAAGATCATGTACAATCATGCAGGTATGGACATAATTTTTATGCCAAGTGAGTTGGAAGTCCCAGAGGGTTTTGAACAGAGTAATGGTTTCACTTTTAACAAGACCATTTTGACTAGAGTTAAGAATCCTGAGAAAAGATTGGAGTGGGCCAGGGTAGAAGCAAAGATATCGTGGTTTCAGACTGATGTTAAGACACAAGTTTCTGCCATTCAGAGTTAAGTTGGAATTCACAAGTGTGTCTGCCCTCAGAGTGTTATTAAAGACTCAGATCACTTTATGCTGTCCACAAGCCTGCTTCTGTGATGAGAAGGATGGGTATAGGAGCTATTGATTACTATACACCTGAGAATCAATTAAGGAGCCCTAGTATTGTAATCGGTTATGAATTAGGCTGCTTATTGTGATGTCAACAGTTCAAGCCCACTGGCCCCTCTGAGGAAGAGCTACAGCCTCAGAAACCCACCAGGCAGCTCTACTCTGTCCTACAGGGTTGTTATGAGCCAAAATAACTCAGCAGCAGTGAATGAGTAGGTTTAACTATCCACAGATAATGCCAGTCTTTGGTTGAGAAGGTAAATTATCTGGACCAGACATGTTTATTTTAAAAAGTCAAGATGAATTCAATCAAGAATCAAAGTGCAGTCAGATATTGGACCTATTGGACAAGGATGGGTTGCATGATAATTATCCCAGTCTGGAAGTCAGTGACAGATATTGAAGCAGACAGATTACAGGTGTCTTAAAACTTTTTAAAATGTTGAGAGGTGTCTAGTTATGATGAAACTATAGCTAGTCCATTTGGAAGTAATAGAAATGTTTGTCTCAGATCGTTTCTTGAAATCGTATATTTAAACCATACTATGAAGTTCTAACAAAAAGGAAACTTTTAGCTTGAAGAACTGAAATTCATAGAACCTGTATTTTTTAAAAAAGAAAATAATTAATATATATATTTAAGTTGATATATATATTAAGTTGGACATTAAAACTTTGGCCTTTTAGAAATACATTACCTTGCCTGTGTTCTAAGGCACCTCTACATGTATTGAAATGGCTAACCGGTCAGCTGGTGTTCAAGGACTTAACCGCTTGCTCCACTTCAGGACCTCATGTCAGTAATAAGCTGCGACATCTCTGTAAAATGCATTTACTTCTATAAACCATCTGTGTTTAGATGATACACAGACATTTATGTGCTGATATTTTCAAGAATGATATTTACCTGAAACTAATGACTTACTTTTTCACCCATGCTTATACGCATTTGATTTCTTTTAGAAGAAACACGTAGCCTCTCTATTTCTGTGTGCTGGAGCATCAAGTCCTGCGGAGCCCCTGGTGGGTTTGAAATGCCAACCTCTCAACTGGGAGTTGAGTAATTAACTATTGGACTACCATGACTTCACAAAACATTTCTAGAGAAACATTATCATTTCTAGGGCTGCTCTTCAAAATGTTTTGAAAGTGTTTTTAATCAACATATTGCATAAATGAGTCTTGAGGCTTAAGGGGACCGATCCTTTTAGTGCTGTGATGTGATGGATTTAATTTAACGGTGGAAACATAACTTGGTCCCATTACACTGTCTAAATTAATTCATAGCTTTAAGAAAGTGTCTGATTTTTAAGTTTATGATGAGCATACAGAATTGTAAGGAGTAAAATACTAGAAAATTACAAATGAGCAAATAAATGAAGTCATAGAAATGACAATTCATTATTTTGCTTTTAGAAGCCTGGGAAAATTATATTCTTTGTTTCGCATGTTTAGTTAATCTAATTTAAAAAAAATATTTTCCTCAGTATCCCTTGGATTACTGAAATAAGTGATTCTATAGAAGTAAAACATTCCTGCTGTAAGGTAGACAATGTTGGTCATGTTGAGGATTTCCCAAGATACAAATTTTCATGGATGCTTTTCCATTCTTGCAATGTGAGTTCCAGGCTATCTTCTGGACATTTCTACTTCCAACACATCCCGGTACACTGTCTATCAATCCCAGTGGACACATCAGATGGAACATGGCTAATTGTACAGAAAAGTTAGCTGGGAAGGTAGGGGGCGAGCGGGAGGTAGACACAGTGAGGTAAAACAGGTGTCTGTGACACTGCTTGGTCAGGACACAGGTGGTAGCTTGACCACTGCATGCCATCATGACAAGGTAAGGTAGAAGAGCTGAGCTGACCCTCCCTCTCAGCTTCTAAACCCTTCCTTCCCCAGTGGATCAACCAAAGAACTTGACTGAGAGCAGGTCGCCATTGACCCTATTGACAGCCTCAGGAGCTGTCTTTTTAGATATCACCTTTAAAAATAGTTTAGATTACTTTTCCTTCGTTTAGAATTCATAGGCTTTCAAATTTATTTTTCCTACCAACCCTTCTTCAGAAAGAAAATAAAAATCATGCAGAGCCCTCCTGGCAATTAAGAACATTTGTACCATAGTCTCCTGTCAATTGAAAACATTTGCATCATCGTCCATAAGCCATGATAAAGTGTGGTCACTGCAATTAGCCCCCTCAGGATCATTCCCCTACTTCCTAGGGGGACTGTCATTCACTTTGGGAAACAGTGGTTTAGGTCACTGTGATGTAGGACAGGAATTATAGGGTTAGCAACAATCATAAGTGCAGTGATTCTTAACCGCGGTTCACTATTCACATGTGAAACCCAGTGTCAAAGGTTTTAGATATCACAATCTCATTTAAATCAATTAATTATCTGTACATCATCTCCATCTTACTGGGATACAACTAGTGGGTATGGTCACAATATGTAGGCCACAGATTTTGGATTTCAACCCAAAGTGAGTTGTTTATTTATTTTTCCTGTACACACATACTCAATCATCCCACCAACATACTTATGAGGGCATTTCGTAGGTCAGGTGCTGATCCGGGTTTGAGAAATTCAGGAGTAGATAATTGTGAACAATAAAAATAAGTTCCTGTCATCAGCCCTGATTCCAAGGAGATCCTATTCATGTTGGGGAAGACACGATGAAAAACAATGAACTAATTTGAGATTCTAATTAGTTTTATTAAAAAGAACATGAAACAGTAATCAGGGTCAAGTTAACACTTTAGATCAGAAGACACTCAGGGACGCCTTCTCTGAAGGAGAGCACATTTGAGGGGAGCTGCACATTGAACAAGGCCCATCCTCAGAAACGGAGTGGGAACAGCGAGGGAGAGGACTCCAGGGAAAGACTGCGCTTGGCACGTTTGAAGAACCAAATCAGTAAATGTGGTTGTGAAAGATAAGCTAATGTTATAATGAGGTGGGATTACAGTCAGGCAGTAGCCAAGTCCCATAAAATCTTGCCCACCCTAAAATTAAACACCCACTGCGATCTGACTCATAATGACCCCATAGGACTGACTCTGTAGGGCTGCTCAGGGTTTCTGAGTCTATAAACCTTTAAAGGAGCAGGCAGCTTCATCTTTCTCCCTCAGATCTGTTGGGTTTGAAGTGCCCCACCGTGTAGTTTACTGCCCAGAGCCTGAGCCACTGCACCACCAGGGATCCTAGTCCATCATAGTAAGATATGACACAACTCTCTAGGATAACCTGGAAGTAATTGAAGCCTTTTAAAACCAGGAAGTGATGGTATATTTTAAATGCTTCTTTCAGAAAGTGACAAATTTACAATTTCCAAGTCATATTAAAGCTGTTATTTAAAATTTTGGAACATATAGATGGAGGAAACTAAAGCTTTAGAATTACATTTGTTTTAAGGTGGAAATTATGATAATACCTATGTTGTCCTTTGGTCTGGACAGGAAAACATACAAACACACGAATATGCGACCCTATGGGGTTCCCTTCTATCTTTCTAGATAGTCCCAAGGAAAATGAATCTTTTCCCCAGAGAGGAAAGGCCCAGGTGTCTGGTGAAAATAAGCATCTCTTTAGAGAGAGATCAAGAGAAAAGATGAGACTTCCTATCGTCATCAATATGCAAAGTCTGCGAAGCCCGCAGGGCAGTCCTACTTCCTCCTATGGGGTCGCTGTCACTCAGCATCGACTCATTGTGTACACGTGTGAGTCAGAGAGGGAAGAAAGTATTCATTTTCAGGTTAAATCCATAGACTTCTTTATTTTCAATTAAAGTTATCTACCGTTAGAATGCAAAACATCAAAGAAATGCTTATACGGCTTATAGAGCAAAAGAGGTTAGTGTCTTTGAATTAACTAGATTAAAGGAAACTTTGGTTTAATCAAAGAAGAATGACTGAATCTTTTGGTATTATTTTAGGAATTATTGAAAATACATATATCCATGTAGCTATTTTAAAACTAGAAAATAAAGTTGAAGACACTTTTTTGGAATGATGAAAGAACACAAACTTGTGAATCCACGTATGTTTGGTGGGTTGACTTTTCAGAAAGCTGTCTTATTCTGACATGTTAGGCTGCTCACGGCAAGGCCAGCAGTCAAAAGCACTGGCCACTCCTGGGGAGAGAGATGAGACTTTAACTTCTGTAAAGTTTCTGTCTAGGACATCAAATGCAGAAGTTCTACTCATTGAGTTGATGGCAGTGAATAGTAGTAAATTTTTATATTAGAGTAAATCAATATGTTATTTATTTAAAATACATTAACTTTTTATATAAATCTTAAAAAGTATGTGTTTACTTAACACAATATATGTGTGAAAAATTATAAATAATTTAGCCTTTGTATGAGATACACTTACGTTTTGTCTTTCAAATCAAATATGGGATTTTCCTTAAGCTATACTTTCATAGCTTGTTTCAAATGAACCCTTTAGAATGCAAAATTATACAAAAAGATAATAAAACAGTTGGACATCAGGCAAGAAAGACTGGAGGAGAATTTATGCATTTGAATTACGGGGCAAAGTTATCATGTGGCCGTTGTCTTTTTAGCCTTTTCAGAAACCCGGTCATTTATGGAAATCTTTCCTCCAAACACAGGTTTCAGGTTCCCAGCATGTGTCGCTGAGGGTTCCCTGGAAACTATCTTCTTAAATAAGTACCCACATTGCATACTTTGAACACAGGAATCAAGTGTCTATCAGATTTCTCCTTTTACACACTGGCTTTTCAGCATGTTCTATTGGCTGTAAATTATCTTTTAATACTCATCCCTATTAAGAATATTAAGACTTGGGCCAGCCCCGCAGACCTCTCTATTGCTTTCCTGGTACATGCCACTATGTTGTTGTGTTAGTCTGGGTAGACTAGAGAAACAAATCCATGGACACACATGGGTGTATAAGAAAGAGATGTATATACAAGAGCCATTGAACATTGAGAAAACATCCCAGCCCAGTCCAGACCAAGTCCATAAGTCCGATATTAGCCCATATGTCCAATACCAATCTAAAACAAATGAATTTCAGTGCAAATACTATTCCTCAAAATGCTCAATGTGATGGTTAGAGATTGTGTCAACCAGATACCTTGGTAAGTGAAGGGGTGGAGCCAGCCTATCAATGAGGTCATGACCTTGAGCCTTATGACAACTCAGGCATGTGGTCTTTTGTATAAGAAAGAAGGTAATCCTCTTTGGTCCTCAGCAATCTGCTAGAGCTGGTCCTTGCTTTTTTGTTTTCAACCTCCTGCTATGTCTCCAGCCAACCCCTGGAGTTGGCAGTGGACTACCAGGAGTGGGTTCATTTGGCAGATTTCAGATTAAGTTACTTCTGCCTCTGCAGCCATGGCTCACGGCCTCTGCTTCATCATCCTGCTTACTGTGTGTCAGCTAACCTGACAAGAACTGGACTGGATCAGCTACTTCTACAACTCTGTATGCTGTTCTTTGATACAAATCTTTTTTATATGTACAAACACATACAAGCGTAATTGATTGAGAAAACCCAGAGTAATACACGAAGTAAACATATGCAAGCCATTGTCGTTATGTACTTGTAAGTTGGTTCTTACTCATAGTGACACGATCTACAACCGAATGAGACATTGCCCAGTTGACTCATTGCTATGCTTGAGGTTACTGTTCCCAAAACTGATTCAGTCCAACTTGTGGAGGTTCTTCCTCTGGGTGACCTGCTTTACAAAGCATGGTTTTGTCCTCCCCGGAAGGGTCCTTCCTGATAATATGTCAGAAGATGTGAGATGAATTCTACTCATTCTCTCGTCTAAGTAGGTAACAATATGACAGTACAGTGAACCCTTGCCACTTCGCGCTTCGACTTCCGCGGCTTCACTCTATCGCGGTTTTTGCGTAACAGCACCCACTGCCTACACCCGCTCCTTCAGAGGAAAAAGATGGCGACCCACCTGTAGAGTACATCCCTTAAGTCATTTCATAGGCTATTGATTACAGTATTTGTAAGAACTATGTATACTAATACTGTGTGTGAAATATGTAATACTGTAAACTAGATGCCATAAATAATATAATAAATAATAAATGATAATTGTAACGTCCAAAATGTTTTACTGTATTTTCCCTTTTTTGTTTAATAAATTGGGTAATACCAGTGTAATGGTAACTAAAGGGTGTTTTTTCATGTCCTCTATGCTCTAATTACGAAAATATTTGATTTACAAATAAGGAATCCTACTTCGCAGAATTTCATTTATCACGGTAGAGTCTAGAACGGATTAACCACGATAAACGAGGGTTCACTGTAGTCAAATACTTGTGATTTGGAAAAATTTTTGCTCTCCTCCACAGACCTTTGAATAAAACACTATCTTATGAAGTTTTAAGGGCTGTGCATGTATGATTCATTTGTTGTATATACAGCTCATTGAAAAGGCTGAAGCTAGAACAAACAAAAATGTAGGATATTGTAAATATTTTATAAATTTGTTTTCCTAATCGGCTAAATTTTCTATATAGACTACTCTCAACAATTCACAATTTTTAAAAAAAAATAGGATATCAGTAGAATTTAAGTTGAAAGCACTAATGCAAAAAACTTGTAAGCTAAAGAATATGTTATTATTTTTTAATAGAAGGGTCATTTAAGATATTTCCAGAAATCTTATTAAAATTTTATTAAATTTTATTTTAAATAAAATTTATAATAAAATTAAAATTTTATTAAATCTTATTAAAATACAAATTCCAAAATTATGGAAACTAATGCATACTGAGAAGGATAGTACATCCCACAAATTGATAACTTTGATGACTTGGGGTCTTTTAAAAATGTCTTTACAAAATACATGTTTTTAATGTACCATCTGAGTATATGATGTAGATTGTGAGGAGTATTTTCATTTGTTTTTATCAGTTTATACAGTTTTTTAATGTCTAATTCAATATTGACACGACCTAAGAAATATGGAAATACCATGCTAAATCAGGAGGAACAAAAGCATCATGATAATGGAGTATCAACCACAGGAGGAAAAGCCATGGAGAGGAGGCTCTTGTCACAAGAACAAATCCCAGTGAAAGTCCAACCTAAAGCCTTTTAAAGGCAAACTAATGGCAATATGAGCACATGAGTGGTGTAGCCACACAGAGACTTAAGCATTTATAGGATTGGCTTTGAAGACCACTTACGATTAGGAAGAGGACCAACATCAGAGTAATAATGAAACCTTCATTTCAGGCCTCAAGTTAAGTAAGGATAATCCTGGATTTAAAATCAAGTACTCAGTTATCATTGCTTCATCTGGAATCCCCAGGCAATAGACAAGAAAACTACCATCTTGTCCCGGAATAAAAGGAGGGATGTGGGAAAGGAGATGAAGTCTAGTAGGAAAAAGGGCCAATAACTTTCACCAGATTTCAAATCCCCAAATGATTAAGAATCAAATGATTCAATCAACGATGCATCGCCTTCATTCTTAGGAGAGTTAGCTACTCTATGAAAACAGTGCAGACTAAGGAGACAAATAGTGTTTTCACCATTTTATGCAGTAACATCCATGGATTGTCAACAGCACATCAGAAAGAGAGTAAGCGTTGAGCTCCATCACTAGCTGCACTGCACACTGAGGTGCAATGTGTTGCTGTGGTTCACGTGTGGAGTCAGCTCCACCACTTCTCACAGCTACCGAGTTGACGCTGACATACAGCGACTCTGTAGGGCAGAGTCGAACTGCCTCTGTGGTTCCTGACACTATTAAATATTTATAGAAGCAGAAAGCTTTGTAGCAGCCGGTGGGTTCGACGCACAAATCTTGTAGTTAGCAGCCCAATGTATGTGGTTGAGTCAATTCCAATTAGGTCAAGTCGAATTGCCCCACCGAGTCTCTTACAGTGTAATTTTCCGAAGATGGCGCAGCAGTTCATTGAAGGGTTGGCAGTTCAAAGCCAGCAGCCACCCCACTGGGGGTGGGGTGGGGATGAAGGGGGAGTGGTTGTGAGAGATGTGGCAGTAAAGATTACAGATTAGGAAACCTGGTGGGGCCCGTCTAGGGCCACTATAAATTGAATCAATTTGGTGACAACAAGTAATCTCTTTCAGAGCAAATCAGCAAGTCTTTTCTCCATTGGGAAGGCTGGTGAGTTTGAACGTCCCAAACTATTCGTTAGCAGTGGGTGCGTGCGTCAGCCCCAGTGCTCCTTGTACGGGAGAGAGAAAGCAAGACTGCCATTCCAGAAGGAGCCTTTCTGCTTTATGAAACCGCTCACTTCAGCAGCTTGTTTGTTCTCATTAGTAACACAAAACAGACGCTGCAGTTATAAATCAGATCAGTTTCAAATGTGCAAATATTAGGAATCCCTTGGCACTCTGACAGCTGTTTAGTGGAATTTCAGTTTTGTCTATTATGTTTCATCTGGAGGCTGGCCTAGATTTGTAGATGCCTGAGAGAGTTTAGCCAAGTTTGCACACCCGAAAGCTGATAATCTCTACAGCACTGTCCTCATTTTAAGGCTCTGTTCTCATGTGACTGCTTGGTATGGTGGTTCATTCTATTTAGATGGGGCTCTAAATTCATTGATGCTTATTCATGGCTTTACTCACTGGCTGGTTCCAAAGACAGGAAATCATGTAAAATAATTTATAAGCAACCATCTAATCGACAAATTAAAATCCGCTATTTCCTACTTTGCACATAGAGTTGATACTGCATCATTTTAAGCATAGTCACCAGATATTAGCTGTTATTCTCACATCTTTACATGACTTATAGGACCCCATACATTATTGAATCACTTGATGACTGAGGATAATAATAATAATGGATTTGGCTACTGTTATAGTTTTCATGTAACAGTGATGGTTAAAATATATATTTACAGCAAATAGCAATTCTATTCCTCAATTAGATACAATCTTATAAAAAGCATCTATATAAGGTATTTTACTACCAATATCAAAATAAAATTTTTAGTTACCACACCACACTCTGTCATTTTTCAGCTACATTTCACCAAGTAAATGAATTATTTTTAAATTGATATATATGTAGGGGCTTCAAAACATCGAGGAAGAAATTTATTGCCTTTTAATTAATTCCATTTTTTCCCTGAGCTTTTTGCACTTGATCTTAACCAAAAGTCCAAGAAGTGATTTGTTTATAAACTTTTTGAAACCCTCTCATATGTTAATGTTTGCTTCACTAAATCATAAAGGCAATTTATTTCTTTTTGAATTTTCTTTCAAGGCATTGTAGTGAATAACGATGCTTTTGCTTTGGCTTCCCTACTGACAAGAGGCATGAGTCAGACAAGCCTCTTTGGTCCACCTTTCTTAACCTATTCTGACAGGAACCATTCACTCTACATCTTGCTGGGTTCAATAGTTCCTTGCAATGTCTATACAAAGCTCACAGACAATATGCACAATTAAGGGTGTTTATTAGGGAAGGGAATAGGTTACCACTAGTCAGGAGCAGCAAACAGTAAGGATCCAGTCTCTTCTCCTCAGGGAGCATCCAGGCCCCTCTCTCTGGTTCTCAGCTTCTCAGTCACAGGGAAGCCAAGTCTCTCCCACGTCCTCAGTCTCTCAGTCATATGGACTCATGGTTTTTGCCCTTTTGGAACAAGATGACAGTTCTCTTGTCACTCTGTCCCACAGTTCCATAGTCTTGGGGCCGGTCATGAAAACTGACCACGCCCCTCTATTAGTGTTATACACACCCTATTTTAAAGACCCACTCAATCAGTGGTGGCAGTTAGGGAGACTTAGGTGAAGACCCATATTAAAGCATTTCACTCCATCACAGGCATTAACCCTATGATTGATCATGGGTTTGGGTTATACACTTACACAATGTGCTCACCTCAGGGACAAGTTCATCTATGTCCATGGCCACGTGTGGAAGGCCATTTCCATGTACATTCTTCTCGGGATTGTATTTTTCATCAGTTATTCACATTTTTCACATCCTGCCAAGCCAGATCACAGTCTCTCCTGGTCCATGTGCCTGGTTCAGGAATAATCTCATTGACGATCAAATGCTATAGTAAAATGATGAGAACTGTGAAGGTGGCTTAATTTATTTTTATAGTACGAGGGCTTTTAGGAAAGAGTATACTTCTTTCTGTCAGACGTATTGAGAAAAGGCAAGGAAAGAAAAAGAGTTCAGGGGGTAGGAAGCAAAAGCATGGAAATACTGCTTTCAGAATAAAATAGATGGCATGCCACTACAGGGTTTAACACACTTTTCTTAGGCTTGTAGTACTCTCTTTCCCAAGCCAAGAGTAATCTCTTCCTTGATAAAAGTTGACTTCAGTAATACGACATTCAAAGCCTTTCAGGAAATTCTGACAGTCTTCCTGCATTTTCTCTTCTCATGAAATTCCATAGTCATAAACCCTGATGTGTGCTACGTACCACGTGCATTCCTTAGTTTAATGGAAGAATTATCTTGAACTCTTTGCAGTTCCTCGAACATACCATATGATGCTTTTCATTTTTCTACCTTTTCTCCTCTGCTCCTCTAGTTTTGGACAGACCTGTCCTGCTGTGTCCGTGTAGACGCACTAGCACCTTTCTTGATGGAGCCCAAGGCCATCTCCTTACACGAGGTGCTTCCACTCTGTCCCCTCGTTGTCTTTCAGCTAGAGGAAGCCACTGATTTAGATGTGCTTATTTGCCTTACCCTAATTACATTAAAATCTCTGGAGAACCAATGAAATGTATTGTTCAACCTCATGGACTACTGTGTATAGGGCCTTATGAAAAGCTGGCATTCCAGACTTTAGAATGAATTTAGACAAATATGAGTGCTATAAAATCCATTCCTATTCATATTAATTCATGTCCTGTGCTCAATGATCACATGTGATAGCAGCTTCCTTATTGGAACCCAGAGATATGGTATTTTCTGATCCATTCTATTAGATAATGTTGGTCTACTAATAAACATGTTAACAATTAATTATATTAAAATCTTAGGTGAATGGCACAAGTAGTTATAAGATATTGAAGCAGTAGAGAAGAGGTGCTAATATCTCTAAAGGAAGCAAACAAAAAAGTTCAGGATAGCTTCAGAGAAAAAGATAAATTAAGAAATTTAAAGAAAAATAGGTGCATAAATCACTTTGTTTTTAGGCTGTGTGTTGTTGGACAATGGCAACATGTTCCAGTTCTTTATTTACCTCGTTTTCCTTCTTCAGGAATAAAAAACTAGCTCTTATTTGGGAACAGGAAAATATGTATGGATTCTGTAAGAAGTACAACAACATTGTCACAATGAACTATTTCATTAGAACAGAAAGCTATCCCCATGGTAACAAGAGTGGACATTGTTTTGCACTTTTGTTCATGAAATAACTTCATAAGAGGAATAGAGTGTTAAACATTAATAAGATTTTTCTAGTATCACAGCTTTCTGTAATACATAAGAACTATATATTTGATATTTATTTCTCAAACCTGTTTTATAGCATCAGATGGAACAAGATAAAGAATGTTTTCCAAAACAAAAATTGTCTTAATTTTATTTGCTATGGTAAATAAAAGCACAAATTAAAAATATTAGTGTTATGAAATTAATTTCCTTCAATTCTACTACATATTTTTTTAAAGCTGTGTGGAATAACTGGGATAATAAGCAATATCATGATACATGAAGATGGATATTATAAAGGAAATCATCTACGTTAAATGTCCATAGAAGTAGACATCAATATACATATTGCATTGGGTAAAGCTGCTGCAAAAATTCTCTTAAAAGTTTTAAAAAACAAAGAAACCACTTTGAAGACTAATGTTTGCCTGACACAGCCATAATATTTTAACATGTTTCATAATAAGATGGAAGAAGAATTTATGGCCTGGAATTATGATGTTGGTACAGAATATTGAATATATCATGGACTGTCAGATGATCGAATCTGTCTTACAGAAGTACAGCTGTGGAGACAGCTGATGTCACCACTTTGAAGATGTTTCCAGGAATAACCAGTCTCCGGAGAATGACATCAATCTAGCAAAGTAGAAAATCAGTGAAAAATAGGAAGAACCCCAATAAAATGGATTGGCACAGTGGCAGGAATAAGGGGGCGAAATATAGGAATGCTTTGGGAAAACGCAACAGGTCGGGGCACTGTGTGTTCCTGTTGTGTAGGGTCACTCTATTGACATCACCTGGAAGACACCGGACACCTGCAACCACCCGCTTTTATTGTTCAGAATTCATGTGATTTCAAACGGGCTCTGCTTAATTGCACAATGGTTCAAGGCAGTCAGGTCCTCTCAGAGAAGTGACAAAATCGTGTTTTTGCTATTTTATTTAAACATATATATTCCCATTGTTTTTCCAAAATTATATGAATTTGTTGTAATAGTCTATTTTTAATATACACTAAAAATTTTAATTTTATCAACAATGACCAGTTCTGGTAACATCACTTTGTCTATAACAGGAGCATAGTTGGTAATATAAAGGCACCATAATATTAAATATATTTTCTTATTTATTTATTAGGTGTGGTAGATGAAATTTCTTAATATGTTTTTTTCTCTCCATGTCTCTGTAAGTGCCACCAAATGATTGGGTGAGAGTATGTAGATGAGATAGGTGTAACACTAATAGAGGGGATTGATCAATTTTATTTGTCTATTAATAAAGATGAGTTGGCTATGAGAGTGAGCCATCTTT
Source organism: Echinops telfairi (assembly GCF_000313985.2). NCBI lineage: Eukaryota > Metazoa > Chordata > Mammalia > Afrosoricida > Tenrecidae > Echinops > Echinops telfairi. Next base: position 43,830,087 of record NW_022103968.1, read on the forward strand.
TATTTTATAATTAGGTTGACAGAAACTCTGCATTCTGATTTATTTATTTATTTTATTTATTTTTTAATCATTTTATTAGGGGCTCATACAACTCTTATCACAATCCATCCATACATCAATTGTGTAAAGCGCATTTGTACATCAGTCTCAAAACATTTTCTCTCCACTTAAACCCCCGACATTAGGTCCTCATTTTTCCCCCCGCCCTCCCCGCTCCCCCCTCCCTCATGAGCCCTTAATAGTTTATAAATTGTTATTTTGTCATATCTTGCCCTGTCCGACGTCTTCCTTCACCCACTTTTCTGTTGTTCATCCCCCAGGGAGGTGGTCACATATAGTTCCTTGTAATCGGTTCCCTCTTCTCTACCCACTCTCCCTCTACCCTCCCTGTTTCACCACTCATACCACTGGTCCTTAGGGCTCATCCTCCCTGGTTTCCCTGTATTTTCAGTTCCTATCTGTACCAGTATACATCCTCTGGTCTAGCCAGACTTGGAAGGTCGAATTCAAGTCATGGTAGTGGGAGCGGGGAGGAAACATTAAGGAACTAGAGGAAAGTTGTATTTTTCATCATTGTTACATCGCACCCTGACTGGCTCATCTCCTCCCCGAGACCCCACTGCAAGGGGATCTCCAGTGGCCTACTAATGGGCTTTGGGTCTCCACTCCGCACTCCCCCCATCATTCACTATGGTAAGATTTTTTTGTTCTGATGATGCCTTATACCTGATCCCTTTGACACCTCGTGGTTGCATAGGCTGGTGTGCTTCTTCCATGTGGGCTTTGTTGCTTCTGAGCTTGATGGCCGCTTGATTACCTTCAAGCCTTTAAGACCCCAGATGATATACGTTTTGATAGCTGGGCACCATCAACTTTCTTCGCCAAGAATGAGCCATCTTTGAAGCAAGAGCAGAGAGAGAAATCCCTGGACCACTGGCAATGGCGCGCGTTCTAGGTCTTATCTGAACTGTGGAGACTGAGATCAGAGGCAGCAGAGACAAAACCAGGTCCAGATCAGACACGGAGGCAAGAAGTCTGTAAAACAGAACAGATAGGCAGAGCTGAGACTGTGAGGTAGCACAAGGTGCTGACTTCCTGGCCTGGTCACCAGAGGCAGAAATCAAAAGACCCTATAGCAGAGAAGATTGAGACTTGGTTACTGGCTAAAGAGAGGTATCTGTGGACCAGTAACTGTATCCTTAATGCTTTCTGATCCTGGCTAGTGGTAACTCTCCTATTAAATCCCCTTAATTGTGATCATTGTCTATGAGTTTGACCATTACAGTGTGTGGTAGTTACATAATCTGGTGTCAATTAGAGGATTCAGTGTGAAAGGGTGGAGTCAAACCTGTCAATCAGGTAGTAGCTTGATGACCTAATTTGGAGGCGCTAAAGAGATCAATAGCTGGCAGGAGGCAGGACACAGGCTGACTCCCCACAAGATATCCCTGTGGAGAAGACACATGGAGAGAGGCTGATAGAGCCAGAGAAAGTCACATGGAGACCCCTGCCAGTGCTGAGATGCTTACAATGCCACTAGATAGATCCACAAGACTTCCCACCAACTGGCCTGTGATCTTCCTGTATTCAGCATCATTGCATGTGTTTCATGAGTCTGAAAAACACTGTACAGATTGGTATTGGACATATTGGTTAATATCAGACTTATGGACTTCATCTGGATGGGGCTAGAATGTTTTCTCAATAGTCAACTGGTCTTGTATATAAAGCTCTTTCTTATACACATGTAGGTCTCCCCAGATTTGTTTCTCTGGTCTACCTGGACTAACACACAATGAATTATCGAACTCTGCATAGGAGCAATGTGCCCTTGGGGGGAACACTTGGTTTCAGAATATGGTAAGAAAAGGTGGAGATAGGGGGGCATATCTGATCCCTGCTTCATTGGAATAGAAAAGCCAAAGAAGGTCAGATATGACCTTCCATGCTGTTTATGCATAAGGAATGAGTAAGTAGCAGTATTTAATACATAACATCCAACGAGTTTGTCTATTTCATTGGTGTACTTTTCAGATGCTCTTCAAAATAATCTATGAAAAATAATAGGCTTGATGTTTTGCGCCACAAGTTGAATAATAGATAATTACTTGAGATAATGTTCATTTTATATAACAATATATGATTTCAGAATCAACTGAAATTCTAATCTTCAGCTGGGACTAGAATTCTTACTCCATATGTAATCTTGAGCTGTTAACAGAAAGGTTCATAGTTCAAAACCACCAGTTTCTCCGTGGGAGAAAGATGAGACTTTCTACTTCTGTAAAAATTTAGTCTCAGAAACCTGCAGGGGCAGTTCTACTTTGTCCTATTGGGTCACTATGATTGCAGTGAGTTTTTGTTTGTTTGTTTCTTTGTTTTAATCTTAAAGGAACACAAAGGGGCTTCAATTATTCCTGGAAAAATAATATTAAAAGATAATCTTTTTTCCAACAAAGTTTTAAGGCCCGAACACTCTGTAATTGGTTTCCTTTTTTTGTAAAATTGTAATATTGGTATTTCTTAAAGACATTGTGAGGATAGGGGCTTTTGACATTTAAAGAAATTATTCAAGGGGAAAAAAGCATGATTTAACTTTTCTTTTCATTCTTCTGAAACAATTGGTGAGTATATAGGGAATGGAAAATCCATTCCATTTGTTATTGTTTCTCATTCTGTTCTCCTACCATGCTGGGACTTTTGCTAACAATGATGGTCTATGCACTCTTCTCTCAAAAATGCCTTTGGGAAAGAATAGGGAAATAACCCTTTATGAAATTTTCAGCTGTATTTTGGGATTGTGATGCAGTTCTGTGACCCGTCTCTCTAATTATATTTCATCTCCTGAAGAACAAAGACTTTGTCTTGTTTTGTTAATTATAAGTTCATGAATTTCTTGTTATAAAATGCTGTGTTCCCTGGAGCCTCTGTAATAAACCGGGTCGCTTAAAACAACAGACATGTATTGTTTCACAGTTCAGAAGGATAGAGGTCTGGAATGAAGACATAAGCAGAGTCATACCCTCTCTGAAGGCACTAAGAGAGCATCCTTCCTTGTCTTGTCCTAGTTTCTGGAGTGTCCTAGAAACCTTTGGTTTATAGATAGGCTATTGCAATCACTGCATCCCTCTTGATGCACATGGCTCTCTTCCCTCTGTGTGTGCCTGTCTTTCTTTTGCTTCTCTTTTTGCAAAGGAAATCTCCTTCACTTACATTCTACTTATTTTGAGATTGTCTGATAGTAATTGTGTTAGTCTGGGTTGACTAGAGAAACAAATTCATAGACACTCATATGTGCGTAAGAAAGAACTTTACTCGGGGAGGAGATGAGCCAGTCAGGGTGCGATGTAACAACGATGAAAAATACAACTTTCCTCTAGTTCCTAAATGTTTCCTCCCCGCTCCCACTACCATGACTCAAATTCGACCTTCCAAGTCTGGCTAGACCAGAGGATGTACACTGGTACAGATAGGAACTGGAAATACAGGGAATCCAGGGAGGATGATCCCTACAGGACCAGTGGTGTGAGTGGCGAAACAGGGAGGGTAGAGGGAGAGTGGATAGGAAAGAGGGAACCGATTACAAGGAACTATATGTGACCTCCTCCCTGGGGGACGGACAACAGAAAAGTGGGTGAAGGAAGACGTCGGACAGGGCAAGATATGACAAAATAACAATTTATAAACTATTAAGGGCTCATGAGGGAGAGGGGAGCGGGGAGGGAGGGGAAAATGAGGACCTAATGCCGGGGATTTAAGTGGAGAGAAAATGTTTTGAGAATGACGAGGGCAATGAATGTACAAATGTGCTTTACACACACACACACACACACACACACACACACACACACACAAAGGAAGAACTTTATATCAAAGACCAATTTTACATTAAGAAAACATCCCAGCCCAGTCTGGATCAAGTCCAGAAGTCCGATATTAGCCAGTATGTCTGATACCAAGGTATAATTTCCTTTTCGGACTCACCCAATACACATAATGCTGCTGAATGCAGGAAGATCTTAGGCCAGTGGGTGGAAAGTCTTGTGGATCCAGTGATGGTAGCAGCATCTTAGTGCTGGTGTGGGTCTCCACATGGCTCCTCCATCTCCAAGGCTCTGGCTGCCATCAGCATAGCTCTAGGTGGCTCATCAACAGGAATGTCTACCAGGGAGACAAGCAGAGAATGTGTTTCCCACTTCCAGGAAAAAATACAGGAGTTCCCAGAATCCTCAGAAGAAGACCATGCCCACACAGAGGCCTCTTGTGTAGGCCTGATTGACAGGCCTACGCAAGTTGACAGGAGATTATGTAACTGCCATAATATTTGAGAATATGTAATTCCATTATACGATTAGAATATTATTTTCATAAATAATTATGCTTAATTATGAATACTAGATTCAATTTCAGAAGTTGCATTAAGAAATTCTCTGCTTTCTGACCAATGAATGGTTTCTTGAGTTAGTGCAATGACAGTGAGGAGGAGGAATGAGGAGCTGAGGGGAGAGGTAAGCAAAGCATATGAAGATCTGCAACCTGGATAAACTGGAGGCAAAATGGCCATGCCTGTTTGTATGTGTGTATATATCTTGATAGTAATTTGTAAATGGTATAGTATCACCTGAGATCCTAACACATGAGCCCTATAAGTCCCGTTGCTACCCCTACAACTCCAGCTTACAAAGAACTTATTTGGGGTTTTCTAGACTGTACACTTTTACAAAAGCAGCCCACATCATTGATTTCCAGCGGACTGGCTAGGGGCTATTCATGGGAGACCCGACAGACGCCCAGCACCTAACCCACAGTGCCACACTACTCACTGGGTGAGCTATCCATTTATTTGGGAAATTTTTAAAAATTGTAATTATATTACCAGTGTTTGACTTTCAAATTCTCAAAACACGTTTTCTCTCATTCTCTTTCCTGGATAGCATCAATTGCCTGCACAGCATAATTGTCACTTAAGAAATCATCCCAATGGCCAGATTTTCTGAGGTAATGCTGGGAAAAGCAATATAAAATATATGAGGAAATTTCTTCTCAACAGATACATGTTCAAAATGGGTAATGTTTCAAATACCTTACAATCTACTTTTCCCCAGAAGCTCCCTGAGTTACTATTGGTGATAGGGAAACTTGCTTTCAAATAATACAGAGTTCCATGATCATAAAATAAATATTGACTTGGGGGCGAGATTGGGGTGTCAGTTCACATCCTGCTTCTTTGTGACGGTAAGTTATTTGATCTATTACTTAACTTTTCTAAGCCTTAGTTTTCTTCATCTGAAATAAGAATTGTATTAGTGATTCAACAAATATTTATTAAGTCTCTAATGTGTCCCAGGCACTGTGCAAAGTGGTGAGATGATATAAATTACTTTACAGAAATATGAATATTAATAAAAGTCAAAATAGAAGCTATTTTGACTAACTCCCACCTGTCCAACTAGATTAATTAACCGGATTAAATTCACTTGCTTCGTAAAACCTAATGAGGGCATACAGAGGCTTGAGAAATCTGCAGGCAAGAGACTCCTCACTAAACTAACCATGCGCTTCTACGCCCCCACAGTATGCTCATGAGCCTTTAGCACAGCTGCACTTCTTATTATAATTAAATTAAATATCATACAAACTGAAGAGATATGTGTGTAAAGAAATAACTCTCCCTAAACTAACTTAAATGATGTAGAAAAAATGGATAAGATCAGCCATTATAAAGTCTTCCTGTATATTTGGATGAGCAAAGTACTTAGAAAATATTGTAAAAACGAGTAAAATGTCTAAGTAACATATGTTAAGATTGATTGCAAGATGTCTGGATGCTTGACAGAAACTGAAAAATGCCAATTTTTGCAATGAGTCGTGGGTTTGTTTAATGTTTAAAAGACTATGGGGATATTGAATCAATATCTGTAGTAATAAAAAGATACTGTTCCTCCCCCCATCATTCACTATGGTAAGATTTTTTGTTTTGATGATGGCTTATACCTGATCCCAGTCTTGCACCTCGTGATTGCATAGGCTGGTGTGCTTCTTCCATGTGGGCTTTGTTGCTTCTGAGCTAGATGGCTGCTTGTTTACCTTCAAGCCTTTAAGACCCTCGATGCTATAACTTTCTGATAGCCGGGCATCATCAGGTTTCTTCGCTACATTTGCTAATGCATCCATTTGTCTTCAGTGATCCCTTTGACACCTCGTGATCACACAGGCTGATATGTTGTTCCATGTGGGCTTTGTTGCTTCTGAGCTAGATG
>NW_022103968.1:43837425-43896279 GCF_000313985.2 Echinops telfairi
TCAGTACTGTCTTCTGAAATAAAATTCTTCTAGGGGGAGGGGCAGGTGTCCACATAGTTGGGATTGGGCCTGCCCCTCGGATCTCTCCACTGGTTCCCTACTCCATGCTTATGTGTTGCATTCACATCTTGGAGCACCGGGTTGAAGTCTGGTCCCTCTTTCCCTGTGGAGATATAAACAATACCCTCCTCTTGGGCGGGTTAGTGCCCTGTTCCCCCACTAGCAGCAGTTCATTAACATTTAAAATTTACAAGAATTACTCATTCCATATTGTAGACTCAACATAAAATAATTGCTGTCCAGATCTAATGTTTCTTTACAATATAAATATAGAGTTAATCGAAGGAATACATCTATAGGAAGGAAGCAAAGTAAGGCTATAACAAAGTATTTACCCTGCATCTGAAAAACGAAACAAATTATTGTGAAAAGTAGACAACTTTTTTCTTTATCCTAAATGTACTCTGAATCATAGTATAATTATTTTACTTTAAAATTAGTTGAGTGTGTTTTAATTTTCATCAATGGTACAGCTGCACATATTTCTCAGTCAAATAATTCTGCATTTTTCTGAAAAAGAGAGGTTCAAATTTCTCATCCATTTTCCACTCCTCAGAGACAATCACTCTCAACTCTTATACCTGATTGTCAGATCTATAAAAACTAACTTAAACATTGAAAGAAAATATTTCCCAAACACTTAACTGATAAATAATTTATATCCCAAATATATACAGAATTCAAAGATATGAAACCAACCCAATACAAAGTGGGCAGAAGATCTGAACTTAGACCAAAAATATACACAAATGGAAAATAAACATAAAAAGATGCACACTATTATATGCTGTTAGTATTCTTAAGTTGATCATGACTTTGGAGGCTTCCTGACTGAAAAGTAGAGCTGATCCACATGGTTTTTAAGGATGTGAACTTTCAAGAGCAAGTGTCCAATCCCGTCTTCCTCTGGGTTTGGTGCAATCATCAACTTATTAGAATGACTAAAATTGAGTCATTGAAAGTGATTTGAAAAATATTTGTGATTAGAGTAGAATAACAGAGGCAGACACAGTATTATTTTTCTCTGATTATAGTCCTTTCTCACAGAAACATGAGCTTTCCGCCCAACATTACCACTAGTTGTTCATTTCTACATAGTAAGAGCCAAAATACAACCTTAAGGATATCTCACCTGAATTTCAAGAACAGATTTGATGCATTGAGCATGAATGACAGGAGACCCAATGAGCTGTGGGATGACATTGAGAACATCATATATGAAAAAGAAAACAAAGGTCTTTAAACAGATAGGGAAGAAAGAAAAAATCGAAGTGGATGCCAAAAGAGACTGAAACTTGCTCTTAATCATGGAGTAACTAAGACGTGGAATAAGTGATAAAGGAAAGAACTGAACAGAAAATGTTAAAGGGCAGCTCAAGAAGACAAAACAAAGTACTGTTTTAAGTGCAAAGAAACCATAAAGGAAGAACACATTTAGCACATAATTAACTTAAAAGAACTACAAAAAAAATCAAGTCTCATGTTGCAATATAGAAACATTCTATGGGCAAAGCATTGAATGATGAAGAAAGCATCAAAAGAAGATAAAAAGAATATATAATCACTGTACCAAAGCGATCTAGTCAACATTTGACCATTTCAAGAGGTAGTGTATGAGCAAGAACGAATTGTACTGAAGGAAGAAATTGAAGCTGTGCCAAGACATTAGCCGAAAACAAGTCTCCAGAGATTGATGGGATACCAATTTAACACCTCTAAAAGCCAATGAAGTGCTGAGAGCCCTCATCTATGCCAAGAAATTGAAATTTAGAAGAGTTCCATATTTTTACCCAATTCCACCCAAAAAGTGACTTAACAGGATTCAGAAAACATTGAACAATATCACTGATCTCACATTCAAGGAAAATTTTATTGAACATCATTCAATTAAGGTTTTAGCAATAACTTAACAAGGAGATGTCAGTAATTCATGGAAGACTCAGAAGAGGACATGGAGCAAGGGATACCATTACTGATGTCAGATGGATCTTGGTTGAAAGCAGTGAATATCAGAGAGGTGTTTACTTGTGTTTTATTGACTATACAAAATAATTCATCGGTGTGGATTCTAACTAGCTCTGGATAGCCTTGAGAAGAATGGGGATCCAGCACGCTTCAATGTGCTCATCAAGAACTGGTACATGGACCAAGGACAAGCGATGATTGCATGATTTAAAGTCAGGAAATGTGTGTCAGGGCTGTATGCTCTCACTGTGTTGAACAAATAGCCAAAGTAGCTAGACTATGTGAAGAAGAATGCAGCATCAGGATCAGAGGAAGTCTTGTTAGCAACCTTTGTTTAACATGCAGATGTCACAACCTTGCTTGCGGAAATGAGTGGAATTTGAAGCACTTGCTGATACAGATCAAGGATTGCAGTCTTCACTATGGATCACAACTCAATGTCAAGAAGACAAAAACCTCCACAACTGGGCCAATAGGTTATCTCATGACAGATGGAGAAAAGACCAATGTTGTCAAGGATTTCATCTTTCTTGGATCCACAATCAATACTCACGAAGCAACAGTTAAGAGATTGAACAGTGAATTACATTGGGTAAATCTGATTCACAAGAGCTCTTTAAAGTGTTGAAAACCAAGGACATTACTTTGAGGACTAAAGTGCATCTGACCCAAGCCATGGTATTTTCAGTTGCCTCGTATGCACGTGAAAGTAGGACACTGACTAAGGAAGATGGAAGAAGGATTGATGCATCTGAATTGTGAGGCTGGCCAAAATTATTGAAAGGACTATGGACTGCCAAAAGAAGAAACAAATCTGCCTTCAAAGAAATATAGCTAACATGTTCACTGGAAGCAAGGATGGCACGACTTCATCTCATCTACTTTGGTCATGTTGGCAAGAGAGACCAGTCCCTGGAGAAAGACATCATGCTTGGCAAAGTGGAGGGGCAGCAAGAAAAAAAAAAAGGATGACCCTAAACTATGAAGAGACATCCTGGCGGCAATGATGGGGTTGAACGTGACAATAATTGAGGTGCTGGCACCGGACAGGGGAGTGTTCCCTCTGCTATACATAGGGTTGCTGTGAGTTGTAACTGACCCAATGACACCTCACAACAACAACATAGAAAGAACCCAAGTGGAAGAAGATGGTGGCGAGTGTGTGTGTGTGTGTGTGTGTGTGTGTGTGTGTGTGTGTGTGTGTGTGTTTGAAGGGTCTTACTACTTCCTCTATCAGTGTTCCCTAAAGTGGGTGATACCCCATTGGGAACTGGAACAATCCACAGGGGCTGAATGGCTCCACTTTATCTTGGCTTATGGGCGGTAGTAGAAACTTCTTAATTTCCAGGAGGACACTGAGTAATACTTTTTTTTCCTGAAAAGAGGCCACTAGGCTAGAACTTTTGCCTTAGATAAGCAATGGCTTAGAAAACAGTGCGGTGCATATGAGGGAACGTGGAGTAATATTGTTAAAATACAAAATCTCTAGTACTTGATAGATCAAATATCAAGACTTGCTATATAGAGATTCATACCTTTAAAGATAACATAATAAATAATATTATAAACCTTCATTTCATCTTCCTGTTATCAGTGCAGTGGCTCTAATGTCACGTGTGCCCCTCTCACTGGGACAGGTTTTCTCTGTCTGATGGTCCTAGAATATAGCCCTCTAGTCGTCTGCCGGGGTGACAGGGCGGTTGTCAACTGGTTTCAGAGTGTGGACAGGATCTGTGGTTCCATGTGGTCTTAAGTCAGGCTTTAAAGCAATCTTCTTTTATCCAATGTTACAGAAATCCTGACTGTCACAAATCGCTGAGGCTTTTGGAGAGAGTATAACTCACTGTGCCTGATACACTACGGCTTAGGATCTGGCTTCCTGAGGGGAATAAGTCAGTCACGTTCTGTATCTGTTTCCCAGTCCTAACATGTGACTGCTGTTGTCACATCTCTAGCTATCTAGCTCTTTAATAATAAAGCTCGTGCAAAATTCCAGCCCCCCCCACTTTTCCCTTCAATTTACTGTGGTTTCGTGAAGAAGCTGTCGTGAAAATGTCAATTTAATCCCCCATCTTTGATCAGAAGTCTGTCTGTATGACAATCTACAGAAATGCGTCCCACATGATTTGGGACCAGGTTTGTGGGCTTAAACCACTGGTTATAACAGTGTTCTTCTGAAAGGCAGCATAACTGTAATCATGCATTTTGCACAGTTCTGCTAAAGAAAACAAAAAAAATAGAATGTTGTCTAAAACGTGCATGCAAATCTTCCATTAAAAACTATTTTAATATATACATGTCAATCTAAACATTCTTATAACAGATTCAGCAAACAAACTATAGGTCTCATCATACATATAGGTCTCATCATACAAGCAAATTAGGGAAACACTCATGCTAAGGAAAGAATGATCAAATCTGGCGCCATACAATATTACTCTCTGGAAGAATGAAATTGTAAGGTGCCGGCTGCTTGTTCCAATTTTATTTCTCATATAATGGAAGAAAATACACTTAAATCCCTACAGCATAATATGCTGGGCTATATAGAAAAAGGCTGACAGTGCATCATTTGCATGAATTTTTAAAAATTCAGTGCAAACAGAAACTTCCTGTGAAGTACATTTATCACTTCTTTTGGTCCATATCAGTGTTCTCAAGTTACACAGCTCAGAATTTGGAATATTTTGCTAAGAGGAGTTCCCATGATAAGAAAGTAACCATGAAGCTGAATTCCAGCTATGACATCTTCAAATCACCAGTCACTTCACAAAATAACAGTGATAAGGAAATAGTATAGTACTTTAACTTGATTTTTTCACTGCAATTGATTGCTATAATGATATAACAGCATAACTAGCTTGCACAATGCTCGGACTAAAAGATGCTGATCATCAAGTCACACAGTTCCTCCCTCTTGCGTCATTCTGTGCGAGGTCTGGTGGCACAGTGGGCTGTGCCTTGGACTGCGGACCTGAAGCTGCCACCGCCTCCACAGGATAACCGTGGGACTTCCCACCCCTGTGAAGATGCATGGCTTTGGAAACCCACACAGGAGGCTCTGGTCTGCCCCATGGGGTTGCTCTGAGTCCTCAATGACTCTATTTCAGTGAATTTGGTTCAATTTGGTTTTGTGTCATTCTTCCTAGCAATTTCCAAATAGACTAAATGACTCTAAATACTATCTGCGATAGGAGCTGGACAAATACAGATTATTATTTATGAAATACATTGATTTAGGAGCAGCTGGTGGTTTTGAATTGCCAACCTTTCCTCCAGGAGCTATGAGCTTAACAACTGCTCTCCCAGGTCCCCCCAGGTAGTCTCAGCTTGTCATGTCTTATCAAACCAGCATGTCATCATCACACCCCCTCAAAGTCTTCATCAAACAGGTGACGGATGTTCAAAGCAAACAAGCGAAAAAATCAACTCTTCTCAAGAGTATGTGAGAAAATCAAACCGGCAGTTAAATATGTTGTTCTCCTTGTTTTAATGGCATGCCTCTCTCAAAGCAAATGTAAATGATCATTTACTAGTATTACAATTGTAAAATATCCACTCCCACTAATTTCTCTAATCGTGTTTTATGTGCAATGAGACCCTCATTGACATCCTCTCCTCCAGATACTTTCCTCTCTCCCTCAGAGTTTTCAGAACATCAGTTCACATAGCCCATCTTGCCCCTGGGGCCAGCCTAGCTCAGGTCCAGACTGCAGGGAGCAGCAGCCGATTCTCCTGTCCGGAGACTGCCTTGCTCCAGAGCTATGCATTCTGCTGTGGTTATTGCCAACCTTTCCATGATTTAACATTTTTTCAGATCCACACACTAATAATCTATTTCCAAATGGATAACTTTAGGTTCTTTATGTACAGTCAACTTAGTAATAAAGTTCAAAAAATGTTTTTCATAAAATTAAGACCCATACACAAAGATAAGTAACTAGTTTTAGAAAAATTCAAAACTATGTATAAAAAGAAAATAGTAGGAATAAAATATTAATTATTGATGGCAAAGTGTTTGATGCAACTTTTATAAAAGTATTAATTAAACTAATCTTGTGAAGCATTGATTTAGTCAATATAAAATGGTAAACTGCAGGGAGATTATTGGCATGCTGAACATATTGGGACAATGTCAGGCTTATGGTAGCTTAAATACATGACTGGAGGCAGGCAGTCATCTCCCTGGAATTAAAAAAAAAATCCTTAGGTTTAGGTTGTAGCACTGAATAAAACGAAATGCAGTCTTATATAATGTTACCTCCTGTAAAATCATAAACTCTATTTTTATATCTTTGTATTCTAAAACCATGCCTCCCATCTGGTTTTCATATCTGCGCATTGATTCTGTAGCTTATCATAACTAAATCTCATGTCTTCTTGCCTGTTTTGACTATGGAAATAAAAGTGAGATTGTGAATTGGAATACAAATTCATCAGTGTCTGAATGCCTGGCATTCTTTGATTTGAGACCACAAAAAGTGTCCAAGTCATTGAACAAATTAAAAAGTAGCCCCTTAGCCTCACTGATGAAGACTCCTCATGAGATTGATCGATATCAGCAGCACTTCAGGTAAGTATCAGAAGCCAGACAGTTCCCCTGAGGTGCTTCATGAGAAACCATCAGTTTGGTGAGTATGAAAGATGCTTATTCTTGGTCCCCAGACTAAATCTATTGAGTCCAAATATATACAAAGCCAGATTGTTAAAATTCACTGGAAAATGGATCGATTTTATAATTTTCCTCGAACTATAAGTAGGACACAAAAAAGTGTGGAGTAAACAATGGTGGTGACTTTGTTTTCTATGAACTGAAATAATTAGAGCAATAACAAGGAAGCCACGCCCGAATCTGCTAGGTACACGGACAGTGTGCTATGTCTCTGTACAGCCTGCAGCCTTTAAAAGCTGAGACGCCCATTCCTCCGTGGCAAATTTCCCCTATGCAGGTTTACCTAATCTTGTCTATACCTGGCAGCTCCATCTCCCAGGTATACTGGGATGGGTGCCACAGTCCTCTGTGGGGCCATCCAGTCTTGGGATGCAGGTGTGTACTGAGTGAGCCCTTGGCTGATTTGAAGCATTCCTGTCGAACAGGAATCCAGTGTGCGTGCCCTCTCTCTAAAATCTAGAGCTGGAGAGAAGAAGTGAATTTTCATGCTTGCCTTTACCCAACGTGGTCTCAGCTCCACTCCCCAGTGTATGCTGGGGAAGAAGTGCCACTGTCCTCTGTTTTGTTAGTCTAGGTGATGGCCCTGGGACATGTGTGAGGAAGGATTAATCAGCTTATCTTTCCCCCTTTGCCTTGGAGGAGGCCAGGATGACTTGGGGGAGGGGCAGCGCCATGTGATCCTTTTCTCTCAGAGAATCGATTATCCGCAGCTTTTGGGTGGGTGGGATTCGTGCGCTGGTTTCCTCCATCGGAATGATCAGGTTCTCTCTGGTTCAGGCTTCTCTTCCTCCTGAGAGCTTTAGAACCCAGGTCTCGTAGTCTTCTCTGCTCCTTTGGACGATTTGTGCTTCAAAGGGGCCTGCTTGCTCTTCCTGCAATCAGGTGTCCTTTATTACTAACTTCACCAAGAGGGCCTGGTGTGGATCAGGTATCAGTAAATGCTTGGTTTTCAGGTACTGGGTTCCTGCAACCACTTTAGATATTGACAGTTAAAGGCTCTCGCTCTTTCTGTCTCTCTATGGCTTCCCTTGATTGGCTTTGTCCTATCCCTTGCTAGTACAACACTCCACCAGCTGCCTCAGGACAGCCCGTGGAGATGCCAGGCCCAAAGCTGTTATTAGGGCAGCTCTGTCAGCAGAACTTCTCAGGAAGCAATCCCCAGTACTCCTGGTGGGTCTTGTACCCTGGGTGCCTGTGGTAGTTATAAAATCATTTGTTAATTTGAGAGGATTAAGGGTGTAAGGGTGGAGTCTAGCTTGTCAATCAGATCATAGCCAATGAGGCCTCTGTGTGGGCATGTTCTTCTCCTGAGGATTCTGGGAACTCCAGTATTCCTCCTTAGACGTGGGAGACACGCACACTCTCTCTGATCAGTCCCTGTGAGACATCCTTGTTGACAAGTCACATGGAGACAGGCCAATGGCAGCCAGAGCCTCAGAGCTGGAGAAGTCACCTGGAGACCCCTGCCAGCACTGAGATGTTTACACTGACACTGGATCCACAAGACTTTCCACCCACTGTCCGGTGATCTTCTACATTCGGCATCATTGCATGTGTTTCGTGAGTAATAACGAAGTAGCTGAAATAACATAACAACTCAATATATACCTATCACACTGGTATTTTAAAGAAATTAGTAATGAATCAAATTTTTAACATGTAAGTACAAAATAAAAAATAATAATTACATTTCTTTAAAAGGAGAAGGGATCTTCAGTTAAAGCAATGCTGCTTAAAATATAAACTAAGGAACTCCAGAAGTAGGGTGCGCCTAACCCAAGCCATGGTACTCTCCATTGCATCATATGCATGTGAACATTGGACATCGAATAAAGAAGTCCATCACAAAATAGATGCATTTAAATTGTGATGCTGGAGAAGAATATTGGAAGTACCATGGTATGCTAAAAGGACAAACCCATTTTATTGGAAGAAGTAAGGCCAGAATGCTCCTAAGAGGCAAGGATGGCAAAACTTCGTCTTAAGTACTTTGGACATATTGGCCGGAGAGACCAGTCCCTGGAGAAGGACATCGTGTTTGGTAAAGTAGATGGCGGATGAAAAAGAGGAAGGCCCTCAATGAGATGGATTGACACAGCGGCCGCATCAAGGGGCTCCGGCACGGGGACAGCGGTGAGGAAGGCACAGGTCTGTGCCGTGGGTTGTTCTGTTGTACATAGGGCCACTATGGGTCGGTGTCAACTCTGTGGCACCTAACAACAGCAAGGCACTCAAATGACTTGCCTATTCTAAGTCCATGGTAGACCAGGTGACTGAATCCATTTTTATTGGATGTTACAATCTGCATAAAATTAAGAGAGAGAAAAATATGCTCAGGTGCTTTCTGTCTGTTTACCTGCTTTAATTTTAGGGGTTTCCTAAGGTCTATTTCAAAGCTGAAATAATTATCCTCACTCATGAGTCTGCTACACTTCCGTAACTAACAGTGATAAGGGTCCACAAGGTATCAAGTGAAAAATGAGTCAGACCCTGAATTAGTTGCTAAATCAATAACCATGTGATGAATATATGAAAACAATGTGGTAGACTAAATTCAGACTAAAATATTTTTGCAATAAGATTTTAAAGTGTGGTCTGATTAGTGGAAGGGGCCTGAGGAGCTTCAAATAAACACTATATATCATTACAACCATACAAACTGTAGTATGCATTGCAGGTAATATCTTATTTATCTCAAGACAGCGTTAGAAGTTAGTTTCTATAGTTACTGTCATTTCACAGTTGAAGAAACATTGGTTTAAAGAGATAAAGGATAGTCTCAGGTAAGTGATAAAGCCAGATGTTGAAATCAGGTAATTTTGCAACAGAGTGCCTGCTTTTAAAGGTTTAAGGGCTGTTCACACTATGCTCTGCTTTTATGACTTGCTCACTTCTGGGAACCACATTTCAAAGCTCCAAGCTCATTCACAAAGTTAATTGAAGCCAGAGCACCCATAGCAGAGGATTCCTTAAGTAGGAGACATAATATTTATATAAAGCAGCGAAGGGCCAGAATTTTTCTCTGTAGTAAAGCTAGGCAGGCTGCCTGCTTCCCAGTGATCAATAATCTCCAAGGAAATGCTTATAAAACAGCTTTCCTAAAGGTTCAAAAGCCAGGCTGGTAGCTCACTCTAGTGCACTTGTGTTGCCTTCAAAAGGCTGCAGCTGATACTGTGCAGAAAATATAAATCCCAGGCTTGGTGTCTGCAGTCTCCTCAGCCATCCTTTAGTCTTTATTTCTTTATCCACCTGCTCTTTCCCTTCCAAAGTCAGAGCAAATGGAAACCAGGAAACGTCTGCTTTGTAAGTACATACACACCCTGGATATTATCCATTGAGCGCTGTAATAGTCATAGAAAAGAAAATGTTTTATCCTCATAAGGAAACAAAGATGTTTTCATTTTTGTGCTAATTTATCTATAATATACTAAAAGACTTGATTTGAACTCAAACTTTTGATTCACCAAACACATTTCTTCCTTCTCTTTCTTGAAAAAAGTGTATCCATCCTGTTTGTCCTGAAACAATTCTCATTTATTGTCCCTCAGACAATTTTATTTGTGTCCCTTTCCCTTTTAAAAGTATATTGGATTGTTTTGTGGCTCCAGTGAGCTGATTTACAATTGTATCATCCCCAGAGGTAACACATTTTATGCTTTTCTTTGTAAAGCGCACTTCCAGAATCAAGAGGTGGCAAATGACACTCTGAACTCTCCAAAAAAAACCCTGCTCCCACGGAGTTGACTTTGTATGAGATAGAAATAGTCATCTTTCACGCGAAACGCTTCCCTACACATTGCATAATTAAACTTTAACCATGATTATTTATATGTCAGAAGGAAACCAAATCACCCTAGGGATTACTCAGATTTGTGGATACACTACTGTTAGAACACTCTCTAAAGATCTCATTTACATCCACCACATTGGGGTCAGATATGATTGGGCCACCACTTTATTTTTGGAGTCCCTGAGTCATGCAAATATGTTAATATGGGTGGCCGCTAACTGAAAGGTTAGAGTTTTGAGTCCATTAAGAGAATAATTCCTGATGATCTAGTTCTAAGAAATCAGCATTGAACATCCTACGGAGCAGAGTTCTCTGATATACATGGGCTTGCCATGTATATCACTCACTGGCGACTGGTTTTCCTTAAATTGAATTGAATACAACACTTTCTCTTCTGTTATGATTCAGCCTTTACTCTGTAGCTTTCTTCACTGAAGCCACAGTTGAGGAACATGTTGTCTCTATTCTGAGTTTGTCATCCAAGACTTGCCAGAAATTCTTGTTTTAGATAAAAGGTGCTGAAGGTAAAGTATTTAGAACTGTTCATCTCATGCACTTTTATGCTCCCTTAGATCATCCTAGGAGCCTTGGTGGCTGGGTGGTTGTGCTGCAATGCACAAGTTTTCCAGTTCAAAATTACCCATTGTTCTGCAGGAGAAAGATGAGGCTACCTACTCCCTACAGCATGGTCGTCTCAGACACCCACAGGGGCAGTTCTGTTGTGTCCTCGATGGTTGCCATGAGTCAGAATGGACTCGGTGGCAGTGTGTTTGAGGTTTTGATTGGTTATCATACTGTGTCTGGCTGTTATAATTGCTTCACCAGGGCATCATACAGTAAATATCTGTTCAAACAAAAAGTGTCTTTGAGTTTAATAGTTCTTTTGATGCAAAAGAGATTGCAAAATGATACATTATCTTAGCGCCCATGTTGTATTTTACAAGATCACTCCATAGCATCACGGATTTTGTTTTCTTTGCTAGGGAAATTTGCAAGACATTCTAATCTACTTGGCTGTGATGAATAGCATATAGCTCACTCGTCTATTCATATTAATGATGTATTAAGTGCCTCCATTGTGCTTGACTTCAGATTATCTACTGTTATTTACAGAGTCTCTGCTACTTCCAGAGTATAAGTCATCATTTTGCTCTGTTTTGTTGTACCAAAAAAAAAGTAAGACATAAGTTCTTAATTGGACAGGAACAGCACAATTTTATAGGGAACGTCTTCAGAATACAAATTCTTGTGGTTACCTCACAAACGTTTTTGTTTCAGGAAGCCTGCGTAGGATCATGGGAATTTGTACATACACGATCTTTAAATGATTTTGAAACCCCAATGATTAAGACAAGAGTATTTGACTTGAAGACTATTAAACTATGAAGACTCTGGGGCATTAAAGTTCTTGCCAATTTCATACTCCAATATTTTGAATATTAGAATGCAATGCACGTTTTCTGGATTATAAATCAACAAGAGTTATGGACATATCAGTCAATTCTCAGTTCACTTGCTTTCTCTGATGTTTGGAGTAGTGGCAGATCCAACAGACATGGTCCGGAAGATACAGAACTCTGAAATGTGACTTGAAAATGTGCAACTAAGGAAGAGGAGTAGCTAATACTTTATTTGGTTGTGATTAAGGTAAATAAATGATTTTGTTGGTATTTTCATTTGAATATAACATATTTCCTAAATATTCAAATATATACTTATATTTTCCAAGGGTATTCACTTGCCATTGGCTGGAATGGAAATATAGTCCTCTTTCTATTTTTTCTTTTCTTTTGTTTAAATATTACAGACTGTAACTGCAAGTCGCTTAGGAGAAATAAAAGGTGGGGGGAACTATCATAATTAGGAATATGCAATGATAGGGCAGCCCTCCACACCGTAGCCTATAAAGGCTTAGCAATTCACTATTTATGTTTCCGTAACTGTCCTTCTTTCTTTCTCTCTCTCTGAATTTAATATTTTAGCATTATTTTCTAATGCTATAACAAGCTTTAATTAAATGAGTAAGGTGTGTGGATGAATGAGTCCTTGCAACTCCAGCCTTAACTTATGCCTCTGAATGCTAAGGATCCAAACAAAGAATGAGGTCTGACTGAGGGGGCAGGTGTTGATTTCACCAGAACTCAGGAGTCATCAGAAAATACTTTGTTCCCTGATGCAGGGTGTCAGAGGCCGTACAGAGTAATTGTGCCAGGAAAATACTGGCTTAATTATATTATGACAAAATCAAAAAACTTTGGGACAGAATGTATAGGAGTTTGATATTAATTTAGTCATGCTCAAACTATATCTCAATATTTTATTGTTAATACTTTCAATATTCTCAACAATGCAGGTCCTGACTGTTATTATTTTTTGTTATTCAGAGAAGCGAGATGAATTTTCTGTATCATCAATTATTAAATTCTGGCTTTCCTTAGAATTGACACTCTTATGCTAGAGAGGAGATATGGTAATTTATATGGAGAATTGCACAAATGCAAATCACACCCGGGGAGGCAAACAAAAATAATCATAAAGAGACGAGAATCTTGTGACCGATGCCTCTGTGTAGTTTCAATGTCTGCTTCTTACTAATTGTGTGAACTTGAGAAAGTTATTAAACTTTCTGTCTTTCCAATATTAAACCAATCAAATGGATAATATGAAATCATATATATCAACTGCTGTTACTTGGTGCTATTGAGTTGATATCAACTCATAACGTCTCAGGTAGAACTGGCCCATTGAGTTTCCTAAGCTGTAATTTTTATAGGGGCACGTCAGGCCTTTCTCTTGTAGGTTAGAACCATAACCTTTTGGTTAGAAGCACATATTTAATTACTGAGCCACAAGGACTCCTTTTATATATATATATATCATTGAGTTGTTACAACAAAATAAACATTAAACAGGTTAAGTCTCTAAAATGATTAGAATCATGCAAAGTAGTATAGGTGTGTGTGTGTGTGTGGGTGTGTATATATATATATAAATTCTCAATATTTCTGTAGTTGTCCGGTGCCCTCAAATTGATTCTGACTCATACCAACTCTGTGTACAGCAGAACGAAGCATTGTCCAGGCTTGTGCCAGCGTCACAATTTTTATGTTAGAGCTGATTGTTGCAGTCACTGTCTTAATCCATTTCATTGAGGGTCTTCACCCTTTTCCAATCACCCTCTACTTTACCAAGAATGGTATCTTTTTCTTATGATCTGATCCCTCTTGACAACATATCCACAGTATGTGAGACAAAGTCTTGTCATCCTCGCTTCTAAGGAGTACTCTAGTTGTACTTATATTTGTTTGTTTGTACTTTGTAGATTCTTCTGGCAATCAATAGTATTTTCACTATTCTTCACCAACACCATAAATCAAATGCACCTGTTCTCTGGGTCTACATATTCATTCTGCTGCTTTCAAATGAATATGAGGCAATTGAAAATACTGTATCTTGGGTAAGATATGCCTTAGTTGTGAAAGTGATGTGTTTCTTTTTAACACGGTAATTAGATCAATGGAATTATATTTGTTTAATGCAATAGAGCCAAAACTAGTCCATGAACAGTGATTATTGATCCATGTAAAATGAAATCCTTGACAACTTCACTCTTTCCTCTGTTGATCATGATATTGTTTACTGGTAAAATGGTGAGGGTTTTTTGGTTGTTTTGTTTTCTTTACATTGAGTTGTAATTTATACTGAAGAATGTATACTTTGGTTTTCATCAGCAAGTGCTTCAAATCTTCCTCACTTTCAAAAAACAAGGCTATATCATCTACATATTATAAATGATAAATACGTCTTCCTGCAGTCTCGATGCCATAATCTTCTTCATATAGTGAAACTTCTTGGATTATTTGGTTAACACATAGAATGCTGTGTTAATCTGGGTAGACTAGAGAAACAAATTCAAGGACACACATGTGTATAAGAAAGAGATTTATATACAAGAACAATTGAACATTGAGAAAACAACCCAGCCCAGTCCAGATCAAGTGCATAAGTCTGATATTAGCCTATATTTTCTATATCAATCTATAATGTCCTCTTCAGACTCATGAAACACATGCAATGAAACCAAATGCAGAAGATCACAGGCCAGAGGGTAGAAAGTCTTTGGGTCCAGTGTCATTGGAAACATCTCAGCGCTGGCAGGGGTTTCTCTGTGGCTTCTCCAGCGTCCGAGGTCTGGTTGCATCCATGTGGTTTGTCTTCTGCAATGTCTCCCAGGGAGTAGCAGAGAGAGAGAGGTATCTTCTGCCTTCAAGGAGGAAGTACCAGATTTCCCAGAATTCTCAGGAGAAAGCTATGCCCAAACAGAGGTCTCATTGGCTATCTCCAGATTGGCAGCCTAGACCCCTCCCCTACACTCTTCATCCTTAAATTGACACCAGACTAGGTGACTACCACAGATGCATATGATGGTGAAAGTATAGAATCCTGTCACCACCCTTCCTGATTTTAAACCCTTGAGTAATTCTCCAATTATTTCTTCATCACTGAATTTGAGTAAAAGTCATATTACTAGTCTTAAAGGCATAAAGATATCATCTTATCACATATAACCTTGTACTTCAATACAGATCTTGAAATGTTCTTTTTGACAATTAATTTGACAACACTCACACTTGCCATTCCAAGTATTAGTAAATCATATAATTGTCCCTTTCAAAATAACAAATATCAGTCCATTTCAGCTCATTAATGCCTAAAATAAAAATTTTGTATGTTCTATTTCATTTTTGATGACTTCTAATTTCTCTATATTCATGATTGTACATAATTGTTTCCTACTTTGTATATACTGATTATTAATCGATATTTTTAGTAGCTTCTTCTCATTTTGAGCGATGTCACATCAGCCAGTGAAGGTCCTGAAGGCCTTACACCATCCATGTTATTAATTTTATTTTGAGTAGGCAGCTCTGCCCTAAGCCAAATTTTGATTGCTTTCTGACCCAAGGGAGTCATCTTCTTGCACTATATGAGACCTTGCTCGGTTCATTTTGGCAGGTTTTCAGTGGCAGTTCAGAAGTAGATCACCTCTTTTCCTCCCCAGCCTGGAAGCTCTGCTTTAACCTGTGCACCATGGGTGACTGCTGGTGTTTGAAATACTTTTGGTATAGCTTCCAGCATCACAGCAATATGTAAACCACTACAGTATGACAAACTAACAGACAAGTGGTGGACTATTATTAAATATTGTCAAAACTCTGAGTTGCATTATTTGTTTTCTCACTTTACCTAAAGCCACATTCAAATAGATGGGAGATCAGTATATTCTGAACCCCAGTGTAAAGACTGATGTATCTGTACCCAAATTTTTGCTATATATATGTGGATAATGTTTATCCCAACATGTTCTTTTAAACTTTGTGTAAAATGTTGAAATAGAGGTTTTTGTAAAATCATGTTTTTAAAAGCACAGCATGAATGTTTTAGAAATGTTTCTGATTCAATTTGATGGTTGATAGTAGAGAAAGTGGCATGGATTAACTGAAGTTCTTGGGCTATTTGAATTTGAAAGAAACCTAACAAGATAATAACTGAAATTGGATTTTCAAAAGTCTAAAAAGGAACTGCTGTTTAATACAAATGCATTGCATTGTAACAACACATGAGATTTCCTCATTCATGATAGAGAGTCACTGGAATGATTGTGCACCTAGGCGCATGCTGAAAACACATTAGCAGGAGAACTTGATTGCTTCATTGAAAATGGAGCTATTTTATACTTGGGGCCCAAGTGATGCAAAAATCAAACACATGCAGTGAAACAGCCAACTGTTCTAACTGAGGTTATAGAGTTTACATTTTGCAATGTAACATTATATTTTCATGGACAATGAATTAAAATATCAAAGTGTCTATGACCTATGGGAAATTTTAAAACAAGAAATACAAAGCGAAGAAAAACAAAGCAAAGGAAAATCTACCATTGTATCAAAGAATTTACAAAACCCAGAGGTGCAAACTACCTTCAAATTCTTAGGTCGATGGTCCAATATAAACTCAATATAATTGTAATACATTTAGGCTGTTCAAAGAAGAGTTGTATTTCCTAGCACCTAATTGACAATTAGTAATTGAGTGAATATTGGCTACATTAATAAGTAATACTCCCATAATAATCAAATGAATATTTTAAAGTGAATCCTTATTAAATATATGTTTGTGTGTAAAGATATATAAAAATATATATTGTTAGGTGATGCCAAGCCAGTTCTGACTCATAATGACTCTATGTAAAAAGAAGGCGAGATTACACAGCTGTGACTTTCCTTCCCCATCATTTCTGTTTGAGCTTACTGTTACACCCCGATGTCAGGCCAGAGTGTTGAGGGTCTTCCTTTTATTCTCTGATCCTGACATTTTCTTTCACTGAACTGACTTTATCAGGTGTGATATTCTAATCCAGAATATGGCCCCTCCTCAAAAAACGTCAAAGTATGTCGAAGTCTCACCATCCTTCCTTTCATGGAGTTTTCTGCCTGTACTTATTCCAAGACAGGTGTGTTAGTCTGGGTACTTTATAGAAACAAATCCACAGAAACTCATATGTATAAGAGAGAGTTTTATATAAAGGTTAAGTGCACATCAAGAAAACCTCCCAACCCAGTGCTGCCCAAGCCCACAAGTCCAACATTAACCCATTAACCCATATGTCCAACACCAATCCACAAAGTCCTCCTCCACCTCACAAAACACAAAACACACGCAATGATGCCGACTGCAGGAGGAAAGCTGAGTCAGTGAACGTGTAAACATCTCAGTGCTGGCAGGGGTCTCCACATGGCTGCTCTAGCACTGAGAGCTGTATCGGAGTAGATCCATGTGGCTTCTCCTTGGGGATATCTTACAAGGAAGTGGGTCTTGCCAGCTGAAGCAGGGAACTGGCTAAGGCAGCTGCGCCCTAGTCCGACCATCAGAGAGCAAGAGACCTGAGAACTAGAAAGGCGAGGCTCACCGAGCCGTTTATCTATCCGCCCTTCAAATTAATCCTACATCTGTTTATCGGCCAGGTTGGCACAATAAACTAACTGAACAGGTTTTAAATACACTGCATATGGTATATTTAATATTCTTAACTAATACCATAATTCAAAGATATGATTTTTTCTTTGATCTTCCTTATCCTTTGTATAGTCTTTGGATGCATGTCGGTGATTGAAAATACCATGGCGTGGATAATGCAATTTGGTCTTAAAAGTGTTATCTTTGTTCTGCAACATTTGAAAGTTGTCTTCTCCAACATATTTTCTCAATGAAACGTCATTTCATTTCTTAACCTCTGCTTTCACAGAAGTTGACTCGGAATCCAAGTACAATGAGAAATTTCACTGCAACGATGCACCCAGTCTGATGGCTTTGCATAATCAAAGAAGTAGAGGTGAACGACTTTCTAGTTTGTTCTGCTTTCAGCCTGGATACATATGGTAAGAGCAATGACACTGCATGTTCCATTTTCTCTCTGAATATGGCTTGAATTTCCTGGCAGCTCCCTGGTAATGAGCTACTGTAACCATTTAAAAATTATCTTCAGGTCTGGGGGCAGGGCTGGGAAAATAAAATAAAGTAAAACATTATCTTCAGCAAAATCTTATTTGTAATATTAATGATATTTTAAAATAATTTATGCATTCTGTTGGATCATATTTTTTTTAGAATGAACATGAATATCTATCTCCTCGTCATTTGGCCAGGTAGATGTCTTCCAAATTTCTTGGCATAGACAATTGAGCTCCTCAGTGCTGTATTTGTTGAAACGTCCAATTGGTATCCTGACAGTACTGGCTGTGCAGCTTGTACTGGACTTCATCTGTGGGTTCTAGATCACATGCTAACACCAGAAAGCTTTGAACACTGACCAATTCCTTTTAGTACTGTGACCCTCTCTGAGCCTGCTATCTTCTTCTGATGTTTCCTTTCTCATTCAAAAGAGCAGTGCTGGTGGCGTAGTGCTTATAGCTTGTTAATCCCACTGTTCACAGTTCGAAATCTCCCATCGCTCTGCAGGAGAAAGATGAGACTTTATACCCATGTCAAGGGTCACATTCTCTGCCAATGAACAGGGGCACTTCTACCCTGTCACAGTCACTCTGAGTCAGCATTGATTTGATGGCAGTGAGAAGAGTGTGGTTATGTTGTCCAGTATTTTGCCCATATAATTTTTCAATATTGTAACTTGTGGTTTGAATTTTTCACCAGTTCTTTCAGGTGTAGAAATGCCATATAGATGTTCAGTCTTGATTTTCTAACTCCAAATCTTTGCCATCTTGGTGCCTGTTTGAAATTTTCTGTTTAACTCTCTTATTCATCATTTCTTCCTTTCAATTTGCTATTTTATATTCAAGAGCAAGTTTCAGAATCCCTTCTAAAATTGGTTATTATCTTTCTCTTTTCTTTTTAATGATCCTTTTGCTTTCTTCATGCATGGTTTTTTAATTTTTCAATTTTCATTAATATTCAGAGAAATATAAATCAAGGCTGAAATCTAGTGTTATTATTACATACCCAAAAACAGAGCAAAAATTAAAAAGAAAAAAAAAGGTCAACAATACCCAATGATGGCAAGAATGTGAATCAGCAGAAAATTCTTCATATATTCTTTGGGGAAGCATAACTTGATACAATCACCTTAGAAAACAATTGAACTCCCACTCTCTCTTTTTTTCTCCCAGTAGACAGTTCATATACAGTATAACCTAGGAAATTAACTTAAAGTAAAAACCCTTGGAAAATGCTTTAGTCACAGGATAATATATTTTAAAAATTATATGATTATAATCATTTATATAACATATTATATAATAATAATTATTATTATTATTCTAAGCACTGATTATATATACTTACTTATATGTTATCCCACAATTCTTTCTATCTTGTGTTATTATTGTTCTATGTGTCAATTTTATTCTTTAGATGGTCATTAAATTCAGATGAAACATTCATGGGTATATTTGGGCTCTCATGGACTTATTTTCATTTTCTTCAATTTCAACAAGTACTTACATATAAGCAATTGATGGTCCACTCTGCAATTAGCCCCTAGCTTGTTTCTAACTGATAATTTTGAGCACACCATCATTTTTGTATGGATATAGTCAATTTGATGTCTATGTGTTTCTTCTAGTGAGCTGCATGTGTTTAATAATCATCTATGTTAAAACATAGTATTTCCAAAGAAAAGTTTGGATTTTATATCACACAATCTTTGATATCATTTCTATCATCAAGGGCATGTTTTCCAACTGATTCCTTCTTTGATTACAACTTTTGCAGTCCAAATGTCAGTTATTATCTACATCCCTTGATTGCATATTTGACCGATTTCAGAATTAAAAAGCTGATAAAATATTTTCCTCACCTTTTGGCATTAGTGGTTGGTGTACAAATTTGAATAATAATGCATTGAGTTGTGTTTCTTATAAGAATATGGATCTTGTCATCTTATCACTGACAGCACTGAACTTCAGAATGGATCTTGAACTGCACTTTTAAAAGATGAATGTGATGTTATTCCTTTCAGTTTTCATTCTCTGTGAGCAGACATGGTCATTGTCCAATTTAAAATGCAATACCAAGCCATTTTAGCTTATTAATGCAGAGGATACCAATCTTAAATTGCTTTGTGTCTTTTTAAATTATTCACAATGCTCCTACATTCCTCCTTCCATCATACCATCTTCCTGTTTCTAATGTCTGCAGATGGTTCTTTCATTTTGTGTCATGCCATAGCAACCAATGCACGTCTTCACAGTTTTGATTCATGCATGTCATTAAGGTTGATATTATTTTGAGGGGGCATCTCTCCCTAGGCCTTACTTTGAATGCTTTCCAATCTGAGAGTCGCATCCTCTTTCAATATAACAATGTCCTCCTTCAACTCACAAGGTCAAGTTGTTGATTTTTCAGTCTTATTCTTGAAATTCCACTGTAGCCTGTCTAGCATGGTGTGTTAGTCTGGGTAGACTAAAGAAACAAATCCATAGAAACTCAGATGTGTATAAGAGAGAGTTTTATATAAAGGGTAATTATACATTAATAAAGCAACCCAACCCAGTCCAGTCTAAGCTCATAAGTCCAATATTAGCCCACATGTCCGATACCCATCTATAAAGTCCTCTTCAGACTCACGAAACACATGCAATGACACCAAGTCCAGAATGATCACAGGCCAGTGGGTAGAGAGTCCTTGGATCCAGTGGTGTTGTAAGCATCTCAGTGCTGCCGGAGCTCTCCACGTGGCTTCTTCCGTTTCCAGGACATGGGGTCTACCAGCAGAGTGCCACGTGTCTTGTCAGTAGAGAGTCTCCAAGGGAGTGATCCGAGAGAGAGAAGTGTCTCCTGCCTCCAAGGAGGAAAATACAAGAGTTCCTAGCATTATCAGGAGAAAGCCATATCTACACAGTAGCCTCATTGTTTATATTTTGATTGACAGACTAGACTCCACCCCTTCACTGTTAATCCTAAAACAGACAAACAATTATATAACTACTACACATGGGTAACCCTACTTGCGTTTTCAATTGAAAGCAGAGTGAACCATGCTTTCAGCAAAACAGTGATAGGGAAGCCACCACAGTGCAGTGAACTGATAGATGAGTTATGAAGAAATAAGCACACACATTCACACACAAACATGAGGGGGCTTCACAGAGTTCAAGGAAAATGAAATGATAAGATAATGGAATTTTCCATGCACTTTAAAAAAAATCATTTTATTAGGGCTTATACAACTCTTATCACAATCCATACATACATCAATTGTGTAAAGTACATTTGTACATTCATTGCCCTCATCATTCTCAAAAGCCCTGCTCTCCACCTAAGCTCCTGGCATCAGCTCCTCATTTCCCCCTCCCCACTCCCCCCTCCCTCATGAAACCTTGATAATTTATACATTATTATTTTGTCATATCTTGCACTGTCCAAGGGCCTTCACCCACTTTTCTGTTGTCAGTCCCCCAGGGAGGAGGTCATATGTAGATCCTTATAATTGGTTCCCCTTTTCTAACCCACCCTCCCAGTATTGCCACTCACACCACTGGTCCTGTAGGGATCATCGGCCCTGGATTCCCTGTGTTTCCAGTTCTTATCTGTACCAGTGTACATCCTCTGGTCTAGCCAGACTTGCAAAGTAGACTTGAAATCATGATAGCGGGGGCAGGGGGTGGGGAGGGCGGGGGGTGTGTGTGAAGGGGTGGAGGGGAGCATTTAGGAACTAGAGGAAAGTTGTATGTTTCATCGCTGCTGCATCGCACCCTGACTGGCTGTCTCCTTCCTGAGCCATGCACTTTTTAAACTGCTTTTTTATGTGTGCAAATGTATTTTTGTCCGATTGTTTCTATGATAAAGTAGGAAAAATTAAATATTGATATTGAAATTTTCTAAATATTTTCTACATTTTCTAAAAAAATGTCTAAAACTTTTCTAAATATTTCTAAATTTTCTAAATATCTTGTCATTTTATAATGATTAAATGTAGCATAAATATAAAAGGAGTCAACAAAGGGCATGTGAAATCTAGTTCATGGATAGGCATGAAAAAAATTCAAGCAGGAAGTATAATTATAAAGCCCAATCTCACATCAGGAGATGATACCTAATTTTTTTGTAGAATTTGGACACCAGATTCTGTGATTTATTGACTTTATAATACACATGGGTCTCTCATCTACTGCAAACTGGGGGCACTAATATTGTATATTAAAATCTGATATGGTTGCAGGAATCACTTTCTTCTTAAAATTAACATTGAAAAGGTAGTCCCCTGCCTCTTATGATTATTAAACAAGAGACTATTAGACACTATTTCTTAACTATCATTTCTTGCCCCATATCATTTGGGATAGATATTTTGAGTCCAAGGAATTAAGGAAAATTATATTAGCTTTTAATACAAGAAAAGTGCAGTCAACTTTAAATTTTCTAGGTCAATGCACAGAATTTGAATTAAAGAAACTAGGTTTTTCATACTTCATTCACACCAGGGAGATACTATATAAAGATCAGATATTAAAGAAATTAACATAACAAAAATGGAGTCGACAGAAACATTTTTTCCAAAAATCTATATCTAAGAAGTGGCTTCATGGACTTATCATTTAATGCTTTGTTTATAACCTCTCTTCCAATCTTCAGTTTATGTCATTTAAACAATATAAATGAAGTGGAAATCCAAGTGTAAAAATATATTGTTATTTTTAACCTGAATTCCAGTTATCTTTTGCTATTTAACAAATTACCTAAAATTTAGTGGCTTAAAATAATTCTCTGATTAAATGGTCATAGATAATTCTGAAAGTATGAGTAATATATGCAAAGAATCCAAACGAACAAAGAGTTCATTTAATGAGGGGATAACCGAATGCAGTCTTCTGAACAAATAGGGGACACCTTGTCTAGTTGTTTCTTTAAGATCTACAGATATCCAAGACTCTTTTCCACAATTATAAGAAGATTTTATTTCCCAAAAAGTGAAAGAAAGAATATATATTCTGGGTTCACAGCAATTTGGCTACATCTCTGTATATCCACACAAGTGTATCCTTCAAAAACACACATAACATTTCAAAAATTTAAATAAAAGGTAGACTTATGAGAGCAACAATTTTATTATAAAATCCCATTATTGTTTCCTGGAGCATTATTTTTCCCTGGAGGGAAAAATATCTATAAATAATGCCCCCAAACTGCCAGTTGGTTCTTGATTTATTTTTGTCATACAAACAATTTTCAAGTTATCATTTTAAAGCTAATTTGTAGAAAGTTAAGTTTCTCTCTGAGGAGGTATTGACTTCACTATTGTCCCAAATGAAAATGCATATCTTAAAAAAAATCCTATTTTTGTAACTGCTTTAGATTTACAGAAATGTTGAGTACCTGGTACAGAGAGTGCTTATGTCTTCCATATCAGATTTACACTAGTCTACTGCTATGGAACCACCATGGATTCACTATTGTTAACTAAAAGTTATAGTTTATTCAAATTTTCTTAATTTTTGAACCTAATGCAGTTTTAAATCACATTGTAATCTCCCATTATCTGTAAGAGTTTCTCAGATTTTCCTTGTTTTTATGATTTGAAACTTTTGAAGATACTAGTCAGATGTTTTATTGACTGTCTCCATTGGGAATTGGCTGATGTTTTTATCATGATTAGATTGAGGACATAAGTTTATCAGAGGAAGCCCACAGAGATAAAATGCCATGCTTATCATCATCCCCTATACTTTAGTAAACATAATGTCCCTCACCAGGAACTGGTCTCTCCTGACATGTCCGAAGTATGTGACTAAAAGCTCATCATTCTTTTGGCAGTCCACAGTACTTTCAAGATTTCTCATCAGCACCATAATTTCAAATGTATTGATTTTTCTTCAGTCTTTTTTATTCCAACTTTCACATATATATGAGAAGATTGAAAATAGGATATGGTAATTTTTTCACTGGAAGACTCTCGGATGGTTTTATTTCCTTTTTAATGTTTTTCATACTGTTGAATGGAAGGAACACAATGTGTCACCTCTATCTTCATGAGGATTTTCTATGTATATATTTGCTCCAATAAAGTCCTGTGGGGTGCAGAAGAACCAACCATCTATCTGGGATGAAGTACAGTCAGAATTCTCCTTAGAAGCCAGGATGGCAGGACTTCATCTCATATACTTTGGACATGTGACCAGGAGAGACCAGTTCCTGTAAAAAGACAGCCTGTCCAGTAAAATGGAGGCTCCGTGCAAGCGAGCAAGAAGCTCAACGAGATGGATTGTCCGACGGCTGCAAGAATGGGCTCAAACAGAACAACAACTGTGAAGATGTCGAGAGACTGGGGAGTGTTTTATCTATTTTACCCCAGTTTGCTATGAATTGCAGCTGACTCAGCAACTCCTCACACCAGCAACATGCTTCCAAAATAGTCCTAATTGTCTGACCGTTTTCATTTCATTTACAGTACACTATGCACACATTAATGGCTCCCTATGTTTGCAGAGTAACTTCTCCACAGGGATTTCAAGGTTAGTAACTTTCCAAAGAGAACCAGATTTGTCTTCAGAGGTGTGTGGGTGTGAACTGCCAAACTTGCAGCTAGTAGTTGTCTGGTCCAAGGCTGCCATGAGTTGGAATTGACTGGACAACACTCACACATTATCCTGCATTAATAGGGTTTGACATTAACTTGTACTTATGATTGATGAGCATTTTATGATCTTTAGTGCCACACATAAAATATGAAGAATTGAAACTAGGTCCAAATGAGTTACCTGTATGCACTGTGACATTTTAAAATGATATAACCAAATTATGGCTTTTAATATTTTTTAATCAATAAAAATAAATTTATGAGTATTAAATTGCTTCATCAGTTTAATGTGTTATTTATTGTGTTATCTTTAAATGAATCAACATATGGCACATATTGATGTTTGGTAAAGGAAATAACATAGATTTTGCATATTAAAAATATTACTTCTATTCCCTCATATACAGACTATTATTTTCTCAGTCGTTGTTTATCAAATAACTTTGTCTTTTGCAATAGAAAATGTAGGTTGTTCAATATATAGTTGTAGACTTTTCTGGAAGCAAAGCACAAATTCTATTATGGTAGAATTAAAATCCCTATGGGCTTTACATTGTTCTGCACTCCTCTAACCTTCTCACATATTGATTGCCCCTTTGAGTACGCACTTCTTCCCCTAGGATATACTTTAGTACTTCCTGCCTTGAGTTTCCTTATTGCAGAAAGTTTTATGTAGCTGGGGAGTAAGATAGCCTATCTCCTCAGTTGCTTTTCAAATCTATTGCTTATGTCCTCATTCATTGAGACATTAGCCTTTTGAAATCAAAGAGAAAAGTGTTGACTTTATTGATTCCCTCATTTTAATCATTCCTTGTTACCGCTGAAAGATAAAGCATGCATGCTGCTTTGTGGATTAGGGAAACTATTAGAGCATACCTTTAAGTAGGAAGCATGCCAAAATATGATTATAATCAATAAAATATAATACATGATTATATGATAAAATGCAATATAATACTAGAAAATATTTAAAATTATTGAAAAAGTTTATCAGTGATTCCTAATACAATCTTTAGATATGAGTCTAGAAAAAAGTTACTAAGATATGGCATCAACTATGGTAAGGCCATAGTTTTCTGCAAATTTTGCAGAAGATTATGACTTAAAAACGACTTCACTTTTGAAAAAAAATTATTTAACATTGTTTGGAAGCTCCGAGATAATATAATAAAAGTACATAAATCCTGAAAAAGAATTGAATACATATTCACAATTTTACATACAACTTGATTAAATATGCACATAAAAGAAAGAGACAAATTTTCATTCTTGAATGAAAATTTGACAAGGAATAAAGACGTAGTGAAGATTTAACATATGTGTGTAATAAAATACATATTTAAGACAAGTATACCTTTGGATAAGCCTTTAAAAAATTTTTAAAGAGTTAAAACCATTTTTCATGTAAATTAATTAATTACCAGTATATTGTGAAATCTATAACACAAATTAAAATAGTAAGAAGAACAAAAAAGGAATAAGCATATTCTTTTTTTCATACAACTATTGCAAATAAAGTAGCCCTAGTGGTGCAGCAGGTTAAATTCTTGACTGTTTTTGGAAAGGTTTACAGTTTGAGCCCACCAGAGAAGGATCTTTATAGTTTGACACTGTAAAAGTTACAGCCTCAAAAACATTATGAAACCCTTCCACTCTGTCATGTAGAGTCTCCATGAATCAGAATCAACTCAGTGATAGTGGATTACATACAAAGAAGCGTGTTCTTGAAATTTTCTACTCCTACAAATGGACATAGCTACACTTATTATACAGATCACAAATGCTATGATTACCCAAACAACTTTCTTTGCCCTGCTTTACTTCTCTGTATGTCATGTCCCTACAGTGCTCACATTATGGTGCATTTCATCTCATTTAGTCTTATACATTCAGTGGTATAATAACAATTCAATGGTGTGATGAGATTGTGCATCAACTTCACTGAGGCAGGATTCTCAGAGGTTTGCAGCTAAGATGTAGTCATCCCCTATGATAAAACCTAGTATCTTGGAATCACCTCCATGATGAGATGAGATCTATAGCCAATCAATTTAAAGGGAATTTCCTCAGGTGTATAGATGGCTTCTAATAGAGGATGATTCTTAGGCAACATCTGCTTCCTTTCTGCTGAGTCTGGGTCCTGCAAATGACTTGTCATCTGACCCGAGGTCATTGGATTTGAACCAGTGCCCTACTCTACTGTCTGCAGATCCTGGAAATTGTCAGTAGCCTTCCACGTTACCTGCTGACCTTGAATTCATTTTCCTCTGGAGCCAGAAATCTACCATCTGACCTCCTAATCCTGAGTTGGGCAGTCACTGCAGCTGAGAGTCAGGAGAAGCCTCCAGCCTGACATCCAACCCACCGACTTAGAACCTGCCAGCCTCTACAGCTACGTGAGTATTCCCTTGAGATAACTCTTTCCATGGACTGGTTTACCTTGCTGTCAACTTTGAAAGACCATTGCTAAATTTATAAAGATATTATGCTGTACAAACCGCTCCTTGTAAAACATTCACCAAATATTAAGCATCTTACAATCAGTTTTGTGACTTAGCATTGCTTAAATATTTGAATTTAATTAACAGTCCATGAAAATCTGCAGAATCTGTGTCGTAAGAAGCTCAATATCAAAATTATCTCAATAAAACTCCCTTCTATTCCATACTCTGACTACCTTCTTTCAGATAAAATCATTCCAGTCCCTCAAATGTGGACCATTAAATTCTTGTCATTTTTATTCTATTACAATGCAAAAATTACTTTCCTTTTCATCATTCTACTGACATTGATTTTTTTTTTAATTTCACATTCTCTTTGCCTCACACATGGAATAGGATGGGTGGGAAGTGTCCTACTTTTCTGAGAAGACACAATTGTTTATTCCATTCTGACCATTGCTGTTGTGGTTATCCTTTATTAGTCACATTAATACCAGGGGCATAATTTTTAAAATCAGATATCTAATTAGTATTAATAGCTTACTGAAAACTTCTGACAAGTAAGGCCAAGATAGATGTATACAAATTCTTTTGTCCCACTATGCTTATTCTCACCCAAGTTCAAATGAAACTATATTCTTACAGTTCTTTCAACAAATTCTCTTTACATGGCTGAAAAGTCCATGCATTTTTAAATGTATTTTTTCCTTCATGTCACATATTAACATTGAACTGTTATTTAAGGTAAATCCATCCACATGGCTGGCAGTTGGAAACCCCCAGCATCTCCTTGGGCTAAAACTGGAGCTTTCTTCTCCAGTAAACAGCTACCGGCTCAGAAACCCAAATGTGGGGGCTATCGACTCTATGCAAGTGAGTTCAGTTTTTGGTTTTAAAGTAAAGTTTAACTGCCACCTAGTTAATAAAGCACCGCAGCCACAAGTATTTCCTCTTACCCTGAACTGCACTAGAATAGTATCTTCATGATTCATATAGTATTCAGCTCATGTATTACCAGACCATTGTCATTTTTCCTAAATCTTCTCTACCTGAAAACTATTTTAACTTAATTTAAAAGTTAAAATAATATGAATATCAGGTTCCCCAAACATGAAAGATAGTACTATCACAAAGTGTATGGTAAATGATTGCTTTTAAAATAAGTATTTTATATGAAATTGACCACAGGTGATTAAATTAACCCATTGGCTAAATTTCTACAAAAGTGGGCTTGGTAGAAGTATTCCTAAGTAGTATTTAAAGAAAACACTAATTTCTGGCTAGGTTTGAACTTTTAGCTAAGAGTTTTGGGACTGTGTTAGGAACTAAAATGTACCTCTGGAATCTTTTGAAGAGAGAGTTTTATTTCTGGCTTTTCTTAGACTTGCTTCTGAAAGCTGAATTTAGTGAGTAATGCTTTTAGAATGCAGAGAGTACAAAGAACAGAACTCCGAGGGAAAATGCTTTGGGAGTAGTTCCGTACGCTTCTCTTGTTTCTCTAGTTCCGTCACATCCACGAATGGAGGCTCCCTCTCATTAGAACTGAAGTCAAGAGGCAGAAAGTAGAAGGACCTCCTTTACTTCCAAGAAAACTGAGAAGATCCAGCCATGAAAGTAGCTCATGTTAGATAACTAAACTGAAGATTGGGATTTGATTCTGGGGAATGTAGTTGACTCAATGCATATGAAGAAGAGAACATTTTGAGAAGATATGCTAATTCTAATAGTAACTCCCTCCAATACTCCCTTTTTTATTAAGCACTACAAGGAAGCCAGGGTAGCATAGTAGGCTTTGAATTGAACTACTAACCACACAGTTAGCAATTTGATGCCACCAACCACAGTGCAGGAGAAATTTAGGGCTTTCTGCTCTCACAAAGGTTTGCAGCCTCAGAAACCCACAGGGGCAGTTGTACTCTGTCTGTATGGTTGTGAGGATTGATTAGATGGCAGTGAATTTGGATTTTTTGACTGGGGCAAGGAACAAAATGGACCTCAGTTAACGTGTATGTGTGTGTGTGTGTGTGTGTATGTGTTGTATTAGGTTGGGTTCCCTAAAGAAGCAAAGCCAGTGGTGCTTGTATGTGTTCTATATAGAAATATATTTATATAAAGAAATGATGTTAGAAATAGTTAAAGTTGTAAATATGGGTAACTCTAGTCCAGTTCAAGTCAGGCTTCTCCCAATTCCTGGAAGCTGATGAAGAGGAAGGGGGATGTTGAAGCAAGACAGTAGGGGCATAAGCTGGTGGATGAAGTCCAAGGTTGGCCAAATGAATCCACAATCATTAGTTTGCTGAAGCCTCCTGGGATCCGCAGGCGACACACCAGAAGATTGAGGAACCAGATGCAAGCTGCAGCTCCATTAAAAAGTGATGCACCAAAGTGGATTCAGCTCCATTCAATGCCTCTCCTTTAGACAACAAGGCTTCTGGCCCGAGGAGACGTCATCAGGCTGTGTCACAATGGATAGTTTGAGCTCTGCCCCTGCCCTTACTCAGGAGGGTCTGGTTGGCATAATCGCTAACCATCACATGCAGTGTGTGTATTCTAAACTTTTTATTGTAAAATGGGTGACGGGTTACACCCAGTTTCCATTTTAAAAAGCATACACATTTTGTTTCAAGCCATTGATTGCAGTCACCACAATGGAACATCACTTATCCCAATTCATTGTTGTGTTTTCTATTTCTATTCCTCCTTCTTCCCTAAGCCTCTGAATTTTAGTTTTGAGCAAATGCCACCCCTTCAGTCACAAATGATTAATAGTTCTTCGGTGTATGTACTTCACAAGTGTTATTATAGTCCTGAGACCAGGCTTTCTACTCCCATAAAGAGTTACAGTTTTGAAACCCACAAGGGCCGTTCTACCCTGTCCTGTAGGGTCATTGTGAGTCAGAATCAAAGTGGTTTGGGTTTGGGGTTTATATCTATTGTTTGGCTTTAAATTGTGTGTGCGTGTGGCAGGGGAGCTCATTTCCATATAGTATGTTTTTCAGAGTTCCACCATTCTCTGTCTCCCCAGTTTAAAAACAAAAACTGATCTTTCAAAAAAATGATTTTATATGTTCTTCCACATTTCCTCCGCACGACCTTCGACCATGATCTCTTTCAGATCAGGTGGTCTCTTCCAGTCTCAGTGTTGTGGAGATTGATGTGCATGCAGCCCCTTGGTCCACTGAACTCTTCCTGTGCCTCTCCGTTTCTTCATTCTTCTTATTTCTCACCAGTGAGATCAATAGCTTCACATCCGTTGGCTGCTCACCAGTCTTAAAGGGCCCAGTTGCTACTTAACAAAATAGGCTATAAAACTTTATATTTGTGGACTATGTGATATAATATACCTTGGACTCTCCCAGACCCCACACCCAGGGATTCGTTTCCTTAAGGCATTTTCTTCTAAGATAATTTCTTAACTTTGACTCTTGTATGTTATACCACAAAAAATGAATATATTTACATGAAAAGTAACTAGACATATATCCTCTGTCAAGCCTGTATATATTTATGAGTATACTCCCACTCTCCCTTCCATACGTGTTTAGTCTGTCTGGCTATCCATTCATCCACTGACATTATTGTTGTTCGGTGCCATCATTCTCAAAATCGTTGTTATTTTGCCACTGTTGTAGCCACTGTGCCAATCTATCTCTCTGATTTAGCCCATCGCTGCAGCCACTGTGTTAATCCGTCATGGTGACAGGCTTCCTCTTTTACACTGACCTTCATTTACCAAAATGCTGTACTTTGACCAAAAATTGTCACTCCTGATATCGTGTCCAAAACACAAAGGATGAAGTCTCACCACCTCACTTCTAACGAGCATTTTGGCTGTGTGTCTTCTAAGATTGGACCCTGGTGGTCTAGTGATGATGCATTGGACTTCTAAGTGCAAGGTCATCAGTTTAAGACCACCAGCTTTTCTGTGGAAGAAAGGTGAGGCTTTCTGCTCCCTGATCATCTTAGAAACCCATGGAGGCAACTCTACGCTGCGCTGTAGCGTCACTATGAGTTGAAACAATTCAATGGCAATGAGTTTGTTTTTGCTTTGTTTTGGTTTGGGGGGAGGGGCTTCTCAGACAAATTTGTTCTTGTGACAGTCCATGATATAGTCAATATTTTTGTAATTATACTCATATAATTATACGTGAGTACATCTATGCATATCATTTTAACTAATATTATGAATTTTATTAGAAAATATGTAATCCTGAGTTTGGTGGAATTCATCATTTTAGTATTTACTAGAAAAAATATAATTCCCCTATTTGTGTTCAATGTCGCTATTACAATTAGTCACTTCATTTCATATCTGCATTTGTATTTTACAGGCCCTGACCTCTGCATTATGATAGAATGAGTCACAGTTTACATCCTAATATTTATTCTAGAACAATTTTTATTTATTTCATGTATATACATATGAGAACAAACAGCCTGGATTATTTTTAAATCATCACAATCCATACATACATCCATTGTGTCAAGCACATTTGTACATTTGTTGCCATCATCATTTTCAAAACAGTTGCTTTCTGCTTGAGCCGTTGGTATCCAATGTGAGTTTTTTAGGAGTTTATGGACATTTCCTCTCTGTCTTCTCTAAATTATACATTTGGTTACCAGTCAACTATTTCTTTGGATTTTAAAGACACAGAATTTTAATTATATTGATCATTATGGAATGGTACAAAAAATAATGTAAGAGAACTCAAAAGAAATAAATGTCTTTTCTTTTGTATTTTTTCCCATTTATTATTGTTGATACACTAAATATTACATTTTATCTTTAAGAATTTCAACTATCTCACCTGCAAAATGGAATAATAATACATTACTTACCTTAAGCTAAAGATTGAGAATAGGCTTCATCCTGTGGAATCGATAAGCTCTTCTCCCTCTAATTCTAGCCTAAGAGAAGATTTCTGTGTCAAAATAAGTCACATTGCTGAGAGTGGGGAGCATAAACTCTCAAATGTTTAGAGTACCAACTAAAACAAAATAAACAGGATGTCCTTCCAGGGGTGAAGACAGTTAAAAATCATTGTGCATCTCTCCTCTCCCACTACTTCCAGACCTGTCTGCTCATTATATAGTTCTCTATTTAATGATGGTTACATGGAAAAGAATATTTCCATGTATATTGACAAAGGTTTGTATATTGAAACTTTTTATAGTTCCCCAAATTGCACATTCTCTTGCATACATAAAATATTGAAAACAATGAGTGAATTTCCCATCACTCCACACTCTACTTGTAATAGTTCCTCAGCTGCTGTGATCTTGAGAGCTCCT
Organism: Echinops telfairi; assembly: GCF_000313985.2. Lineage (NCBI taxonomy): Eukaryota > Metazoa > Chordata > Mammalia > Afrosoricida > Tenrecidae > Echinops > Echinops telfairi. Next base: position 43,869,741 of record NW_022103968.1, read on the forward strand.
TAGGTGTGTGTGTGGGGGAGTCTCCTGAGAAGTTTTTCTTCTGGGTGCCTAAGTTGATATAAGCTTGCAGCCGCCAAGTGCATAAATGACCCACTTTTATTACTCTTTCATGAAAGAAACCAAATTTAAATGAATCTAGAAGATAGAAAGTCAGAGTCTAGAGTGGGTAGACATCTGCAAATTTGGTAGAGAAGGAAAACCCCGAAAAGTGGCTGGTTACAGTTGTGTGGTTGTTAGGGACTCTGGCAAAGAATCTCAAGCCAAGGATGTTATTGAAGAATACTTTAAATGCAATAAATGAGCAAACAAAACTTTGCTAATTGTTACAAAAAAGAAAACCAGAGTCCTAAGTTTGCATTTCAATGCATGGTTTTGAACAAGCATCAGAACACGAATGACAAGAAATGTGGGTTCAGATGTCAGCGATATCCACAATTTCCTGGGCTATTTTTGGTCTTTTCCACCTCTCACCAAATGAGCTCACGTTGAGGACTGTGGTGTCCCTGACCCAATCCACAGTATTTTCAGTTGTTTCATATACACGTGAACACTGGACAATGAATAAAGAAGACTGGAGAAGAATCGATACACTTGAGTTGTGGTTTCATGAAGAATACTGAAATGACCACGGACTTCCAGGAGGACAAACAAATCTGCTTTGGAGAAAGCACTGCCACGCTGCTCCTTCGAAGCAAGGATGGCGAGACTTTGTGTTCTGTACTTCAGACATGTTACCTGGAGAGGCCGAAATGAAACTCTCTGCCACTTGATCTAGGGTAACACTCTAGGACCTAATCAAACTGCCCCATTCGGGTTGTTAAGACATTTCAACCTTTGTGGGAGCAGATCACATCTCATTTCTCCCATGGAGTGACTGGTGAGTTTGAAGTGCTGACCTTGTGGTTCTTAACTCAATGCGTAGCTCAAAGGGCATCGTGCTTGATAGAGAATCAGGGAAAGGAGAAAAACCCTCGACAAATAGAGGAACACAGTGACTATAACAACGGCTCAAACAAAGCCATGCTTGTGAGGGTGGCTCAGGATCTGATCGTGTGTAGTTGTACATACAGTTGCGATGAGTTGTAAATGACTCAACAGCTCATAACAACGGCAGGATAGAATGCGTCGGTTGCAACCGAAGGTGGAAAAGAACATGAAATATGCCTTGGACTGCTATGAAAACAAACATAGTTCTTATACGATCACACTCGGAAACTTCTTAGAAATTAAGACAAAGAGAAAGTTTGTCTCACAGACTTTGTCCATGTTATCAAGAGGGATAAATCCCTGGCTAGTGACATCCTGTTTGGAAAGCAAAGGGTTAGTGAAAATGAGGAAGACTCGATGGAATGGATGGGCATACTGGCTTTTGGACAATGGCCTCAAATATAATAACTGGGAGGATGGCACCAGACTAAGGAATGGTCCATTATCTCACGTAGAGGGACTATGAGTCAGAACCTACTTACTCAATGGAACATAATGACCACGACAGCAACATGTCTTCCAGCAGTGTCGTTTTATGATTTGAGCAGCAGGCATGTGTATGAAACAACAGAGAAGACCATGGCTTGGTTCAGGGACACCTCAGCCCTCAAAGTGATCTCATTTTATAGGAGGGAACGATGAAAAAATTTAATTATGAAAATACCCCAAAAGAAGAGAATTCTTTATATTTGTGAGGGAACCCTGGATTTGTATCTTAAAAATCTCGTTAGGGATCTAGGGCAATGAGTTTGTTTATTTGACATGGACAAACCTGGTTAATACAGTAATTCTGAGAAGCTGACATTATTATTGTTGTTGTTGTTACTCTTCAGCTTAATTATTTAAAATTATTATTATTAACAACCTGCAATATGCAGATGATACATCTTCGCTTGCTGAAATTACTTCAGCACTTGTGATGAAGATCAAGACTTGCAGCCTCCCTTAAATAAGTGGCCCTCTCTCGGGGAAACAACAAAGACTACATGGAAGAAGCACACCAACCTGTGTGATCATGAGTTGTCGATGGGATCTGGCATCAGGAATGAGAAGACTCAAAACAAACACCATTTTGATGTGAACAAGGGGAGTTAGAATGGAGATCCATAGCCCATCTGTAGACAATTGGACATCCCCTCACAGAAGAGTCACAGGAAGGGACGAACCAATCAGGGTGCAGTATAGCACCAATGAAACACACAACGTTCCTATAGTTCTTTAATGCTTCCTCCCCATCACTATTATGACCCCAGTTCTATCTTGCAATTCAGGCTAGGGCAGAGCATGTACAGTTACAGATAAGATCTCTTGACACAAGGAGTCCGGGACAGATGAAACCCTCAGGAACAATAATGGGAGTGAGTGGCCATGAGGGTATAGGGAGGGTGGGGGAACAAAGAGGGAACAGATCTCAATGATCAGCTTATAACGGCCACCCATCCCGGGGGGGGGGGGGGGTGAACAGCAGAGATATGGGTGAAAGGAGAAAGCATATGATGTAAGATATGAAAATAAAAATAATTTATAATTTATCAAGGGTTCACGAGGGTGGGAGGGTGTGGAAGAGAGGGAAAAAAGAGGAGCTGACACCAAGGGTTCAAATAGAAAGAAAAGGTTTAGAAAATGATGATGGCAACATATGTAGAAATACATGTCCTGATACAATTGATGTATGGGTTGTTATAAGAGCTGTAAGAGCCCCCAATAGTAGGATTTATGGAATAAATAAATAAATATAATAATGAAAAAAAGATTTGTAATCTTCAGTATGGATTACAGGTCAATGTGAAAGAAACCCAAATTGGCACAACTGGACCGATAGTTCACATCATGATAAATGAGGAAAGGATGTAAGTTGTTGAGGATTTCATCTTGTTCGGATCCACAAGCAGTGCTCAAGAAAGCAGCATGAAAGAGATCAAATGAGGCATTGCATTAGGTGAATCTGCTGCAAGACTTCTTAGAGTGTTGACAAACCAAGTTACTACTTTGGGCACTGAGGCATGCCTGACCCAAGCCATGTATTTTCAGTTGCTTATATGCATGTGAAAGGTGGAAACTGAATAAATATATGCCTGTATAATAATTTAGAAACCTAGAAAACCCAGTTACTTTTAAAATATCTAAAATTATTTATAATAACACAACTTAGCAATACTGGTATATCTTGTTTGTTTATTTTTAGTCCTTTTTTCCATGTAAATGTATGTTATTCAGTTATATATTTTGTACTAAGTGACATTTATTCATGTAGCTCTCAATCCTGATTTTATTAATGCATCATGAGAATTTAGAAAGTACACTTTCATCATTAATATTCATATATATTATATATTATATGTCGTTCCTTATGTATGTATGTGTCAAATAATGCCTCTTTAGACACCTCCAGCTATGTATAGTTCAGTGGGTAAAGTAGCAGTGCAGCTTGAAAAGGTGCCAGGAAGAAGGGCCAGTGCTGTTTTTTTCAGGTCACTTGGCAGACTTGGTTTGACTCTTCTCTACAACCTCATCTTGGCTTGCACATCCCAACCTCTGCTGTAGACGGCTTCCCCCAATTGGGTCCTTCAGGTTCTGACAGTTTCCATAAGTACATGCTCTGTCCCTGTTTCCCTGCAAGTCTGTACCTGGGGAGATACTCGGAGCTGCAGCTGCTATGTTACACACTACAGAAAACCAAAACCTAACCCACACCTTTGAATCACTTCTGACTCATAGGGACTGAAGCTGTGCAAACCTCTACCAGAACACACAGCCTCATCTTTCACCTGCACAGCCCCTGGTGGGTTTGAACTTCTCACCTTATGGTTGGTAGGTCAATGCTTAAGTGAAGCACCAACATGTCTACATCTAAATATGGCTCAATTTAATATATATGAAATGTGGTATGCTATATTTCTTTTATTTTACAGCAACATGCCTACAGGAAAATGTCACAGCAGTGCTTTGGATAATATCTCTGGGGGAGGGAGTGCTTGCCAAACAAACAGAAGAGTCACGCTCTTTGTGGGGCTGGGTTTCTTCTAACGTATTCTTTGAGTTTTTCCTTGTCTGGGAAGACTCTTACCTTTCCATCTAGCTTGATCGATAATTTGGCTGGGTAGAGTATTCTTGGGTTTGCGTTGTTTTCCTTCAATTTTTGGAATATGTTACTTCACTCTCTCCTTTTCTTCAAAGGTTCCCAAATAAGAATATGCTCAGACCTATCAGCAGAAACGATGCACGCGCTTTGTGAAAAAGCGAAGAACACAGACAGACCCCGGACAAGAAGATTGACTCAGTGGTTTCAACAACGGAACCAAACGTAACAACTCTGAGCACGGCCCAGGACCCGGCAAGGTTTCCTTCTATAGTGCATAGAGTCACCGTGAATCAAAGCTGACTTGATGGCATCTCATGACTACAACAAGAACAATATTACCACACATGTGCCAACTGAAGCACTGCAATTGAGCCTATTCTGACCCATAGGCATTTATAGAATGGAGTAGAGGTCTTCCTTAGAGTTTGTGAGACTAAATTTTCATGGGAGTGTAACCTATGCATTATTTAACAATTAGTTTCTCAGTTTTCTTCATTGCAAAAATACTTAGATTAATATGCTTCCATATAATATTAGTTTGACTATTTTGCTATTATGATAATAGAGGATTAATATATCAAGAGACTTCATCTAATTCAAGCAATTTTTAATTGTAAAAAGGATTAAACCATGAACAAATACTGTTGTTTTCTTGAGGAGTGAGTAGATATGAAAACATTGAGACCAACCGCACATCAACAAGAACGACCTAAATTGATCCTCTCATGCAACCAAAGTGCTCTGCATAAAGTTTATCTTCAGTAATATCATATTTTATTTTAAAAGTAAATAAATAAAAGAAGCATAAGAAAGAGACAAGTCTTCCTAGCTTGTTTCATGAAATCAACCCTTAGTGGAATCTACAAGCACTTTCCATGAGTCATTGAAAATAATTTCTGGAACACCCAATATTAGACAAGCATTTGCTTGGAAGTGATTTTGATTATGGAATTCAGGAACAAAATCGTTGTGACAACTCTGGTAACATATTATTGTATGTAGAAAACATTAGATGTTCTTTCTTCTGGGTCGAAATATAAACAATTTTTAAATTCTTAGGGTTGGCTCCATTTTATTACTTATTATATTTCTTATTTCAAAGTGAGGTGTCAAGCCTTGCTGTTTGCTTCTACTGGAAATAATATGAAATGTTTGTTTGTTTTCTCACCCTTAATATTTGCCTGTATTAAGTTAGCAGACCCTTAGTTGATAACCTTTTCGGTCTCAGTGATTCTGCTAAGACAAATTTAGGATTACTATCCTTTCTCATTGAAAAAAGGAGATGCCATTCTCCCAGTCTTCCTCCCCTTGTCAACAATTTCTGTGCACAGACACATGCACACACACATGCACACAGAGTGTACAATTATCTGACTATATACACAGTAAATCTTCTATGCCATAGAGTATATTAATAATGTGAAATCTAAACATTTCTAAATTCTCTGCAATTGCAATGAAGATATTATCAACATACAATGGATATACAATAACTATCCCATAGCAAAACTATCAAGTAACCCTGAAACCTTACAATATGTGCATGCCTGTGATATTAACTCTGTGAACTACAGTGTATGATGTATGGGTCACATTCTTAGGTAACGCAATTTAAAATTCCATGTATAACACTGCTAGGTGTGTGACTGACTGAAATTAAAAAGAGAAACAGTGGACACACAATAGATGGGCCCAAAATTAAACTGCTGTTTGTGGAAGAATTTATTTGAAAGGGACGTTCTCAGCGAAGCTGACCAGAGCAAAGAATTTGACTTACCTTGGGAAGCAACAATAATAATAACAATAACAACATGGAGGGTCTGATTCATTTCTTTGGCCTTCACTTTGACTCCTCGCGGCCATGTGTTTGATGAAACAGACATATGCCAGAGGTGAAATGGGGAAGGAAAAAGAAAGGAGAGAATAATGAAATCAGCCTTTGTCTGTTATGAAGGGTTAGCGCAGTGAACACAGGCGTGAGGGTTCAGTTGGGTTCTTATCCACACGTTCCAAGTGGAACATAAGCAATGTGAACTGTGTTTTATGGGTTTTAATCACAGTTACTCTGGGTTGAAATCTGATCACTTGTCGCCATGCTAAATTATTCACTGGAGGGGACCCAACTTCTAGAGCACAGGAAGTTTCCACTCTTTGAAGATGAGAGGGAATTTTTGAACCAGACTTTCATAAATCTTCAACGAAGCTTTGTCAGGTAGCATAGCTGATAATTCAATCACTTCCCTCAAGGCATTTCTTCTGTCCCAGATGATGTAGGTCTCTCATCTATCTTTCTGAAGACCACATGATAGGAGAAAGAAAACAAAGTGTTGTTTTTTCATCTCTCCAGCAGCCACGTGCACGCTCCCTGAAGGTGTTTAGTGTAGGTTGTACCAAACGGACCACCCATGAGAGCACTGGCTGAAATTTATGACCGAGGAAGTGTACCGGCACAATTATTGTGTTTTCATTACAGAACATATTTACGTTAGATTATTGTGTCTCATTCTCATTTCACAGCAACTCCTTACATTGCACATCTATATCTAGCACATGTGTGTATGTGGACTGTAACAGGATCTTTTCCTTTGGATGCCCGATCTGAACCATTTGTCTCTGTATCCGGGAGGTCATGAGAAGTTATGAAAGGAATAGATAAGCACAATTGAGCATCATCTACATATATCTTTATATAATCCATATTGTAGTTTTAATCCTATACTATCATCTAGTGAAATCCTCTTGCATGTTTAAGAAGGATCTTTCAAAGACAGAAATGTATAATTTCCAAGACCAGTACTTTTCTACCCATTAGTCATGGAAATCGAATTATCTGTTTATCTAATTACATATCCCCAAATTAGGTTAAGGATCCCATTAGGTTGTTTTATAAATAGTACAGTGTTTCAACTTTTTTTGCTTATAGGATTAAAATTATTAACTTCAAGTCATACATTTTTAACTTGTGTTTCATTCATTGAATTTTGTGGGCGATGAGCAAATGATGTTTCCATTCACATTTTCCATTCAACAATCATATTCATTTGGTCTTGTGACACTAGTGGACCCCCTCCACATATCAGCACTTCAGATTTTCTCCCTGGCTTTCTCTTTTCCCTTCCACCATTCTTCCCGCCCTTTTCTGCGTTTCTCAGCTGCTGTCTGGACAACGCTCTGCCCTTGCGATCTCATCAAGTCGGTTCCTCGGCAGAGTTCAGCCCTGACGGTTACTGCTCACTTTACAAGCCGATCGATTGTGTCGTTTTCGGTGATCTAGGTGCGGATCGTTTCGAGGTTTGAAAGCCGCCAAACGGTCATCATCCCAGGGGTTCCACTCGTCTTTACCAGCCCAGTATATCATCTCTTTTATTATGAGCACGTTTTTGAAATATTTACAACATCTTGATTTTTACCTAGAAAGTCAAACATTCTCTAAACGAATCCAACTCTTAACCACGTTTCCCCCAGTCGTATGCAGTTCTTGATTCAGCACTGCAGCAAGCAGGGAAGAATCTATGGATGAATTCACTAAAGAAGACATTTGATAAAATGACATTTTCCTGGCCATTTAGCGAGATAAAAATACCCTGTGGCTTTCTTGGTCACCAGCACAGGGCAGGGTCATAGTTTAAAGTGGAAAAATATACACAATTTCAAAGTTTCCTTTTATTCCACAATAGTCACAACAACAACAACCACAAAACCCCGTGTAGTAACTTTTCTTTGATGATATTTTACATGCTTTCTAGAGAGTACATCAGTTAAGTTTTTGCTAATTTAGCCATTCTCATTTGCATACATTAAGCGATTTGCCAGGCGAATACACGATGAATAATTTCTTGGTGGAGTTAATGGAGCACACCCCACAGGCAGGCTGGTGCCAGGTTTTCTCATTGGCATTCTTGCATCAGGCTGTGCCGCCTCCAGCTGCTCTTACTCCCTTTATCCTTGATGAAACAGCAGGGGCTTCGGAGGGTGACCCACATGGGTGTCGCTGCACCAACCCACGGTAGCAGCCCTGCGCCTCAACGCAGTCACGGTCTCAGAAATGTCTCCTGACTTATCAGTGGCAATTACTAATCAGGGATCATTTTTTAACAAAAAAAAGAATACAGTATAGTAGTATAATGAATACTTTTCTTAGTAGGTCCCGAACTAAACACACAGATAGTTAAACAATGCAGACATAGAAGAGAAAGGGTTGTACTTTTTCATTGCTTACAGTCCTATGAGCTACAATTAAAGACTTCAGAGAGCAAGAAAGCTACAATGTATCTGACTTCCTGGGCTTATATGATCTAATGTTGTGGTGACATCATTTCGCTCTATTTATTTCAGTGTGGTCATTTGAAATGATAGGGCCTATGTGTGGGGATTTGCACCTTGGTTTTGTTTTTGTGGTTAGACACCAGAGTCAGTGCCATTGCCAGGATCCCTCTCCGTAAGAGAAGGAAGCCGGGCCTCGGCCTGCACTGTGCTCACCGTGCCAATCCACCTCATCGCCATCTTTTGCAGCCAACGTGCCCAACGCAGTCATTGTTTGCTTTTTTGACTGCTGCTTCCATGGGCATTGATTGTAGATCTAAGCGGAATGAAATATTTGACAACGTCAAGCTTTCCTCCATTTATTATGATGTGATATTGGTGCAGTTATAAAGAGTTTTGTTTTCTTTACATTGAGGTGCAATGTATACTGGGGGTTTTGATCTTCATTCATACATGCTTCAAATCTTCACTTTCAGTAAGCAAGGTGGGGTCACATGTATACTGTGGGTTGCTTTTTAATATATCTTCAGTATTAATGCTTGCTCTTTTTCTCCTAATCTAATTGTCTGATTTGATCAGCATACAGTGTGAATAAGTATGGGAAAAAGATACAACCCTGACACATACACTTTTTAAATATGTTTAACCTCACACTATATCCCTATGCTCAGTGGTCCTTCTTGTTCTGTAACCTCTCGTGTTCAGTATCCCCTCACTTGTTTGAACAACTGTGCTTTATTCTGTGTACAGTTCTGCACAATGCATACACATACACACACACACACACACTGAGGATTACAATAGATGTACAGGAAAAGCAATACATGAAATAGCGTTTTATAAGATGGACATTTTATTTTATTAAAAGATATGTCTCAGCTTCTCAAGTTTACATGGTTTGATGTCAAATGATAGTGCATTTTTTCCCTCACCTCCTTGAAATAGCCGTCCATCTGAAATAGCAAAAGCGAACCATGGACTCTTTCAGACCAGAAACAAAGCATGGTTCTCACATTCCACAGTTACAAAGGAACAAAGCTCAGTCTGCGTTCTTGTAAGTTTGGACTTTAGAAATGTCAAGTCATGTCCTCCTAGACCAGTGATTCTCAACCTGTGGGCCGTGACCCCTTTGGGGGTCGAGCGACCTAGGTGGTCTTGGAAACAGAGACACTGCTCCTATATCTGTCTCCAGGTGGGTCCACCCACATGTAGATACGCCCACATAAGAGTGCCCAGTGTGAAGACTTACCCATGCTACACCATGCTTCAAGACAAAATCTCATTGATTTGTCATTAGAAATAAATATTTCACAATATATGATTACATATAGTTTTGTGATGAATCCCTATGCTTTAATTAGGCTCAATTTGTAACAAAGAAAATATATACTGCATATCAGATATTAAATTATGATTCATAACAATAGTAAGATGACAGTCATGAAGTAGCAACAAAAATCATTTCATGACTGGGGGTCACCACAACATGAGGAACTGTATTAAAGGGCCGCTGAATAAGGAAGGTTGAGAACTGCTGTCCTAGGCCCAATTTATAGTCTTTAACAGACTGTACTTGCATTTCAGTTAAAGGCTGCATTCACAAAATTTGTCACTAGATGGGAGGAGAGTCCTTTGCTCAGATTTTAGTGTAGGCATTACATTTCCTGTCCAACAGAGGGATCCTTTTGGCCGTGTTCCATTAGCAGAATTCATTTGGAGAGATTCTGCTACAGCTTTCCTAATCAATGTTGCAGTGATCTGGAAGCCCATTAGAGCATTCTCTCAATACAAGGAGTTTTGCTAAAGCTTGTTTGAACCTATGGTATGCTGATCCGCAGCTATTGCTGTTGCAGTTAAAACAAACAGAAAAACAGGCTGAGTGTCCTGCAGACCCAATTGATCTGGAGGTTAATTTATCTGTCTTTACCCCTGGATCCATTAGAGGTAACTTTCATGTTTGCATTTTTATACATTAGACCTAGAGCTTCCTCCGGAAACACAGGCATTCAGTCTCAAGGGCAGAAACCCTGTCATTCCTTTGTTTCTATCTCATAGCCACTTAGTGACGGCCTCCTGGTGGTAAAGTGCTCAACTAGCGCGGCTAACCCAAAGCCTAGTGGTGCAACCTCACCAGCTTCTCCGCAGTGGGAAGATGTGGCAGTCCACTTGAGCAGACTCCCTTCCCCAGAAACAAGGGGAGACCGTTGTACTCTGTCCCACAGGGTTGCTTTGAGTAGAAATCATCTTTACAGCCATGGGTCTGAGTTTGGATTTTGCCATTTGGTTCTATTAAAAGCAATGCCTCAGATGCTCAGCTTGATGAAGTATCACAATTTCTTCATGCCTTCATATCCTTCTCGTAATTTCAATCAACAATTTAAAAATGTTTCTCCCATTCAGCTTTTTCCTGAAAGCTTTTTTGTTGGGAATTAACTGTTTGTAGGAATAGTCTGCCATCACCAAAATGCGTGAATGTTGTGAAACGGCTGCTCGAGTTTGCAAGCATCCTGGTAGGTAGAGGCATTCTTTAGGCTTATGTGCATTTCAGACTTAACAGCACTTAATATTTCTCAAATGCTATCAAGTTCCCTAGTATTGTCGTTTAGCTCTATTTTTAAGCTCTATCAATAGTCCTTTTTGTACATATTGTTCATTGTTTTCATTGTTGCAACTACAGAAATGTTAAGATGAAGGGAAAGGCAATATACAATGAGAGGAGAGGCGGCACAAAACGATCCGGGCAATAAAGTCACTAGGAGGGAAAAGCAGGGCAGGCAAAGCCTATTTCATAAAAAAATCTATATTGCCACCCCGACATCTTTTTATTGCCATTTGCCTGGCGAATATGTCACCATTCTTTGGCTTTTATCATGTTTTCATCTCTGTGTCCAAGGTGTGCTTCTTTCCGACAGCATGCTACTGGCTCATCGTTTGCGATATAGTAGTCTCTGTATCTTCACAGGTACAGGCATTCACTTACAGTTAGTATGATTATTCATAGATATGAATGTACTGCGTTCATATTGTTGGGTTTTGCGTGCTACTACGGATTTCTTTTTTAAAAAAATCATTTTATTGGGGGCTCTTACAACTCTTATCACAATCCATACATACATCCATTGTGTCAAGCACAGTTGTACATTTGTTGCCATCATCATTCTCAAAACGTTTTCTTTCTTCTTGAGCCTTTGGTATCAGTTCCTCATTTTTCCCCTCCCTCCCCTCTCCTCCTTCACCCATGAACTCTTGATAATTTATAAATTATTATTATTTTTCATGTCTTACACTGTCTGATATCTCCTTTCACCCACTTTTCTGTTGTCCATCCCCCAGGGAGGGGATTATATGACGATCATTGTGATCAGTTCCCCCTTTCTCCCCCACCTCCCCCTTCCCCTCCTGGTATCACTACTCTCATCATTGATCCTGAGGGGCTTCTCTGTCCTGAATTCCTTGTGTTTCCAGCTCTTATCTGTACCAGCATGAAGCAGGGAACCAACAGAGAGGTCTGAGGGGCCGGCCCCAATCCCAACTACGTGGACAGCTCCCACCACTACCCCCCTACCCCGAAGAATTAACTTCAGAGGACAGCACTGAAGCTACAGCTCAGGAAGAGGGATATATCTGATCAGAGCTACCATGGATTTCTTTGTTCTTTATCATTTTTTGTCTGAGCTGAGTTCATTTTATTTACCAATTTTATTATCACTTCCTTCATTGCATCTATTGTAATATTCACTAGATTTTTAATTCTGGAGCTGCGGTGGCACAGTGAGTTTAGCCTTGGGCTTCTGATTGAAATGTTGGCAGTTTGAGCACACTAGCTGCTCGGCAGAAGCAAAATGAGGCTTCCCACTTCCATAATAAGACCCTACAGATCGTTTTTGCTTTGTCTCAAGGAGGCACTCTGCATTACAGTGAACTTGATGCCAGTGGGTGGGAGTCTCAGGCTGAGTTCTCCCAACAATGAACAGTCCTTCGTGATTATATATTCATATGTACAGAGAGGTTTACAGTCAAGAAATGGCTCACGCAGTTACAGAAGCAGACACATTCCAAGTTCTTTGTTCAGATGTCAGGCTGGATGCTTCTCCTGATTCACATCGTTACAAGGGCTGATGATCCCAAGATCAACAGGTCACTGGGAGTGTCATTGGCTGCCAAGTGGGTGAAGGAGGGGATGGCCACACCTCTGGCCTCCAGGTGAGAATAAGGGGAAGATTTTACCTTTCTGGTCATCAGCCACCGGTGTGTGCACTGGTATAGTCCTGATCAAGCAGAATCAATTATTAGATTGCTGTCGGAATGGAACACTGCTTGAAGAAAGTTCAGACTGACCACGCTGTGTGAGTTCAGGCTAGTTAACAATTCTTTCTCTTTTTTTTGGTCTTGTTCATTGTTTTCATCCAGTTTCTTCTTCTAGTTAGAATTTGATCTCCTTTACTTTGAGGGGTTCCAGGATTATCATCTATATCGATTTCATCTGACTAGTTTAGCATATTAATGGAAGTCCTACCTTCTTTGAGTATTTCAATATTTTGTGATTTTTGATCTGCTTTAAAATTTCTATTTCTTCTTAGCATTTTGTACTTTTCCAAATTATCACCCATTTGACCATATGTTACCACATATCATTGTAAATCCTATTTGGACTTTTTTCCCACTTTTCCAGTTGCTCAGGACAAATTAGGCCATTTTTTCCCTTAATCAACTTACTTTCTGATGAAAAAAGTATTTCTGTTGATCAGTAAATATATAATGGGAGCTTGAAGAACTCGTATGAATTAGATGTGTTTGTCTAGGTATATTAGAGAAACAAATCCACAGAAACTCATTTATAAGAGAGAGTTTTATGTAAAGGTTAAGTGAGCATCAAGAAAATATCCCAACTCAGTGCTGCCCAAGCCTACAAGACCAACATTAACCCATTAACCCATATGTCCAACACCAATCCACAAAGTCCTCCTACATCTCACAAAACACACACTATGACACTGACTGCAAGAGGAAAGCTGAGTCAGTGAATGTGTAAGCATCTCAGCGCTGGCAGGGGTCTCCACATGGGTGCTCCAGCACCCAGGGCTGCATCAGCGTAGGTCCATGTAGCTTCTCCTCAGAGATGTCTTGCAGGAAGTGAGCCTTGCCAGCTAAAGCAGGGAACTGGCTAAGGCAGCTGCACCCTGGTCCGACCATCACAAAGCAAGAGACCCGAGAAATAGAAAGGCCAGGCTCATCGAGCCATTTATCCTTCCCCCCATTCAATTAACCCCACCTGTGTTTATCGGCCAGGTTGGCACAATAAACTAACTACCTTAGTAAATAAAATAAATAAATAGGACATGAAGGAGTTGTATACATAAACTTTATTGTATTTTAGTAACGTTTGTAAAGAAATTCAGTCATGGGAAAAGACATACTATTGGGCTTGATGAGATGTACTGAGAAAGAGGTAACTTTTTTGTGTATTTCTGTGTGAATTCTAGTAAAATGTACAATTTGAATTCAACCATAAGAAATATTACTAAACATTTTAATAATATTCTACAAGATATTTTTCTTGTTCTTAAAAAATGGTAGTCATTGTAAAACCATAATTACTGAATAACTGCTCATAATTAGAGTGCCACAACAGCTAAAGAGGACATTTGATCCTAGATTGAACCTGCAACTATTATTTGCTTGCTCACTACACTGGAAGGACACTATTGTGTTAAACAGTGAATGCCACATCCTGTCTAAATCTTACATAATGTCATAGTTATAATATCATTTGTTGATTTTGATTAAAAAGACTATTTTTAAAGTAATGCCATTGTTTATGAGAAAGTGAAAACAATGGTTTGGCATGGTAGATTACATACTGAACTAACCATAAGGTTATCAGTTCAAAACTAGCATCTTTTCCAGAGAAGAAAAATGAGGCACTCTGCCTGTGTAAAGAGTTACATCAGAAACTGTCCTACATGGGCACTAAAAATTGACTCTATGGAAGTTGATTTTTTTTTTAAGTCTACTCTCCCAGAGCCCCAAAAGCACAGTGGGTTGAGCACTTATCTGCCAGTCGAAAGGTTGGTGCTTGGAAACTACAACCACTTGGTGGGGAAAGATGAGCCACCTGCCTTCATGACGATGGACCGTCTCTGAACCTCCATGAGCAGCTCCACAAAGGCCTACAAGGTCACGGAGAGTCAGCATTGACTTGACAGCAGAGGGTTTGGTTCAGAGCTTATCTAAACGTTATGCATAGGTCAGAGAGAATGAGGGAGACAGAGAGAGAGAAGTGAGGAAAACACTGAAGGTGCAAGAAGGTATCAATGAACAAAAATGAAATTTAAAAAAACAGGTAAATGATAGAGAAAATTAACAAAATGAAAATTAATTTTGAATATATAAATGATGTTAATACAGCCAGAAAAAGGATGATTAAGAATAAAAGATAGAATGACTGAATGAAAAGTAACTTCCTTTCATTAAGGCTCATAATATCCTATCTTCTTTTCATAAATCTCTTCACTTAACCCTCATACCAAATTTGTAAGTTATATTATCCCTTCATTCCTAAATGAAGGGATAATATAACTTACAAATTTGACTTATTGATGTCAAGTACAAAATGAAAAAGATTGGAAAGTATGGAGAGAATAATAAGAGAATGTGAACAATTGCATGCCAATCTATTGAAACATTAATGAATGGAAAAATTTCTAGATCAATATTACTTAAAAATATATAAAATGCAAAATCAGAATATCATTATGTTTAATAAAATGTTTTACCATTTTTCCCATAAATTTCATTCCAAGCCCAAATGGTTTTATGAAATGCATTAAACATTTACCCGGGGGGTGGGGGGTGGGGGGAGGGAAATCATATATCACAAAACGTCAGAGAAAAGAGGAGGTAGAATAGTTCCCAATTACTTTTGTGAGGCACATGCAATTGTTATACTAAAACATGATAGTCATCACAAGAGAACAAAATTATAGGAAATAACTAATAACTTTCATGAACATAGATGCAAGTAGAATCATTTTTTTCAAATTATATAAATATAGAAAAATAACAATGTTTCATGATCAATTGGAAAGACACGTTGGTAATAGTTGAAGAATAATCAGGGCAGTTCACCATATTAGAATAAAGAAGGAGAAACTTCATGTTCTCTATAGAAACAGAAAAAAATTAACATGATTTGATTTAATGAATGTTTACACCATTCATTCAAAGGAAGGGTAAGGTTGCGGAAAATGTGAGGCTAATAATGATGAGGACAAGAATGAAGTAAATGTTCTAAAATTGATTGTGGTGGTGATGATTGTACAACTCTTGTTGATGTGATTGAACTACTGACTTGTATGATATGTGAATTAAATGCCAATAAAACTCTTCAAAGACAAAATACTCAGCAAACTATGAACAGAATCCAGTTTTCTCAAATGAATAACGGGTATCTATGAAAAACTTAAAATTAGCATTATGCATATCCACATTTATATATGCATGCATGAGTTTTCAGCTTATTTTTGTTCCTTTTCAGCTTCATTTATTCCACCCATGGGAATTTGTGGTATCTTCAGACAGAAAGGGGTAACTTGCTAATTGGATATATATGCTTCTATTTTCTTGTAAATTTCTGGAATTGGGTACAAAACTTCTCTGACGTCTAAGCGTTTCTACATTCCAACCAAGTTTGCATTTTGTATCCTCATACAGAACTGGATTTCCATGCCCACATTTGCATGAGTCGGGCAAGACAGGCATAGTCTCCATCTTTATGTGAGGCTCTGTGGGACTGGAGATGGTGGGTAGTTTGCTACCTGAGACTTTTGTGTTAGAGCGTATCTGGATGAGTGAACAGATTCCAAGTCAAAAGATTTTCATCAACAAACACAATAGTGAAGGGGGAAAATGCATTAATATAAAGAACAATTCAGTGCAGAATTGCAATAACAAAATTGGTAGCGAATAGAATAGCTGGTGTAGATTGGTAAGGAATCTTATACATTTTTTAAACTAGCAGAGATAACATTTATTAAGTGCTTAAGATGAGTATATGCCAGATACGGTCCTATCTTCTTTTCATAAATCTCTTCATTTTATCTTCATGCCAAACTTCTAAGTTATGTTAGCTCTTCATTTCTTAAGTAAATGAGAAAATTAAAGAAATAAACATTAATTTGGCTCTTATTTCTCAAATTTTAAATGGAAGAATACTTCAAAATGGTTAATGTAATTCCACAGTGCAAACTCATTTGTCAACATATGTAATATGTCTGAATGAAAGGTGACAACTCTTCCTTTCACTAAGGTTCTTACAAACATGTCAATCTCTTCACATTTGCTTCAGTTCACATTCGATGTAGAATCTTATTACCTATTTTAGTTGGATTTTTAGCACCTATTACACCGAGATGAATAAATGTTACTGTGTAGAATTCTCGACCAGAGTTTTTCTATTTGGTCTTACTCATTCTAAACCCCAAAGTGTTGATTCTAATAGTGGAGGATGACCCCCAAATCTTGCAATCTGAATATTGCCATTTCTAAGGACATATTAAAATTTAAGAAAATCAAAATACAGTTAGCCTCCAGATTACTGACAAATGCCATCCCTAAATTGGTCTTTAAGTCAAATGTGTAAGAAGTTGGAACATTAGCCACAGATCATACAAGTTAATGAATTGTTTAGCTAGTTAATTGGTTGCCTCAACATATAGCATCCATAAAAAAAACACCTGTGGTACGTACATACAATTGAGTACTAAGCATGGCCCAAAAAAGCCGTGATGAACGCATGAAGCGCATCACTGCATGGGAAGAAATGGAAGAAATTATGGTAAGGGAAGTAAGCCAAGCACAAAAGGACAAGTATAGCATGAGTTCACTGAGGTAAGCTTAAAAAATGCAAAAGGGGAGTAGGGGAAAAACTACTCTATACAAACATTCTTGGGGCAAGGACCAGGTAGCATGGCAGAAGCCAAACCAAATCCAGGGGTGCATATGATAGCCAACTAAAAAGGAGGGGGAATAAAGAAAAAAAAGAGAGAGAAATAGGTAGCGGGGAAACAGGGCACTAACCCACCCAAGGAGAAAGTATTGTTTATATCTTCACAGGGAAAGAGGGACCAGACTTCAAGCCTGTGTTCCGGGTTGTGAATGCAGTGTGCTGGCATGGAGTAGGGAACCAGTAGAGAGGTCTGAGGGCCGGCCCCAATACCAACTACATGGACAACTGCCCCTCCCCACAGAAGAATTCACTTCAGACAACAGTACTGAAGCTCCAACTCCAGGAGAGGGACATGTCTGATCAGAGCATATGGGAGCAAATGAAGGGGGAGGAAGAGAGAGTGGAGCACATCCTGGCCCACCAAGCCTGGAGGATGATATTCCTGCTCAGAGCAGTCAATCCACAGAGAAGACCATATGGCCTGTCTCACTATGAGACACGACATCCCTCACTGATACATAGCCCTACAGGGGACAACACTAGAGACGCAAGGTGGGGATTACGCCTGATCTGACCCCATCACACTGGGTAAAACATTGGGGGCAGGCATGCAGCAGAACAGTGGGAGAGTGGAGCAGGGAAGTCTCAGGGGTACCAGGAATGGACTTTGGGGCTTGGGCGTGGCACCCCATCAGACTCGACTGGAAGACACTCCTAGGTGTCAACAAACAGTCATTGAACTAGTTACAGGCTTTTCTTTTAGCTGTCATTGGTTTATTTTGTTGTTGTCGTTTTGCTTTGTCACTTTGTTTTTCTCTGTCTTGGTTTTTTGTGCATATTTTTATCTCTGCAAGTCTATCTAGATAAGATAGGTGGGATAAACAATCTGGAGGAGAAAACACCTGGACCGATGGTTCTGGGGGGACATGGGAGAGGGGGAGGTGGGGGAAAGGAAGTAGTGTTAACAAACTCAGAGACAAGGGAACAACAAGTGATCCAAAATCAGTGACAAGGAGGGTGTAAGAGGACTGGCAGGGCTTGATCAAGGGCAATGTAACCAAGAGGAATTACTGAAACCCAAATGAAGGCTGAGCATGGTAGTGGGACAAGAGGAAAGTAAAAGGAAATAGAGGAAAGAACTAGGAGGCAAAGGGCATTTAGAGAGGTCTAAATACAGGCATGCACATATGCAAATATATTTATATAATGACGGGGAAATAGATATATGTGCAGATATTTATAGGTTAACATTAAATTAACAGATGGACATTGGGCCTCTACTCAATGAGAGACACATTGTTCTATTAAATTGGCATTCCATGATGCTCACCTTCCTGACAAGATCGCTGAAAATAAATGTGTGCATAAGCAAATGTGGTGAAGAAAGCTGATAGTGCCCGGCTATCAGACGATATAGTGTCTGTGGTCTTAAAGGATTGAAGGTAAACAAGTGGCCATCTAGCTCAGAAGCAACAAAGCCCACATGGAAGAAGCACACCAGCCTGTGTGATCAAGAGGTGTTGAAGGGATCAATTATCAGGCATCAAAGAACAAAAAATCATATCATTGTGAATGAGGAGAAGTGCAGATTGGGGTCCCAAAGTCCATCTGTAGGCAACTGGACATCCCCTTACAGAAGAGTCTCAGGGAGGAGACAAGCCAGTCAGGGTGCAGGGTAGCAACGATGAAACATACAACTTTCCTCTAGTTCTTAAATGTGCCCCCACCACTATCATGATCCCAATTATACCATATAATTCTGGCTAGACCAGAGGATGTACATTGGTACAGATAGGAACTGCAAACACAGGGAATCCAGGACAGATGATCCTTTCAGGACAAGTGGTGAGAGTCGCAATACCGGAGGATGGAGGGAAGGTGGGAGAGAAAGGGGGAACTGATTACAAGGATCTACATATAACCTCCTCCCTGGGTGATGGACAATAGAAAGGTAGGTGAAGGGACACTTTGGACAGTGTTCTTACAAAATAATAATAATTTATAAATTATCAAGTGTTCATGAGGGAGGAGGAAATGGGAAGAGAGGTGAAAAATGAGGAGCTGATACCAAGGGCTCAAGTAGAAAGTAAATGTTTGAGAATGATAATGGCAACAAATGTACAAATGTGCTTGACACAATGGATGGATGGATGGATTGTGATAAGAGCTGTATGAGCCAATATAATGATTTTTTTAAACTAAAGAAATAGTTCCACAGAAACATCTTTTAGCATAATAATACAGAACTAATAATAAGTTTAAGTGTATCACATAATAGCACTCATTTGTTATTACAAACCATGTGTGCACCCCCAAATTTTAATATGACAGCCTTGGTGGGAGATAATCCTTAACTAAAGGTGGTACATAAGTTGGACCTTTGTAGCTGAGAGGTTGTTGTTAAAAGAAAAAGAAAAGAAACTTATTCCTGAAAGTGAACAAATTTATATTCTTCATTACTACTGCAACTAGTTGCAACCTTTCATTATTTACAGAATGAAATAAAGGTATGCATTTTAAAATGACATACACAGCGTATAGGTATGCATCACCTCGCCTCCATCCGGCACATCTGACTACATATATCTGTGGTTCCATGAGGCTTCTTCTTCCTCTTCTTTTTTTTAAGGGAAAGCAACTCTCCTTTTATTTATTGTTTCTTAGAATTATTTTCAAAACTCTAAGTCCAGATTCTGGGAGCCCTGGGCCTGGGGATCAAGCAGGCTAGGAAGAGGACATGGTGATGGGGAGAGGAGCAGGGGTGTGGATGTGCCCCTCTGCTTCTTCACTCCCTTCCTCTCCCTCCTCCACTGCTGCTGCAGGCAGTGCCTGCTCCGGCCCCTCCAGCCTCCACCAGCTGCTCCAGCCAGCCGCAGCGTCCTTGGCGATGAGGACAACTCCGAGTAGGGGCCCAGCTTTAATTATTTCTTTCTTTTTCAAATTTTCACTAGCTTTTCTTTGCAAAACTGAGCCCAAAATGAATGAAGGAGGAAATGAATTAATGAATGAAATCCTTTGAGAAAATCACTTTGATATAACCGACTAAGAAGTCACCACTTTTCTTATCTAGCAATATGCCTTTTATCTAGTTATATGAATCCACTTAGCTTGAAATCCACCCCCACCCCCCCACATGCACGCCAACACACACATGTGGTCAGTGGGCATCATTACGAATTGCCTAAATTCAGGCAATTCCTAGCAGGACAGCCATACATCCTGGTTCTCCAGGTTACACCTGCGGACTTGTCATCTTAGACATCGCCACTGCTGTAAGTGTTCCCATTGTTTGGGAAACATATGACACGATAATTCTACCTAAAGCCAGCGTGGTTCATGAACTGACTGATGATAAATGACAACAGGATCACACACGACAGTCCTAACAGATGATATTGAGAGAGAGAAAGCTAGTTCCCTTTGCCATTGAGTTACTTGTGTTCACACCAACCCTACAAGACAGAGTGGCGCTGCCCGAGACGTCTCTGCATCTGTCACTCTTTACTGAAGCAGACTGCCATGGACTTCTCTGGGAGAATTGCTGGAAGGCTCAACCGCTGCCTTTTTTGTGGAGTGCTTTAACCACTGAGCCACTAAGGATCCCGGAGGAGATGAGGTAAAGCAGGCACTGCAAATTATAGTCCCAGTCCATGAGGTGCTCTTTGTTTATTAATAGCAAGCATGGAGCTCATTTTATACACCAAGGATTAATTTGGTATCAGTTAAAGATTAAAATGAAATTCAAGCACAAAGAGCAGGGAGAGAAGTATACGGAAGCTTGCTGAAGCTGCCGGGACCTGTGGAGGACAATTGGGTCTCCAGAAAACACTAATCTGCTCCTCTCCGAGATGCCTTGAGCCCACAGGCAGGCAACCAGGCACAATGAAGTCTTTCAGGATGCCCAGCATGAGGTCAGAGCTACCCACCCCAGAACCAGCCTACAATTTGGATCTTGATAGTTTGGCATTGAGCTTCCTCTGCAAAAAATAAATTAGCTAAGTGAGGCAATCATAAAGGTCACCTTTTGACCTAAGTGAATACATTGGAATACAAATTAGTGATGGTAAACCATTCAGTGTTTATATCACTGTGTGTGTTTGTGTGTGTGTGTGTGGCTTTGTGTTATCCAAACAATTCCAAGTATTATCAACCCTAAAGGACAGGGTAGAACTTCCCCAAAGGGTTTCGTAGGTGGTGTTCTTTACGGAAGCAAATGCCACCTTTTTCTCCTATGGAGTGTCTAGTGAGGGTACGAATTGCCGGTCATTTAGTAGATGGTTTTAGAATGGTGTTGGCACAACATCCAAATCACATCACATCCTATTTCAAGAACATATCAAGAACACATAACTAAACAGTGATCAATATTATTGATTGTTATCTTCATCATTGCTTAATTTTTCCAAGCAGTTAACCAGATAAATAGCTTTAATCTTGATGGGATCTTTGTCTGTATCATTACCAGATTTGATTGTTCACATATATATTTAGTTGCTCAGAGAATAATTTTAGCATCCATTGAGTATTTTATAACTCATTTCTCTAAAGTCTTGCTATATTCTTTTCATGTTAGCTCTGACAACATTAACTTAAAATATTTGTGTTTCATAATTAAACACTTCAATGTTTCATATACACATGCTTTGCAATATGTTTGCTACAGATGCCCGAGGATGGGTTTTCATTTTCACTTTATTCTGTGATTTTGCAGCAGGAAGAATAATTAGGATTTCTTGGCTTTGGCAAGACGATAAATGCTAATTATTTGTGTAGATTCTAAGTAACATCCCATGCTTTTTACATTGCTAACGCTTCCTCAAGGATTCCAGAAGTAGACATTTTTTTCACTTAAATATGCTATGCCCGATACATATGTTGGGCATTTTAGAATGATTTAGAGTCATAGTTGGCCACTTGGAAGTGACGGTCAAGTTCAGGCTCTAAACAATAAGCCTCAAGATCTATTGTGATGCCTGTCAGGCTTTTAGGAGGGAAATTGGCAACACAGGAGTAGTTCTTTTATCTAGAAGAAATTTAGAAAAAAATCACTGATAATATAGCTTATGAAATATCAACAGGTTTTCTACATATATAGCTTTATAATCCTTATTTCTTGCTCAATAGAACTTACAGTTGCAAGTTAGGCCAGGACAACCTTACAATACATTGTATGACAATGGAATTTTAGAATGTACCATCAAATCAATTCCAACTCATAGTGGCCCTATAACTTACTTTTCATTTATTCTTATCTTGTTATCTGATATCTCATATTTACAACATAATATGAAACCAATTCAACTATGATCACATTGACAACATAGGCCTGCCAGTTGGTATGTTACAAAATGGTAGAGATTAAGTGTCAACTTGGCTGAGGCAGGATTTTCAGTGGTGTGGTAGTTATGTAACACTGCCATTTGACATTAAATAATTATGTAATCATCTTCCTTTTTTGGGGGGGGCCTGATATGTCCATCCTACATTTCTCATAATGCCGATTTGATATCTGGAAATTAATTATGTCAGTAAATGACAAATGGGTGTAACATAAGTAACACTAACAAAAGTTCTACGGTTCTGCAGAAAAGTTAATCAAAGAAATGTGGACTAATAGAATCCCGGGGTTATACTCTAACACGGAGCTGTGAGTCTGCATGAAGCCAGAGCCAATTACAATCAGGTCCTGCCAAGCCGTCAATCAGAGCAGGATTGCTGAACAAACTAACTGTCTTACTCACCCAGGCCCAAATGAAAGGAAGACAGGCAGAAGTTGAGGAAATCTTGAGGAAGCTTTTTACCAACCTCACACAACTAGAAATAATACTATAAGAGCAAATTTAAGAGGATTGCTACAAAATAATAAGTTTAAATAAACAACATGTAAACATCTGTTTCACCAAGCTCAAAGAAGCAGAAATGTGTTTACCAACTTCAAAGAAGTAGAAATAGTGCTAAAAGCATAATTTAAGATGATTACTACAGGAGCGTAGGCTTAAATATCAAAATGTAAGTGTATTGTTCCTCAACATGTCCCCTCTCTGTATTTGCATGCTTCGACCTCTCTTTCCTGTGGATCCAGTGCTGTTCGATTTACACAACATCAGAATGGAAGTTTGGGGATAATCGAGGCCCTCAAATCATACTCCTCTTAAATGTTCTTTGAGTTTAGGGAACGAAAATAAGTTTGAAATGACAAGACCATAGCTGTAGGGTGGATGGGGTAAATTTTTCCAACGATAGTCTTATAGGACAACCTTTACTGTCCTTAAATAATGAGCAGCTATATTGTTATGATGGGGAAGAAAAAACAAATCTTGGTGCGCAATTTCTGACCATCTTTTCACTAATGGAATTTTCAATTTCTGAAAACTGCTCCCTAAGATTCTCTCATGATTATCCTGTCTGCTTCAAAAAAATCTATCAAGGTCACCCTTTCGAATCCCAAAAAGCATTTCCTTTCTACTTGAGCCCTTGGTATCAGCTCTTATTATTACCCCTCCCTCTCCCACCCCACGACCCTCATGAATCCTTGATCAATTATATATGATCGTTGTTATTTCTTGTCTTTCACTGGCCATTGGCTCCCTTCACCCAAATTTCTGTTACTTGTCCCTTGGGCAGTGTGCTATATATCCAACATTGTGGTGGGTTCCCCTTTTTTGTCACCACCCCCCACCCCCAGCAGCCCCCTGCCCTCATGATACTGCTACTCCCACTACTATTCCAAGCGTTTTATCTGACTTCCATGTGTCCAGAGCTCTTCTCTGTACCAATGCTCTAGTTTTGTGATGTGTTCAGGGATTTCTTTTATTTTTAAATCATTTTATTGGAGGCTCTTACAAAGCTTGTTACAATCCATACATGAATTGTGTCCAACATATTTGTACGTATATTCTATCGTTATTTTCTAGACATTTACTTTCCATTGAGCCCGTGGGATCAGCTCCTCTTATCTCCAACCCCCCCCAACCAAACCCTCATGGCCCCTTGATAGATTATAGATTGTTAATTTTTCAAATCTCACACCAACCAGTCTCCCTTCCCCTCTGGTTTCTGTTGTTCTTCCCCCTGGATGGCGGTGTGTGGTTATGAGCCGTTCATTGCTCAGTGCCTCCTTCCCTCCCCTTCTATCCCCCCTCCCCCGCCCTTTTGGCATGTCTATTCCCATTCCTGCTCCTCAGTTCCATAGGCCCTAAGCTGGAGTTAGTGTCTTTTATAATCAGTTTTCAATTTTCTAAAAAATGAAATTGTAATTCTAATTATAATTATGACAAAACAAAACAAAGGTATAAAGTAAAATAATTGAACAAGGAGCATGTGAGTCTCCCTCCACCAACCCCTTGGGGTGAGTTTTGAGATTCCTGGGATGACTTTCTGTCAAAGTGCCTTTAAAGAAGGGTGTAATACTCTTGGGGTAGCCAGGTTCCCACAGATTCTCTGTGAGTTTTATTTATATGGTGTGGTTCAGGCTCCTATTTCTATGAAAAATAGCTGATTTAGTGTCTATGGGAAGTCATAAAATCTAACACATGTTGCTGATGTGGATCCTGTGGGGGCAATTTGTTTGTGGATAAACCTGCTTCTTCCTCAGGTGCTGACTTAAACTCCTGCTATTATAAGTCAGAACTAACACACAGTTTCTCTGTGATACCACTGCTACCCCACCTTTCCATCAGGGGACACATTACCACTATTATTTTAAGATCTGTGACTTGGGACATTCACATGATTTAAAGCTTAAAATGATGATAATAATCACAGCTATTTATAGAACACTCACTATGTGCCATTCAAATATTAAGCAGTCTATATTCATTCAATCAATACTGACAGAGTCTGAGATTAACATCATATTACCCCAGGCCACAGAAAATAGACACAGGACAAATAATTCTCTAAGGCAGGGGTCCTCAAACTTTTTAAACAGGGGGCCAGTTCACTGTCCCTCAGACCATTGGAGGGCTGACTATAGTTAAAAAAACAAACAAACTATGAACAAATTCCTAAACAAACAGGGCAAAAACACCGGGCAGGGAGGATAAATGTCCTTGGCGGACCGCATGTGGCCTGCAGGCTGTAGTTTGAGGACCCTGCTTTAAGGTCACACAGACAAACCCAGATAGTTCAGCTATGTGTCTATGTATTTTAAGAGACTTCAAAAGTTTTGTATATAAATGGAATTAAAAATATAATGGAATTTCCATTAACTTTTTGAAGCCCACTCATACGTCTCATAATGCACAAGTTTTCATTGAGATTTAAAACTAAATTTATTTCAGCTATGCATGTTCAGTTGTATTTTTAAAATTTTGAACATATATCTAGTTCTTGAACTGTGTGTGTGTGTTTCTTATATGTGTGGATGTTAACTCCATTTTGCTTGGATCACATACTAACAGATGGTTAAGTTGAACTGAAGTGTAACCTGAGTCAAGAGTCCCGACTGTCCCTTGCAGTGTTTCTGTGGAGCTCTTTTTGCCAGAAAGATCAGAAGGGTTAAATATACATAAGTGCTTCTCAGAAATCACTTAGATGTGAATTTATATGCCAAGTAGATAAACAGAGTTTTGAACAGAATTGTCGTATGAATACATTTGTCTAAACCTGTGAAACATGTCAACGGTCCCTTAAAGGCCCTTTCTGTTGTTACAAACCTCCCCAGCAGTTTATTTAAAAAAGAAGCACAAGGAGAACCATTTTCAAGATGAATTCAACTTGATCACAGATTTCCTGGGGAGAGGGATCAAGCTTATTAAGTTACTCACAAACTATCGCGTTGCTGATGGTCACTTACGCATTCAAGTAAGATTTACTTCTGAAGGTCCGAGACAACACACTGTGATTTGGATTGGGGTCCTTCACTTACCTGTAAGCCTCTATTATTTTGGGCGCTTTGCAGAAAGGGCCGAAACTCTTACAAGAGTGCTTGCTAGTCATTTTGGACTCGCAGCAAATCTATGCACAATAGAAGGAACATGGCCTGGTTCTAGGCCACCTCACTACCATTGCCACAGTCACTACATCCATCTGCCTCATTGAGGGTCTTCCTCTTTTTCATTGACGCTCTACTTTACGAAGTATGATGCCCTTCTTTAGGGACCTGCCCTTCTTAGTAACATGTCTAAAGTATGTGAGATCAAGTTTTTCCATCCTCACTTTCAAGATTATTCTGACTATACTTCTTCCCAAACGTTTTTTTTTTTTTAAATCAATTTATTGGGGCTCATACAATTCATCACAATACATAGATCAATTGT
>NW_022103968.1:43898379-43959922 GCF_000313985.2 Echinops telfairi
GAGGAGGACTTTGTGGATTGGTGTGGGACATATGGGCTAATGTTGGACTTGTGGACTTGGGCAGCACTGGGTTGGGATGTTTTCTTGATGTGCACTTACCCTTTATGTGAAATTCTGTCTTATACATATGAGTTTCTGTGGATTAGTTTCTCTAATGTACCCAGACTAACACACATTCTATTCCCATCATTAGAGTATTAGCTCTTCCTTTTTGCTTTATTTATTCATTGGTAAATAGAGGCTTTATGATATGCATTTCATCAAAATTTACCTTCAATTAATATTATGTCATAATATGTGCAACAATAAAAACATTAAAAATTATTCTATTTCGCCACTTATTTTATGTATACATACAATAAAAATTAAATATTTCTTGTGTTGAATATATTTTCTTTAATTGGTTATATTGACCAAAATTTCTCATTTCCTTTCCTTTTGGCTAAGGCATAAAATTCTGATGAAACTAAAATTTCCTCAGTTAGAAAGAATAAAATTTGAAGCCATTTTGGAATGCTAACTAAGGAGATATTTAAAAATCACATTGATTAAATGTGCAAAAGGATATTCAGGATATGTTGTCTGAAGTATGAATAAATGAGAAAGCCACTTTAAAAAGCATATAAGAAGCTTTTTGAACTACTATAAAAATAATCTGTAATCATATGAACCAAACATTTTTTTCTAGTATTTAAAAGTAGAGAGAGGTCTTAAATCTGAACTACACAAATTAGAATTGCTTTTATAAAAAGTAACACT
This sequence comes from Echinops telfairi, assembly GCF_000313985.2. Lineage (NCBI taxonomy): Eukaryota > Metazoa > Chordata > Mammalia > Afrosoricida > Tenrecidae > Echinops > Echinops telfairi. The sequence continues at coordinate 43,899,139 of NW_022103968.1, forward strand.
TTTCAGAAAGTCTATAAAACTATAGAAATTAAAGCTGAAAAAACTTTAAAATAAATGGTAAACCAAGTACTGAAGTCATTTGTGGGAATAAAGGGACAACTCCCCAATTCTACTTGCCAAAGGACAGAAAGTTACTCCAGTTTGGACATTTTCATACAAAACTTCACCCTCCCTGCTATACAAGGTGGTCTCGGGCCACAGCTGGAAATGCAAAGGAAGGATGCGCTTGACTTTGACATCTCTTCCCTGATTTTTGCTCTGGTCGGCTTGCTTGACTCTTTCTTTTTGAGGATGGATTTAATCCTCAGGCTACCTTTTAAGGATCAGGCTGGTATATTAAGGAGATAAATACCATCAAGGAGTTCAGGTAATCTTGTAAGGTGTACAATATTATAAGAGTAAATAAAAGAAAAGAAATCAGTGAGAAATATTGCATTAAATTAAGACAAATTTGCAGACTAAGCAACGCCAACCCCTCTGCTATCAAATTGCCAAGTAGCAGAAGGAAAGTATATGTGAGATACTTTTAATAAACAAATAGTAAAATTCATAAAAATGAGTTTTTATCATTCAAATGGTTTATTTTAATAATAGTTTATAAAGCTCATATTCTGAGAAGAAGCAGAATATTTGATTCATTTTCCATTTTTTCCTCTCATTTTCATTTCCTCCTCCCTGTCGGCCCTTCTCGCGCTCTTTTTTCTTCGAGGATCAGAAGTCAGAGCATAAGAATCAGGACTGATGACTGGCATTTAATTTCCACGAGGCTCACTATCTCTATTGTAAAATGGGGATAATAATTCTTGACCAGAAATAGATCTTCTAATGCTCACATGAGAAATGAGAACATTTTATAACAATAAAGCAATATAAATGTAAATAAAGAATATTATTTAATGAATCTGTGAACCAATTAGAAATTAAAAAGCAATGTTCATTAAAAAAACTTTTTAGGTAAAGTAAATAATTTAAAACTTCATTGTTAAAAATTCTAATACCAAATATATTCAGTATAGTACATTGCTGGATATATTATATTGTAAATGATCCAGTTTTATACATCCTTTTCATAATTCTATTTTGCTAGAGAATTAACTGGGCTATTTAAACATGAAGTTGAATCCATCTCTCTTCTACTTTGTAGCACTCTGTGTTATAAAAAGCATTGTACTTAATCAAATTTAGAAGGTGCTTAAAAAATGATGACAATTTCAACTTTGTCAAAGGAGAAATTTTACTCATTCTTACCTAAAATAGTACTTCATGTGCTATTTCATGATGCTTTATCACTTTGTTCAAATTGCATCTGGCTCTCCAATTTAGGATCTTAATTTAACTTCTCTTTCTGGCTTTTGGTATAGACAATATTTTTTCTCAATTATCACATATTCTTTACTTAAGAATTTTATTCAGAGTGAAAGTGTAAATTTGAAGAGGACTGAAATTCAACAGTCAGAATAAAAAGGGGGCAGACAAAGGACAAAATTTTGATTCAGGAGAAATTAGGATAATTGAATTTTAACTCTAAACATGCATGTAACTATTTAAACATGCACACATATACACAACCGAGCACATAAAATAATTCATTTTATTGCATTTTAAATGCTTGATAAACCCAATCATTTTCTGGATTTATATTTTTATAATAACTATAACAATGTTCTATGACAAAGAAAAACTTTCTACACTGTATAATAGATCCTTACATTACACAAAGTAAATAAAAATTGTGAATTTACTAATCTAGTGATATCGTGATAAACACTGAATATAAATATTTCAGCACAAGCTTTGTCTACAAGGATTTTACATTCAAGCTGCATGTATGCAATGGAAACAGCTATAGGAAATGGGGATGATTCCAATCCCTATTTCCAGATATTTGGCGATATAGAAATATCTCAATCGACTACCTGATTTCCCTCTATTCATCATAGTTTAATTTAGCTTATTTAATTAAGTCCTAGATAATTTAAAATTATATAGTCAGTGGTGTGATGCCAATTCTGACTTAGAGCGATTCTTTAGGTCAGGACAGAACTCCCCCAGGGGGGTTCTTGATGGAAGCAGAATACCATGGGTTTCTTCCACAGAGCAGCTGGTGGTTCAAACTACTGACCTTTTGCTTAGCAGCCTAAGCACTTAACGATACCCCATCTAGAGTATCTTTTAAATTACATGAAATTCCTTCATCCCAGTTGACCACTACAACTCAATCTCCGACCCTGCTGTCCTGGTACAACCTGAGCGCTTGGACCTGTTGGAGTCTCTTCAGTCCACGGAGACTTCTTAAACAGGGTATTCTTTCAAAACAGAGACCTGGGTGCCATCTGCTGTGTTCAGTCTGGTTTTTTGGAAACGGTGTGTTTCGTTGCTTCACCCAAATCCAGACATGTGTGCTCTGCACCATTAGTGGACAAAGCTAGCGTCATCAACGAGTGTTGTGCTTCAGCAATGACCAAGGCACAGGCTGAGGGGGAAGCATCCTCTTCTGAAGGCAATAACATGTTTCGAGCTAGGCCACTGAATCTTCGTAATTTGGCTGAAAGTGTGAATGGAAAATTCCATCTCTCTCTCTCTCTCTCTCTCTCTCTCTCTCTCTCTCACACACACACACACACACACACACACACACACACGGAAACACAGACTCACTGTGGAACAGAAAATGCTCTTTTAAAAATTTATTTTATTGGGGGCTCTTACAGCTCTTATCACAATCCATACATATATCCATTTTGTCAAACACATCTTTACATAAGTTGTCATCATCTTTTTCAAAACATTTTCTTTCTACTTGAGGCCCTGGCATCAGCTTCTCATCTTTCCCTCTCTCTCTCCACCATACACCCTTGATAATTTAAAATTTTTTTATCATGTTTTACACTGACTGCTGTTTCATTTCACCCACTTTTCTGCTGTCGGTCCCCCTGGAATGGGGGTCATACATTAATCATTGTGATCAGTTCCCCCTTACTGCTCCTCCCCCACTCCACTATCCTTACCCTCCTAGTATTGCTGCTCCCCTTATTGGTCCTTAGGAGTTTAATCTGTTCTGGATTCCCTTTGTTTTGAGCTCTTATCTGTAGCAGTGTACATGTTCTGGTCTAATCAGAATGGTAAAATAGAATTGGGGTCATGGTAGTGGGGAGGAAGCCTTAAAGAACTAGAGGAAGGTTGTGTGTTTCATCGGTGCTATACTGCACCCTGACTGGCTCTTCTCTTCCTTGTGGCCATTCTGACAGGGGGGTGTCCAATTGACTACTGATGGACTTTGGGTCTCCACTCTACTCTCCCCCTCATTCCCATTGATATGCTTTTGGTTTGTTTTGTTTGGGGTCTTTGACACCTGATACCTGATCCCATCAACACCTCATGATCACACAGGCTGGTGTGCTTTGTCCATGTGAGCTTTGTTGCTTCTCCGCTAGAAGCACTTGTTTATCTTCAAGCCTTTAAGACCCTAGATGCTATACCTTTTGATAGCCGGGCACCATCAGCTTTCTTCTCCACATTTGCTTATGCACCCATTTTGTCTTCAGCGATCCTGTCAGGGAAGGTGAACATACAGAGTTCCGTGTTAGTAGAATAAATTGTTCTGCATTGAGGGAGTACTTGAGTGGAGGCTCAATGTCCATCTGCTACCATAATACTTTATAAATAAACATATGGACATAACTCTATTCCCCATCATTGTATATAAATATATTTACACATATACATGCCTGTATTTAGACCTCCATAACTGTCCCATGCCTTCCAGTTCTTCCCTCTATTTCCTTTGACTTTCCTCCCATCTCACTATCATGCTCAGCCTTCATTCATGTTTTGGAAATTCCTCTTGGCTACATTGCCCTCGATGAAGCCCTCTCCCCGAAGCATCCTATGCCCTCCTTGCCATCAAATTTTAGATCACTTATTCTTCCCTTGTCCCTGAGTTTGTTGGCAGCCACCTCCTTTCCCCCACCACTCCCTCTCCTGTGTCCCCCAGAACCATTGGTCCCATTGTTCTCTCCTCCGGATTGTTTATCCCACTGATCTTGTCCAGATAGAACTGAATAGACAATAATATGCACAAAAACAAAGCACATCTTTACATATGTGCAAAACGTAACAAAAAAGGAGACAAAAATAAGTCAACAATAGCTAATACTACAAAACAAAAGAGAAAAATAAATAAATAAAGGGAAAAAGAAAAACCAACAGCAAAAACTGAAAATCTCTCAAGAGGTTCCAGGTCTGTTCTTCGACCTTTATGAGTGTTTTCCAGTTGAGTCCACTAGGGTGCCACACCCTGGCCCCCAAGTCCACCTTTGGCATTCCTCAGGGACTTCATTGCTTTGCTCCCCTTGCTGCTCCACTGTACACGCTTTGTGTTCACCCTGGTATGGTGGGGTCAGATTGGGCACATCTCCCACACTGTGTCCCCAGTGCTGTCCCCCTTAGCACTATGTGTCAGTGAAGGCTGGCCCGGTGATCCCCTCTGTGCCTTGGCTGCTTTGAGCCGGTATATTGTCCTCAGGACTTGGCAGGACGGGGTGTGTTCCACGCTCTCCTTCTATCTTCATTTGCTCCTGTTCAGAAGCCCCCACTTCCTGAGCTGCAGCTTCAGCGCTGTCCTCTGAAGTTAAAATTCTCTTATTAAAGAAACCTTCTTCCCAAGAGCGTTCATGCTACATGCTGGCTGAAGTAAGCTGAGGATTTCAAGACTGGTTTTGACTACATCCTTGTAAGTCCAAGATTTATTTTCAATTTCTAATTTTGGTCTGTGCAGGGAGGGATGCTTTTCCACTTACTTCCTCTCAGATATGAATATTTATCTACACAAGGAAAAGTGCCAGTTTTATTAGGAATATCATAATGTGTGGATAAGCTAATCCTAGCTTGGTAAAATGTGAATTGCTATTCTGTAAAAGCAAGAAAGTGTATAATGTTTTCCCTGATTGTGGGTTTTTGTAAGGGTAAGTATATAGCTTTATGATCTGGTCAGTGTTCAGCTGCTGCAAACTGCATAGATTATAATAACAGTAGACTGAATTTGAACACATTTGAGCCACATGGTCAAGGGTTTTTCCATATTTCTTGTTATTCAATGTGTTATTCAAATATTTCTCCAGGAGAATTAAGAGAACACACCATGAGTGCATAAATTGCACAAACTACTGATTATAGTAAGGGGCACACACTTATTCCCTGAGATAAATGTTATGTTACTTCCTGTTATTGAATGTCCAGGTAAATCACAGCTCTAAACAAAAATAAATGTTGGCTGGTTCACCAGAGCCTCCAAAAGTTAGAAGTGTTTATATTGATAATGTTAATAGAACTTCACATTGCCCAGCATAACTAAGCCTGAGAAGTCAATTTGGTCAACAGTTGACTTACATCATTAGATATGAATAAAATGCAAGATATAGAATTGTGGCCTCATTATTGGAAAGTTTGTTCTAACAGCGCAGAAACAGCTCGGGTAGGGTAATGACCCACACGCCATTAGTCCTTGAGGAAAGGGGTCAAGGCTAGTGTGCTTACATAAATGAACAAGGAAACTACAGGGGAAGGTGGATTTTTATCAAGGAAATTCCAGTGGGCTAATTTAAGAAAAAGGTATTTGCTTTCTACTATTAGAATAAATATGTTTATTTAAGTTTCTCTCCATGGTATCTTAAGTACCCTGGGGGCACAGTTATGAAGCACCCAGGAGCTACCGGAGAGATCAGTAATTCAATCCCAACAGCCATTCCACTGAGGAAGAACTTGGCCATCTGCTTGCATGAAGAGCAGTCTTGGAAGCTCTGTACGCCGGCTCTACTCTTTCCCACAGGGTTGACGTGAGGCAGAATTTACTTAATGGCAATGAGAGAGGCTAACTTGTAAGAGAAGTAGTGTAAGATACTTTTTTTAATTAAGCAATTCCAGCTTTTTCTAAAATGTAAGTTTGCTCTTGTGAAAATTTAGAAAGAGAGGAAAAATGAAATACAGGTGCTCTTTAATACTGAATTATCTCTAGAGTTTCACAGGGTTTTTCATGTCCCCAAGAGTTTATGGACTCAGCATGGGTCATGAATGTTTCTAATCTATTACAAAGAAGGAACACTCCCGTTCCATCCCGTTCTTGTCGTTGAACTCTGGAGTCTCACCCCTCCATCCTGTTTTGCTTTTCAAGTCATAGCTCTGGTAGACTAACGTTTCTTTATTGAAGCATAAAAATGAGAAATATGTGTGTGTTTCATGGTAGGCATGCTAGTGCGACGACTTCATGCCCCATGGAAAAGAAAGACAAGTGAAAATTACGAAGTCACTGTGTAGCTGGGATTTTCCTAGAGCAGCAGAGTAAACAGATCACCTCTGTCCTTTTATCCTTTAATGAAGATGCCTGAGGAATATAAATGCCACTGCAGGCTTGAGGATGGTAGTAATGTAGAGACGAGTGCTCTTATTCCAGCTTGGTGCCCAGATTTGTGTACAGATCAATGATTTCTATAACATTTATCTTAATGAATTGCACATAAATGTTACTTATTCCACCTCCAGTAGGCACTTCCATGTCAATAAAACAGATGGTTGAGCACAATTAGTTCTTTGGGAAAAGTATACATATATAATCAATCCTTTCCTTTCCTGTCTTATATCTACCTTGCCAAAATGTATCACAGTGGCAGCTACATAGCAAACCACTTACAGAAACTAATTCTTTTTTTTCCCCTAACAGGTGATGACTGATTATGATGCTTCTAGAAGCAGCCTACAAATGTATAGAAATTGAAATAAAAAACTGTCAGACACTGCTTCAATTTAAAATAATATATTCCTATTCTTTTAATGGGTTTAGTAAATGACCGTAATTGAAACCTTGCAGGCACCATGGAAGAAACATCTAAAAATCAGCCATCAAAAAGTTATACAGCTCAGTTCTACTCTCACATACATAAGAAAGCCATGAGTTGGAATTGACTCAACAATAGCTGTTTTTAAAAACATTTTCTAAGCTTTGGACATGTAAATGATACAATCTTGCTAGTTGAAAGTGAGCAGGACTTGGGAAACTTGCTGATAAAGATTAAGGATTGCAACCTTCTGCATTGATTACAACTCAATGTAAAGAAAAGCAAAATCCTCACAACTGGACCAACTGGACAACTGGTCACATCATGATAAATGAAGAAATATTGAAGTTGTTTCGTTTGATTATTATTTACAAACAATGTTCATGGAAGCATCAAAATACAGATTGCATTAAACAAATCTGCTGCACAAGATCTCTTTAAAGTGTTCAAAACCAAGGATGTCACTATGAGCACTAAGGTGTGCCTGACCCAAATCATAGTATTTTCAATGGCCTCCTATGCATGTGAGAGTTGGAAATTGAATAAGCAAGGCTGAAGAAGAATCAATACATTTGAGTTATGCTGCTGACAAAAATTATTGAAAGTACCAAAGACCACCAAAAGAATAAATGTACCTCTTGGACGAGGTACAGCCAGAATGATCCTTACAAGTGAAGATGGTGAGACTTTGTTTCATGTACTTTGGACATGATGTCAGGAAAAAAGACATCCTACTTGGAAAATCAAAAGAGCAGAGAAAAGGAGGGAGAGACTTGGTGAGCCGGATTGACACCGTGACCGCAAACGTAGCATGTGTGAGCATCGTGCGGACGGGCTGTGTTTCATCTCTTGTACGTCGGGTGGTTAGGTGTCAGAACCTATTTGACAGCAGGTAGCTATGGTAACAAGCTATGGATTAAATGTGGTAATTTTTTTGTTTTCTTTGACTCTGAACTTAATTTTTATATTTTGCTTTATTCCATCCTGTTTGTGAAGCAATGACTTGGAGAAGTGGAGGTGGTGCTATTTAAAAGTGATATACCCTCTTTTACAAAGGGTTTAAATCACAAGCGACTTGAGATACAGGTAGAGTGAGTGATGCACTGCCTATTTGTCCAACCGCATCTTAGTTCCTCCCTGTTGACTCACTTTTATAATCAAGCTGGATTTATTTAAATGACAAAGTCAATAATAAATCTCTCGATTCAAATTTTACCCCCACCCAAAATAAAACAAGAACAACCTACTGCCATTAAGACTATTCTGATTCATAGGAACCGTATATAAAATAAGCTTTTCAATACCGCAAACTGTTACAGGAGCAAATAGTCTCATCTTTCTTTGGCAAGGCACCTGGTGAGTTTGAACCGCTAACCTTTCTATTAACAGCTCAGTGTCTAACACACAGCACCATCAGGTGAGAGTCGGTGACTTTTATTTAGATACATATTATATAGGACCACATGTTGAAGAAGGAGGCCTGGTAGTGTAACAGTTACATGTTGGCCTGCTAACTTCAAGGTCAGCAGTTCAAAACCACCAGCTGCTCCACAGGTGAAAGATGGGGCTTTTTATTTCCATAAAGAGTGAAAGTCTCAGAAACTCAGAGGGGCACTTCTACCCTGTCCTATCAGGTCACTCTGAGTCAGCATAAACTTGATGGCAGTGAGTGGACATATTGAAGAGTAACAGCAGATGTCAATTACCGTATACTACTGTTCTGATACTGAGCCAGCCATTAGCATTCATTATATAGGTCTGCCATTACAAGTCTTTCCTGAATTTTTAACTTCATAGTCATTATGCAATCAATTGACTGTTGATCAATTCCAGTGTAGGTTCAACTGTACTTTTATATCTCAATTAATCCTGGGGAACATGAGTATAGGTATCAGAAATATGAGCCACATAAACATTTAAAAAATTTATACAAATATTAAAATGTAGTGTTCAGCTGAGAAGCTTTTTCAGGGACAATGTTGAAGGTTGAGAGTATGTCACCAAAAAACTAGTCTATAAGGTTATTAATAAAATCACTAGATAAGCTTGGTTTTCTACTTTATGCCTTATCATTTTAATATGGTTGTAATATAACAATAACAATAAAGTCATTATTCACAGATGTCTCAGTAAGACTTACATAAGGATTCCTATAATATTTCAGTAAGAAACTATATTATTGATGGATATTTGGGGTCTATGGTTGGACGTAATTTTTTTAGCATTATCATCTACGCCTTATTCATTTTTCAACCATGGCAGATTTTGTGTTATTGGCATCAATTTGGACAAGAATAGAGAGCAACAAAGTGGGCTGAATGCTACCATATTCGCACATGTATCTCCTCCACTTGTCTGTCCTCACTTGGACCCCCACTCTTCCCCACAAAGAGAATTCAGTCATTCTGGAAGAGTCACGGCAACGAGTAATTTTCTACACACCATCCCACAACTGTCCCAATCAACTCATTTTTCCTCAGGGCCAAGACTATTTTCCTAGACCATCTAGAAAGGGATCGCAGTTGCGCATGGGAATCAGAATTATACAAACAGTGACAGGGATCCCTTGTGAGTCCTTAACTTGTGTTGTTGGTGCCTCCACTAGGTGCCTTTGAGTTGGTTCTGACTGATGGCAACCCTGTGCACAACAGAACAAGCCCTGCCCGTCCTGCGCCACCTTCACAACTGATTTCACATTTGGGCCAATCGTTGCAGCCCGTGAGTCAATCCATCCTGTCGATGGCCTTTCCCTTTGTGATGACCCCTCAACCATGATGTCCTTCTCCGGGGACCTCTCTCCTGATAACATGTCCGAAGTAGGTGAGATGAAGTCTGACCCGCCTTGCCTGCAAGGAGCATTCTTCTTCCAACATAGATTGATTTTCCTTTTGGCAGTCCATAAAACTTTCAGTATTCTTTGCCAATGCCGCAGTTCAAATGCATCATGCTTTATTTTTGGTCTTTCTTATTCAACATCCAACTTTCACATGTAGCTGATGGAATTGATAACACCAGGGCTTGGAGCAGGCACACCTTCATCCTCAAAGTAGCATCCTTGCCTTTCAATAGTTTTTAAAAGATCTGGTGTGGCAGATTCAGCTAATGCAATGTATCGTTTGAACTTTTGACTGCTGCTTCCACGAGCATTGATTGCGGATCCAAGGAAGATGAAATCCTTGACTTGAATTTTTTCTCCTCAATTTCTCATCATGTTACTTATTGGTCCAGTTGTCAAGATTTTGGTTTTCTTCACGCCGCATTTTAATCCACACTGAAGGCTGTGATCCTGGATCTGCCCCAGCAAATCTTTCAAATGTTTCCAGTACAAATCCCATGTACTATCTTTAATTTATTTTAGTTTTCTTAATGCAATCATTGCATAGAATCACTGGTGCTACTGTGAATGAAGTTATCCTCAAGTTGGTGGTTCAAACCCAACTGCCATTCCAAAAGGGAAAGATAAGATTGCTTCTACATGGTTTACAGTCTGGAAAACCCTGCATCAGGCTGCTGTGGATCAGAATAAACCTGCAGACAGGGTGGACATCAGAGGAGTTACAGGAGAAACAGGAGAGCCAGAAAACAGAGCAAGAGACAAAGCAGTGAATTTCCCAGCCCACAGAGCAAGTAAAACTGAAAGCGTCTGGGGGGCACTAGACTGATTAGTGGATCAGGGTGGCTCTGGACACTTAATTTGTGGACCTGGATTTGCTAACCCAGGGATCTGGAGCTGAGTGTATCTGAGTTGAGCCACATCATGAATGACGTGCCCTCCAGGCATTTATTAGCAGCCCTAAAAGATCTTTGTAGCATATCCTGAGCACCTCTTGCCTGATTTTTAACTTTCCATAAAAAACAAAACAAAACGTGAATAGTGTAAGTTCCATATGGCCATTGCAACAAATAATAGCATCCACCAGAAGAGTGTAGAACATTTGGGAAAATAAAATTTTATTTCAAATCCAATAAGGTTAGTTTATAACCATGCATCAGACATTCTTATGACTCAAGTCCAAATTCTGTGTCATAATTTGGAAATATTAGTCCTTGAATAAGCCAAAGATTCTTTTTCAGCTTAGAAATTAAAAATATATGATCAGAGAGTTAACTGGGGGAAGTAAACATGATCTTCTGAATTGTATGAAGCTTTCAATCTTCAAATATAAAATTGATCTAGATTCTTGACAGTAATAAATAAAATAAATAGTATTATTAGGTGATATTGAAAACTACTAATTTTTTAATATTATCTGGCTATCTGAACATCATGTATCTGGACTATGTGCCAGAAGCTGAGATCAGGCCGATTTGCTGACATGTCAAGGAATGGTCAGAGTTTAGCACCGATGGAAGTGTGGTGGTGAGCAGGGAAAGGCAGGAGACAGCAAGAGCTGTGGAGAAAATAGTGAAACATCCATGTAGGGACCTTCCATAAGTTATTGACACACATGAGTTATTGACACACTTGTGGATTTGACATTTGTAAAGAATACTTGCTATAGAGTTTTAGGGGAAATAGAGTGTTTAAAAAGGAGTGGTGCTAAAGGCTATTGACAAGTCATACCACTAAGGTCATAGATGTGGGATATAAAAGATTATTCCCCAGCTGCTTTCCCCCAAATATGTTTTAGAGCTAGGGCACTGCTTGCAACTAATGGTAAATGGTTGTCAAGTTATCTCCCTGAAGGCAGCAGCCATCCACAGCAAGCAGACCCTGTTGTCTGTCCTGCCACAGGTGGGGCTCACTCCCTACTGTTAGGGACAGTAGATTGCTTCCCCAGAAAGCTAAGCATAAATCAAGCCTCCAGCTCAAGGACAATCAAGGTTAGGCCACCATCATGAATCTAGGATCTGCCCAGCTTGTCACATGTGTACCCTTAATCCTACTTTCCTGTAATGTTTACACACCTTGATGGTTCCCCTCCCATTACTGTATACCTATAGTACAACCCCTGCCTGTGAAGTATGCCTTTACTTGTAATCAGGGGGCTTGCACGCTCTCAAAAGATATATAAGCCTTGGTTAGAAATAAATCACTCTTTCTTCTCCTGCCCTCCTCTCCTCCTGCAACTCCATGTGGACCACCAAGAAGGGCTGAGGTTAGCATGCTAGCATGAAATATGTGTGGCTCTTTCATTTTACTTTCTCTCCTGTCTCTTATCCTTTATGACTTTACTATAATCTTTATATATTTTAACCATACAATTGCACTTACCGGACCTGTAATAGTGTGAGGGTCTTGTTTCCCCCACAGACTCTTGACATCGTTGATTAACATCCTACATAGCTACCACAGACATCAGAAGCATTTTCATTTATAAGTACTAGACTATTGATATTTTGGAAGCCCTGGTGGCATGGTGGTTACAAGTTGGGCTGCTAACTGTAAGGTCAGCAGTTCAAAACCACCAGCAACTCCGACAGAGGAAGATGAGGCATCCTATTCCCATAAATAGTCTTGGAATTCACAGGGATAGTTCTACCTTTCCTATAAAGTCCCTGTTAGTCAGAATTGAGTCAATGGCAGTGTTTTTTTAAACTTCTATTTTAGTATAAATAATTAGTTCTTGTGCAAGTTGTCCTACACACTGTATTAGTTAACAAAATCTTTCCCTCTATCCACTAAAGGCCAGTAGAACTTCCCTAATGTGTCAGCCAAAATGTCTCTCAACATGAATAAACTCTGGTTGAGACCACTGCTTTATTCTAATATTCACTATTGACCCACTCAAGGAAACACTAAAACCAGTTGATTTAAAAAAAAAAAAAAGATTCACTGGGAAAGAGAAGGTGGATGTTGAATCCAACTGTTAGAAAGTATTGGCAAACATCTTGAACTTTCAACAAACCCAGAATAATGAAGTCTGAAATCAAACATACAAACAATTTTTTAAGTTCCACTAACTTGGAGTCTATTCCAGCAACTAATAATCTTATATGATATTTCTGAGGCTGCAAATACTTCTGGAAACAGATAGCTTCATCTTTTTCCCATGGAGCCACTGTTGTGTTTGAACTACAGAACTTGTAGGTTGCTGAGATAGTTTATTGTGCCAACCTGGTTGATAAACACATGTGGGGTTAATTAAAGAACGGAGGGATAAATGGCTCGGTGAACCTTGCCTTTCTAGTTCTCCGGTCTCTTGCTTTGCGATGGTTGCACCAGGGTGCAGCTGCCTTAGCCAGTTCCCTGCTTCAACTGGCAAGGCTCACTTCCTGCAAGACATCCCTGAGGAAAAGCCACATGGACCTACCGTGATGCAGCCCTGGGTGCTGGAGCAGCCATGTGGAGACCCCTGCCAGCTCTGAGATGCTTACTGTTCACTGATTCGGCTTTCCTCCTGTAGTCGGCATCATTGTGTGTGTTTTGTGAGATGGAGGGCTCTGTGGACTAGTGTTATGGGTTAATGAGTTAATGCTGGACTTGTGGGTTTGGGCATATGGGTTAATGAGTTAATGTTGGACTTGTGGGCTTGGGCAGCACTGGGTTGGGAAGTTTTCTTGACGTGCACTTACCCTTTATATAAAACTCTCTCTTATACATGAGTTTCTGTGGATTTGTTTCTCTAAATATCCAGACTAACACAGTCGCAGTCAGTCCAATGCTTACTCAGCAATGCAAACCTACAAACGGTCTAGGATATCTATTAGTAATTTACATGCTTAGAAACAAAAAGCAATGCTCTTCAAAAGAAAATAGAATTTCAACAAAATACTATCCACAATATCTAGTACATAAAAGGTATTAAACATGAGAACAAGACAGTTATAGTCAAGAAAAACTGTAAAAATAACCAATAGCCCAATGACTTATATATTTATAAACATTTTAAATGTCAAACAAAAATTAAAGGAATTATGACCGTAATGAATGAGCAGACAAAACTGAAAATACAAATCGGGCTGTGTGGTGTCAATTTAAGGATTAAGGGTGTAGGGGTGGAATCTAGGCTGTCAATCTGAAATCAAACATACAAACAGTTTTTAAAAATCCACTACCTTGGAGTCCTATTCCAACAACTAGTAACCTTATATGATATTTCTGAGGCTGCAAATATGTATGGAAACAGATAGCTTCATCTTTTTCCAATAAGATTTCTGTGTGGGAATGGCCTTCTCCTGAGAATTCTGGGAAACCTGGTACTTCTTCCTTGGAGGCAGAAGACACCTCTTTCTCTCTCTCTGCCACTCCCTGGGAGACATTGCGGAAGACAAGCCTCATGGACTTAACCAGACCTGTTAAGTAGTTTAGTTTAGGGACTGGGGTGTCCATTATGCATGCCCAGAGGTCCGAGCTACCAGCCCATGAAGGAGGGGTACAATGCGCATGTTCAGAAGTTCAGGTTTCTGGCCAGGAAGAGGAGGTACACCTGGGTGGGCATTGCACCTGGATTGGCCCACCTAGTCCAGGTGAATTCAATTCAGCCAATGGGGTCGACCGGGTCGTCCACCACGCCTCCCGTGGGATAATTGAAAAAGACAGGAGCCCGGAGCTGACCGCATGAATTTGGGAGCAGCTTTGAGGGAGGTTGCAGGAGTAAGGGGCCCTGCGGGTGCTTGTGTAAACCTGAAACTTAGTCTAACTCTCATAAAACTCACTTGGTTCACAAACCAGACTTTGGCATGAATTGTTTCTCCTGTGGAGCCAACGACCGAGGTATACCTCTCCCCTGAGAGATCTAACAGATCTTAGAAGCCAGGAAAGCCACAGAAAGACCCCTGCCAGCACTGAGATATTTCCGATGATACTGGATCCAAAGACTTTCTACCCACTGGCCTGTGATCTTCTGCATTTGGCGTCATTGCATATGTTTCGTGAATCTGAACAGGACTTTATAGATTGATTTCGGAAATATGGACTAATATCGGACTTATGGGCTTGAACTGGACTGGGCTGGGATTTTTTCTCAATGTTCAATTGCTCTTGTATATAAATCTCTTTCTTATACACATATGTGTGTGTCCATAGATTTGTTTCTCTAGTTTACCCAGACTAACACAGGCTGTAATAAAAATCTCTATGTTGAAAGTACAATAACACTTTTTTAACAATGTTTTTAAAATCACTTATAAGCAAATGGGAGAGAAGGTTGAAGATGATCAAAGAGGTGATGAACATGATGGCAGATCAAAATAAATCAATTTGTTTGTAAAAACAGAAAAAAAGAATGGATGAAAATATCAAAGCCTCAGAAATCTATGTGATGATAAAAAATGATCTAACACGTTTATTTGTGAAGTAGAAAAATAAAACCTTTACCTAAATCAAAATTGGAGATATAATGACCCCACTTTTTCTGAAATCTGATTTAAAATGGCAAGTTTCATAATGTGTGATAGTTAAGGTGCATTGTGCCAACCTCACCAATGAACATGTGGGATTAACTGAAGGGCAGAGAGATAAATGGCTCGGCGAGCCTCGCTTTTCTGGTGTCTTGTTCTTTGTTGGTTGGACCAGGGTGCAGCTGCCTTAGCTAACTAGTTGTCTGCCTCAGCAGGCAAGGCTCATTTCCTGTGAGACATCCCTGAGGAGAAGCCACATGGACCTACCCCAATGCAGCCCTGGGTGCTGGAGCAGCCGTGTGGAGACCCCTGACAGCGCTGAGATGCTTACACGTTCACTGACTTGCCTTTCCTCCTGCAGTCGGCATCATTGCGTGTGTTTTGTGAATTGGAGGAGGACTTTGTGGATTGGTGTCGGACTTATGGGCTTGGACAGCACTGGGTTGAGATGCTTTCTTAATGTCCACTTACCCTTTATAAAAAACTATCTTTCTTATAAAATATGAATGTCAATACATTTCTGTAGTCTACCCAGACTAACACATAATGCTTAGATAACAAAAAACAATAATTTAAAAAAATTTGACTAGGCACTTCACATTATGGAAAAACTTCAATAACCAGACAATTTAAAGTTAGTACTATATACTTATTTTCTGATAGTAATGAAGTCCTTTAGGTAGTTTTGAATGATCTTTACTGCATTTCGTATAGTAAGGATATTAATTGTGAGGATAATTGAATTATGAGGATAATTGAAACAATGCCCTACTGATACTGGATTAAAATAGACAGTTTTAGAATTATCTTGATAAAAATATGACAAAAGGAGTATTGAGTGAAATATTTTACCCTGGAGAACTGGAAGGCTGATGTATTATGAAATCAATTTTTAACTACTTGATGAGCAGTGCTTTGGGGGAAAATGATGAAACCTTACTCAGGTGTACTGAATGTGTGGTTCTTAAAGAATATTTGGATGGTTAAATAGAGAAAACATGGGCACGAGCCTAAAGTAATACAGAGATTGTCAAAATAACTAAATACAAGGGTCCTTCACACTAAAACCCTAAACTTCTTTACATAGAAATATAAACGCATAGGCCTTCCATTTGTTATCAGATCTGAGTCCGCAGTGTCCATGTGTGGCATGAGAGTGACAATGTAACTTGGGTTTATGTGTAGTTGGATGTTTAGTGGGTGGATGAGGAATGACATGTCTCATTTGAGACCAGTACCAGAACAAGGTGCCTGCCTGTTTTGGGGCCAGCCAGGCTGCAAGTTTAAATACGTACAGGTAGGCAGGGGATATCAATACGTTGAAGAGAATAGGATCCTTGTTTTAATTTCTCATTTTCCAAAAGGAACTTACAAATGTAGGGGAAGGCTCAAAAAAACCCTACACCTCTGGATCAAAATTAGAGGAATGAATGAATGGAAGAGAATGGATTCATTGAATGAGAAATACATTCAAGCAAACCCGCTGCCACTGAGCCCATTCAGAGTCAGAGAGTCCCCAGATAGAGTTCCTGAGACTGTGAATCTGACGGAAGCAGACAACCTCATTTTTCTTCCCCAGGGTGGCTGATAGGTTCAACAATCTACCTTTTAATTAGCACCCCAATTGTAGCCCACTGTGCCATCAGGGGTCCTGAAGAAACAGGTAAAAGGAGATAGTCAGATCTGTGTGGGTTACAAATACATGTATTTGGTAAATTTGCTCACTGAAAAAAACGAAAAATAAAGAGCACAACTCACACCCCAATCATACCTGTAATTAAACAATAAAGAAACCAGGGTTTCCTACCTAAATGGCTGATCGCAGGGTAAGAAAAGCTGCCCTGGATTGTACTAAATCCTGAGATGCTGTCTGGTAAGCTTTGGACTGCTAACCGTATAGGTCATTGTTCCAACCCACTGGCCAGTTTGTGGGAGAAACCCCATTATAGAGTCACAAACAACTGGGTAACAGTGGGTTTGCTATGTTTTGCTTTGTTTCGTTTATAAATAATACCTAAACCAACAAGAACAACATCAACTAAGAATACCTAAAGTAACTAAAAGAATAAGTTCCTGACAGGAAAAGTAAATATGGTCATTTTATTATTGGCCATGATAGAGTACTAAAGGATATGTTTTTAAAATTAACATATGAAAAAGGGTTACTAGTGGTTATTTTATAACTATACGTTTAATGCTTTATAGTAATAATAAAAGAAGTACTGGAATATTAATTCAATTTTTTCCCAATCAGAAGAAACATGAGTCAGCAAAACTTACAAAGTATAGCACATAGTGAAACCTTTTTTCTTTAATGTGCAGTAAGAAATGTTGAGTGTCTGATTTCAGTACTAAAAATTCTGACTCTGAATTCAAGTCAGAAAATCATTAAACAATACAGACTCATTTATGGGTTTGATTCCAACTCACAGCGACCCTATAGGAGGGGCGAGCTGCCCCGGGGGTTCTGAAACGGCAACTCTGTACAAGCTCAGAAAGCCTCGCCCTTCTCCTGAGTGGCTGGAAGATTCCAACTAGGGACCCTATGGTTAGGGGCCTAGGGGTACCTCACTAAGCCACCAAGGCTCCAAATAATATAGGAGGTATAGAATATATAATAATATAGAGAAAAACATTTTTAAATGATATTGGCTACAAGTCCACATTATATTACGTCATAGATATATTTATATACCTATTCAGCAAAGCACTCAACATATATGAATATGTCAACAAAAGTCAATGGGTCGAATGCTTAACATTAAAACAAAACAAAAAATGACAGTTCATATTTCTACAATTTTTCACAGAATAACCTCAAAATGTGACTATAATAGGTATGCAAAGAAATCCATATATTTCAAATGCAAAACAATAACACTTAATTTAATTTTTAATAGAGAAAATTAAAGAGTTTGTCAACTGGAGATATACTTACTAGGGAAAATATTGGATAATAAATAAAAATTTCTTTAAAAATGTTCAGATATAGCTAAAAATAATGATGATGAAATTTCATTTATATGTGTATGTTTGTGTTTGTGCATGTGTATTTGTCTTATATGTAGAAACATGCAGATAGAGATATATTAAATTGAACCACTTACATTGTTAACGGAAAAGTAGTTGTTTAAATAAATTGGCTATTAAGCTAATACTTAATTGACCTGAAAGATTATTTCCGATCATTAAAGAAGAAAGACTATAATTTAATTTTCAATTTTAATATATTATACAATTTATAATTTCATAAATTATTTCTTTCAAATCATGATTAAATCTGAGAAAAGATGACCTTGAATTAATTCTGCCCTTACTGCCCTCTTGCTTTTAAACTCATTCAATTCTTGAAAATCTATTGGAATGATTTTTACCCCTTTATAAAATAGTAGATGTTTTACTAATAGAATGCTAACATCTTTCTAGGGAGGGACCAGGAGGAATGGTTTGTGTTTATCTGTGCTCCGTTGTCCCCAGGATGATTGTATTTGTAACCTAATTAATTTTGTGCATTTGTCTTTTTCTTCTTCCAGCCACCCTGTGGTTCCCTAATATTAAAAGGAGATCGGATTATGAATATCTACCCTGCATACAACCCATAGCGATGGACCTACCCTCATGAAACTTAAGATATGAGATTTTGAGGTACATAACATATAGCTCAATGATCCATAGTAATAAAAGAGCATGGCTTTGTAATGCATATCAAAACATTATAATTTTGTATTTTGATGTTAAAGATGTTTTAGTGTGTCTGGAAGTGTAATGTTTTTACTGCATGGAACAGCACACTATACATTACACACTGTGGCAAACATGTGACTACGTGACACTAGATAAGAATCATATCTAAATGTTCTGATCTACGCACAAATTCTACTTAAAGACAGATTTAGAAATGGAACTTATTCATAATCTAAGGACAGCCTGTATACATTCTTCCATTTCTCTGCCTAATAATTCTTTATTGAGTAATATTTAAATAAACAGAAATGTTCCTCTATTTCAAACAACGCCCTTGGCAATATACTCATATAAAGCAAGTATATGTTATTAAAGGCATTATTTACCAAACTGGTAATTTTCCCATCTATTCATATTGTTCTCTGTATAATCATCTCTTCATGAACTTATGTAACTCCTTTTTTAGAAAACACACTTAGATGCCTGTATTTGGAGCTGCAAGGGGCATCAACATCAACTGATACAATTGCCTGTGTCAGGGATAATGAAGGGCCCTCATATGATAAGCGAACAGTAGCTTATTGGGACTTACAGTTGTTCAACATTCACATAAATGCTCAATTTATTGTAAATCATGTAATAACAGGAAAAAACTTCCTATAAGTTTCATGTAGATAAAAATATCCATAGATTATGAATATACATTTAGCAACTACTTCCTTTTGAGACTAATTAAAAATGTTTATTTTTATTTGTCACGGGCCTCAATTGGTTGATGCTATTTAAAAATATATGTCAGATACTATGTAACAAATTTTTCAAAGAGAAGCTTTAATCAATTTCTCAGCATTTCACCTCAAACTGGATTTGCATTAATGTTCTTTTGGTTTATAGAAAATATAATAAAGGATTTACTTTTACTATTAAAAACATTTTATTGGATAAAATGCCAATATGGCAACATGTATGTATAAAATGAAATATAGATTTAATATCTACCATGGCTAAGCAGCTTGAACTTAAATAAAATGTATTATATAAATATGTGTTAAGACAAATCCTCAGAAGTCATTGAGCCCTGCCAGCAAAGAGTAGGATAAATATGTAAAAAAATAACAGAAAATCCTCAAGTTTTGATTTGCAGCTCCCTCTGCACACTGAGGGAAGCCCTCCCAGGGTTCTATGGATATACTATATTTGTTCTCCTCTCATTACGGGAGTAGAGAAAACATTTTTCATTCCTAAATCTCCAAAGGAGACAGTTTAACTTCATGAAAATAAGAGTTGTATAACTTAGTTGGTATGTAGCAAATGCACATTCTGTTTTTATAAAGCTGAAATCAGGGAAGGATATGTTTCAGCATGAGTATTTAAAATGTCTATTGCTAGTATCTTCATTTTCAGTTTTATGTCTAGGAAGTAACTGTTTTCCTCGGATATTAGTATCCAAGATTGACGTGAAAAAAGCCTTCTGGAAGGCAGACTCTGAGAAAATCATCAATCTTTCTACACTTTTCCCCTGATGTATGCATTCTGCCTAATCTCCAAAACGATGCATTTGATGGATTTTATCCTGTGAGGAGGTTATGCTTTTTGACACAGATGAACGTAAGAAGGGAATGTCTCCTTGGTGGGCCTAGACTATAACATGATCACTTAAAAAAAAAAAGGAGAAGGAGAGATTTCTCTCACTGGTTGCTAAAGAGGAATCAAGGAGGCTTCCACATGAGGGGTCCACTTGTTGTTCCTGGTGGGCTTGGAGATAAGAGGATCAGCATGTACCGTCCGCCTGAAGCAGACTCAAGAATGGTACCAAGGACCTAAGAGCTCACTCCCAGATTACTTCTAGCAGAACAACCAAGACTTCACTCATTCGGTCATAAGAATCCAGATTTCACCAGCAGTTAGAATGAACTTGAAAACATTTTTTCCCCTATGTATAGCACTCAACCTTGATTCAGCCCCATGATATCCTGAGCAGAGCACCTGCCAGACTTTTGAGCTACAGATAATAAATGTGTATTGTGTTAAGCTTCCAAAATATTGGCAATTTCTTATGCAGCAATAGGAACTGAGTACAGGGTGTGTCAGAAAATATTTTGTGCCTTAAGAACAAAAGGATTTCATTAAAGTTCATGCACACAATGGGGACATTACCATTTCTGACAAGACACATCTAGGAGCACAGGCGTGTTAAGCTGTTTCTCACTGAAAGAGCAAGCTTTTCACTCTTAATCACTGCTACAGTGGAGACTTTAAGTCATTTTTATAAACTGTCCTGGTGGAGTCTGTACTGTATTTCCTTCATGTCTGACTGTTAGCATCCTTTAAGATAGCTAGAAGATGAACAGATACGAAAAACAATCCTTAAACACTTTGTTCACCAGTAGACTCAGCGGTACTACAGTAAATCTTTCACCAAGTTTTAAAACAGAAAGAAAAACATAAAATTCAGATTCTGTGCTTCAGGTCTTCTATATCCAGTTGTATAACAGATATCAGTTTCCAAGACAGCAGAATACTAGTAGGTCTATGTATTTGCCTTCACATCTGCTTCCCCCCGCCCTCCCCCCGAAAAAAAACAGGATCAGAAGCATTTATTGCTTCCACCCACTCTCAGAATGTGGTTTTCCTGGCCCTTCTGAACTTGTGCCTCTCCTACTATCCTCCCCCCACTAGCCCCCCTGCTCCCACTCTGTTGCTGCAGCAATGGATCGCAGGGATGAGGCCATCTTACACTCATCAGTACTCCACTTGAGTTCATTCATGTAAACGCTTGTCATGGGTAAAATTATAGACAGTATTGAATAACCAGAGAGGTAGATTATATATGTTTTTAAAGAGTATTGCTTCAGATAGTTTTCTTTTTTTTTCGTGTGTGTGTGTGTGTGTGTGTGTGTGTGTGTGTGTGTGTGTGTGTAAACTCCAGTTGTGAATAAAGAAATTTTATTTCTAGCATGGGTTTTGCCATTTGTAAGCCACTTCTTATCTCTAAGTCCTCACAGTGTACATTTTTATTAGTTTCTGACTACCATTCATTAGTGAAAAATGCAAATGGTTTCTTGATGGCTCTTTTACATGCTAGATTTTCATAGCTCAGGTCCCCAGGTGACAGAGTCTTAGACAGACATTGGCATGACTCTTGAAGCGTGGTTTCAGAGGTAAGGTAAAATGTGCAAATCAGGCCTTCTTTGATGTGCCTCTCGACTGGGTCGATCTTTGACAGCAGAGTTTAGAACTAATCTAAATGTTCTACCTTAACTGAAAAGCTGTAAGGTCTCATTATTACTTCACACTCATGGACTCCAGTGCATTTAAATGGCTTTCTTGCTCTTCCACATGTATTGAGACCATGTAGGAAATAGTACACTAAATAGAATGAATATTTAAACAAAAAATTTAAACAGATAAAACTAAGAACCTATTATAATATTTGTACTAAGGACTCATAGTAATGTCAGAAATAATTTTTAAGTAAGTGTACATTATCTCTTAGGAGTAAATAGTGGATTATAAGAAATCATACAAAGTAAATTATTTGGTAGTTTAATTAGGTGTCCACTATGGAATCTGTAAGCAATGGATAGAAAAACCATCACTTACATAAACATGGACACTCGGTTTAATTCTGAATCAGCCAAATACCATTCTTCAGGAGACAGAATATAGAACCAGATGGTTTGCAGGAGGTAAAAAACAATAGATGTTTGAGGAAAACCCATGGAAAAGAAGAACATGAAATAGAAGCAGGGAAAAACGTGGTAGATTGTAGCGAAGACAGCAGCCCCAGTCTTTGCATTTCCAGCGTCTTCCCCGGTTTACTAAAAGATCCGGCTTCGTTATCCTTTGACTGAATTCACTGAGTTCCTTGCAGTTTTCTCTCTCTGGTTTGATCATCTATCTTTAATTGCAAGATCATCTATCTTTAATTCTTTTTGAAAACCAAAAAGAGCGAATTTATGCATTTGAAAATGTTATATAAGGATTATGGGAAGTATCCTATAATTTAAAAAAATATAGGAAAGGGAACGAAGTGATGGGTTAAACAATGTTAACACATGGACATCACTTTTGATGACCTTTGAAGTCTTTTAATCAGTAAGTAAAATTCCTCTCCTTTATTTGTAAATAGAATATTGTGAGAATGTCTGACTGAGATTAAGTTATCTGTCCCCCCTTGTCTTTAGCACCCCTAACCCCCATCTTTAGGCCCATTCTTCATATTATACAAAGTGTGGAAACCATTTTGGGAAATCAAAGTTTTGTATTTCTCATTTAATTCTAAAATATATCATTTTTCTCATAGTCTATTTGTCTCCAAAATAATAGCATGTCTACATTCATCCATGGTACTATAACAGAAAACACTTTAAATGAGTAGCTTTAACAAACATTTATTTTCTCAAAGTTTGGGAAACCAGAAGCCTTAATCAGAATGTTAAATCTAGAGAAATATTGGTGTTGAACCTGGTGAAAGTTTATCTCTGAATTTCTGTGACTCAACATCCGTCTCCCCTCATCTCTGCGGTCTTGTTGTACCCCTGGTTGAAGATACACCCTATGTACTTCCAAATAACCACAGACATAAAGTTTAGCATCTACAACACTTACTTTTGAGGAGTAAAATCCAATCTTTGAGTTACTATATATTTTTCTTTTGGAGCTATGACTTGAGCATGGACTAAAATCAGGAATCCTATAACTGTCTTAACCCAAAGGATAAATTCATCTGATAATTGAGTAAAATTTATACATTTAACTAAGAGCAATTTTGACTCTACAAGAATTATGTAACCTGTAAATATTTACCTAAGTATATTATTTATGTTTCCCCTTTGCTTTAATTTCATGCATGCATATTAATTTAATTTTTTACAGCTCTGTTGTACATTTTGTTATGCCATCAACTGTGAAAAGGTGTCTTTTTGACTCGCTTTCCTACCTGCCATGGATGAAATCTTCTGAATACTGTTACTATATACACATAACAGAATTACATTTCTAAAAATAAGTGGTTCAAAGTAGGCAAATTATAATTATAAAAAGTAAGTGTTATCAGTGTTATACGTCCCCCTGAATATAACATCCCTTCCATGTGGCCCTTCTGGAAGAGACCATCCAATTGTCCTACAGGTGTGTTTTGGGTCTCTGCTTTGTCAATGCTCCTTTACATCAATCTGGTTGCTTATTTTTTTATATCTGATACTATTCCCGTCAACAGCTCAGGAACACACAGGCTGGTGTACTTCTTCCAGGTGAACTTTGTTGCTTCGCTGCTAGATGGCCGCTTGTTTAACTTCAAACCTCATTTGATGCATTAAACTCAAAATATATAAATCCTTCAGAAATCATAATGGGAGTAAGGATTCTCTGAAGGTTTGGGAACAGAGGAGGGTGGGATCTGATAGCCAGGATGACTGTAAAACTCCACACAAGAGGAACAAATAACAGAACTGTAGGTGAACAGATACATTGGATGGGATAGACATGGAAAAAATATTTATATAATAATAATGATGATATAATAATAAGGGTTCCAGTGGGACAGGGTGGGGGAGGGAGGGGTGAAATGGGAGATAATATTAAGGAGTTCAAGAAGAAAATGTCTTGAAAAAGATGATGGCAGAAATTATACAATTATGCTTGATCCAATTGAAATATGGATTTTTATAATATTTGTAATATCCCTGAATAAAATTATTTTTTAAAGTAAATTTTGAATCAAGTTAAATAATGTCATGATATTTGATTGCTTGTGTGAATCTCCTATACATAAAGGAAAAATGCAAAAGAACTGTTCCAGAGGATGGGAGACTTCACAGCAGATTAAAAAAAATTGTTTTTCCCTAATGAATATAATTTTTCATGGTGACCAAATACTTAGAAACCATCGCCTTAGTTACCCCGTGCTGCTATAAAACGCAATACAGAATGGATTGCTTTATCAAAGAGAACTTCGTTCTTTTACAATGGAGGAGGCTAAACGTTCACAGTAAAAGCTCACAGACGCCAAAGGAAGCCTTTGCCTCTCTCTTTGCCTCCTTTCAACGTAGGTGGGCAGGTTGCTCTTCAGAGAGACATCTACATGTCCTGCAGCATCTTCTTCAGATTGATCGATCTTGTAAGCAGTGCTCCGTGAGCTTCTTAGGAGGTCAGGGTGTGGATGTTCTTTCTTGGTGTTCTGGTCCTGATCTCTGCTTCCTGTTTAATGGCTTTTATATCTCAAAAGAGATTGATTCAAGGCACAGGTTAGTCAGGTACTTGATACCCTGCCTCATTAACATAATCTTACCTCCTTCATCTTACCTCATTTAACATCATTTGTTTTTGTTAGATGCAGCCATAGCAGTCCAATATACACAGAACACAACAGTATCATAGCCCTGCACCGTCCTCACACTTGCAGCAATGTTTGAGCTCATTGTTGCAGTCACTCTGTCAAGCCTTCTTGGGGAGGACTTCTTCACGTTCCCTCTATTTTACGAAGCAAAATGCCTTTTTCTAGAGACTGGTCCCTCATACAACTCAGTTATCAAGTCAATTCGGACTCATAGCAGCCCTGTGGACAGGGTAGAATTTCCCCTTGCCTTTTGGAGGTTGTAAATCTTTACAGAAGCATAAAGCCTCATTTTTCTCCCTCAGAATGACTAGTGAGTTCAAACTGCTAATACTGTGGTTAGCAGCTAAATTGTATTTCTCTAACCCACCAGGGCTCCTGGTTCCCTCTGATAGCATGTTCAAATTCTTGCCATCATAAGAAACATCTGATCATACTTCTTCCAAGTGTTGTAGGGGACAAAAGAGATCCCAAATCTAAATATAATTTGAAGAAATATATTTAAGTCTTAAATGGGACAAAGATAAAAATAAAAATAATTCATCCAGATGAGGGAGATGCTCAGTACAAGGCCATAGTCGTGTACAAGATTTTACAGAGAAGCAGCTACTAAAATAAAACATTAGTACTCACTCAAACTCACTGTCACCTACTCAATGCCAACCCATAGTGACCCTATAGGACAGGGTGAAATTGTCCACGTGGGTTTCCAAGACTGTAACTCTTTACAGGAATAGAAACCCCCTCTGTCTCCTATGGAGCTGCTTATGGTTTCTAGCTACATGATTAGTTGCAGATCAAATCAGCAAACTTGTAGGTAAGACTACAGAAGTGGAAACAGGGCCATGATTGGATCATATACATTATGCTACCCAGGAGAGTGTACAAGATGGGTTCAAAGCCCTCTGAGCAAAGCTATAAGGATATGACTCATGGCTATGGGACCCCAGTACCCCAATTTCCATCAAGAGTATACCCAGTCAAGTCCTTAAGGGCTGGGATACCCCCCTACACCCATATTGGCTAAGGGGGTGGGACTAATCTATTCTCTAATGCACTCTGTGTAGGGGACCAGCCACTCACAACTGAATGGGTCCAGGGGGTGGTTGAGTAATTGAGGGGTAAATTACAGAGACATCAGACACGATAAAGCATGCAAGGGCTCACCTCTCAGTCATGACTTCAGGAGCAAGGTCCAAGCAGAGAAGAGAGAGTAATGGAATCTCAGGACCTTATGTAATCCTGGGCATGCAGGCCTCGGTAACATGAAGGGATTGTCCAGTAGGCATACATGTAACAGGAGGGGGATGAGCTAGGGGTATACACACAATAGAAAATGGAAGCACTAGGGGCACACATGTGAATAGAAAGGGGAAGGCATTAGGGGCACACATGTATCAAGATGGGAAGACTCTAGAGTCAAGATGGCAGCCTAACCTTGGTTGTCCCTGAGATGGCTTGACCTTAGGTGTCTTTGAGGTCTCCTTCAGGGGAATAATCCATGATCCTTATCTGAAGGGAGTGGGCCCTACTTAGATGGGACAGATAATAGCGTCTGATTGCTTTAGACAGCTGACAACTTTCATCAGACAACCTTCAAGCAGTTGATCTCCAAGTGTATAGTCAGTGACCTTGTGTTTGCAAAAAGCACCTAAAGTTGGCATTATTATGGAAGGGGGCAGTGTGGGGAATACCTTAGGAGAATGTGAGTGAGACACATCTCCAACTCAAACGTGTGAAGGAAGCCTTTCCTCCACAGGAGCCTTGGCCTCCCAGACTCCTTAACATAGGACTATTGACAGTGTGACCCCACACACTCTCTTCCTGGTTGTTTCCCACAACTCCGCTGTTGGGGAAGATTATTTAAATTGCTGCTGGTTATAGGGCCAAAAATAATTCAGTGGAGGTTAAATTCAAGGAGAGACTCATAAATAGATTTAGAGTTTCCCCTATAAACTGTAGCCTTTTTCAAAGTTAGTGCTCACAATTTAAACTTTAACACACAAGACAAATTTGTTATTTATACTCAGTATTCTTCACCAAGACAATAATTCAAATGCATCAGTTTTCTCCAGTCCTCAATGAAGTGTGAAGCTCATTCATTGTTCAGCCTCCACATGTGGATGGGGTCTGTGATTGAAAATATCATGACACGGTTAGGCACCTGCAATCCTCAAAATGACATATTTTCCTTTTCTTTCTTTCCTTTTTTTTTTCTTTTTGAGGGACAATTCATCCTTTATTTCTAATAATAAGTCATGGTTAGATTGTACCTTATCCAAAAGGGAGGAATTGTTCTTGTGATTTTTTGTTGGTTGGCAAACAATCATTGGTTGCTTCTATTTCTTTAAAACAATGAATAATTCATCACACTTACGTCTCTCAATTAAACCACAGCCTATTATGTATTACATATATTTATTCAATCATTTCTGGTGAATCTAATTCCACAGTTAGATTTACTGTATACATTTTCATTCTAACAGGTTAGCTTTCTAACCAGTTTGATTTACTGTATAAATTTTTATTCTAGCAAAGAGCTCATACTTAATCTTTAAAAACAGTTTTATTGGCATGTATTTCACTTATTATATGTATCAATAGATCAATAATTTCAAAAGAGTTGTATAATCATCCTCCCCACAATTTTAGCAGATTTCTTCTCCCCGGCACTCATTGTTGGTAGCTCCCCATTTTCTGGCAACCTCTGCCACCATGCCTGTCGGGAACTATCAATCCAGCTACTGTAACTAAAGATTTACCTATCTCGGATTTCATCTACAGAAACAAAATCAAAACAAGAACAACAACAATGGCAGAATAAACCAGGCAAAAACCTCAATCAAACACAAAATATTAAAAACTGGAATAAATATACATTGGATCAAAAGGAAGATCAAATGACAACATCAAAGTGGCATATGTTCTCCTTCACACTTTATTTTTCACCTCATTAATGGACTTTAAATTCCACAGTGCTATGAAAGCAAACTAACCAAACCTGTGGTCAGGTGCCATCCAGTCTGCTCTGACACACAGCAACCCTTCGCGCAACAGAGGGAAACGCCATGCTGTTCTCCGCCGTCATTACCATTGTCGCTGTGTTTGAGCCCCTTGTGAAGCCTCTGTGTCCGTCCATCCCATTGAGGGCTTCCTCTTCTTCACGTCCCTCTGCTTTACCAAGCAAGATGTCCTTTTCCAGGGACTTGGCTCTCCTGATAACATGCCAATGGCATGTGAGAAAGAATCTCTCCATCCTTGCTTCTATGGAACATTCTGGCCATACTTCTTCAGTCTTCTGTTTGCAGTGTCCAACTGTCACATGCATATTAAAAGACAATTGAAAATATCGAGGCTTGGGTCAGACACATCTTAGTCCTCAAAGTAACATTCTTGCCTTTCAATACTGTAAAGAGGTCTACCGCAGCGGATTTGTATAATATACTACGTATTTTGATCTCTAGATGGCTGCTTCAATAAGCATTTTGTTGTGGATCCAAGCAAGACAAAATCCTTGATAACTTCAATCTTTATTCAATTTATTATGATGTTACCTACTGGTTCCATTGTAAGGATTTTGGTCTTCTTTATATTGAATTGTAATCTATTCTGAAGGCTTACATCCTTGATCTTCATTAGCAAGTGTCTCAGGTCCTCCTCACTTTCAGCAAGTGAAGTTGTCTCATTTGCATATTGCAAGTTGTTAATAAGACTTCCACCAATCCTAACGCTGCTTTCGTCTTCATACAGTCCACTTCTTTCATTATTTCCTGATAATATAGATTAAATAAGTTTGGGGAGAGGATACAACCCCAAAACACAACTTTTCCTTTTTACACTTTTAAAGCATTAGGTGCAACAGATTTGCCCAATAGACCATTTGATTTCTTTGACTACTGATGTTTCTGTTGAGTGTTGATTGTGGGTCTAGGTAAACTAGAATTCTTGACAGCTTCAATAGTTTATCATTTATTATGATGGTGCTTATTGGCCTAGTTGTACTGATGGTTTTTTTGTTTGTTTTATGTTGAGTTGTAAAATATACTGAAGGCTATCGTCTTTTATTCTTATCAGTAACTTCTCTTTACTTTCAGGAGCCAGGTTAGGTTAGGTCAACTGCCTATCACAGGTTAGGAACCTTCCTCCTAAACGGATACTTAGGACAGGCAATAAGTTTGCACCATGAGTTTCCAAGAATGTAATTGTTTACAGTT
Source organism: Echinops telfairi (assembly GCF_000313985.2). Classification (NCBI taxonomy): domain Eukaryota; kingdom Metazoa; phylum Chordata; class Mammalia; order Afrosoricida; family Tenrecidae; genus Echinops; species Echinops telfairi. The sequence goes on from NW_022103968.1 coordinate 43,928,487, forward strand.
TAGAAAGCCTGGGTCTTTCTCCGGTAGAGCAGTTGGTTTTGAACTACTGATCTTTTGCATCACAACCCAATGCATAACTGCTATACCACCAAGGTACCTCAATTATCCTGCAGATTGATTGGAAACAGTGAAATGATACATTCCTGACTGTACTTTTCCTAATTTAAAACCATGTAGTATCTTATTGTATTTCAATGTCTACTTCCTGACCCATTTAACAGGTTCTATATGAGTACATTTAAGTGTTCTAGAATTCCCATTATTTAATATGCAATCAAATGTTTTCATATAACCAATAAAACACAAGGAAACATCTTTCTGGTATTCTCTGCTTTTTACCAAGATCCATTTGACACAGCAGTGATATCTCTCATTTCATTTCCTCTGTGTAAACCAGCTCTCTGTTGATACACTTGGGCAAGAGGTGTTGAATTCTATTCAGCAAAATTTTATTTGAATGTGATACTGATGATTTTATTCAGTAATTTCCATGTTCTGTTGAGCCACCTTTCTTTGGAATGGGGCAAAAATATGGATCTTTTCTATGTAACTGTTTAAAACTCCATGGCTTATACAAGTTATACAAGTTTTGTCATTGAGACATTTCAGTTGGTTGTCTGTCATTTCCTAGAACCTTGTTTTTTACTCATTTTTTTACAGCTGAGTTTCTTCTTTTAATACCATTAGTTCTTGATCATATAGTACATCTTAAAATTGTTGACTACCATCCAATTCTTTTTGGTACACCAACTGTGTATCCTTTCATTGTCTGTTGATGCTTCATGCATCATCCAATAATTTCACCATAGAATACTTCAGCTGAACTGGAAAATCCTGTGTTTTTCTATTTTGGTGGTGACCAACTGAAAACAAATGGTGTCACATTAACTCTCAAAAAGAAAATTCCTGGGAAACTGATTACAAGGATCTACATGTGACCTCTTCCCTGGGGGAGAGACAACAGAAAATTGGGTGAAGGGAGACGTCTGACAGGGAAAGATATGACAAAATAATAATGTATACATTATCAAGGGCTCATGAGGGAGGGGGGAGCGGGAGAGAGGGGAAAAATGAGGAGCTGATGCCAGGGGCTTAGGTGGAGAGCAAATGTTTTGAGAATGAGGGCAATGAATGTACAAATGTGCTTTACACAATTGATGTATGTATGGATTGTGATAAGAGTTGTATGAGACCCTAATAAAATGATTTAAAAAAAAAGAACATTCCAAGATTTATCTTGCAATATACTGGTGCCCATAAAAGAATGTTCATACACCTACATGGAAAATTAGGAACACTGAAGGTGTCGTGGATTACAAATTGGGATGCTAACCACAAGGTTGACAATTTGAAACCACCAGCTGCTCTGTGGGAGAAAGATGAGCCATTCTGGTCATGTAAAGATTTACAACCATGTTTCAAAAAGTGGGTGATATCACCCACTACCAGGCACTGGAACAGTCCAGGAGTGGGAGATGGTACAAAAATAGATATACCTACACGTTGTCCTACATTGTAAGCTACAATACTGTATTAGTCTGGGTTGACTAAAGAAACAAATTCATAGACACTCATGTGTATAAGAAAGAGATTTATATAAAGGAACAGTTGTATATTGAGAAAACACTCCAGCCCAGTCCAGATCAAGTCTGTAAGTCTGGTATTAGCCCATATGTCCAATACCAATCTATAAATTCCTCTTCAGACTCACAAAACTCGTGGAATGAAGCCGAATGCAGGAAAATAACAGGCCAGTGGGTAGAAAGTTTTATGGATCCAGTGACAGTGTAAGCATCTAAGCTGGCTCCTCCAGCTCCCGGGCTCTCACTCAATCAACATAGCTTCATGTGACTCATCAACAGGAACACAAAGCAGGAGAGAGTGTCTCCCGCCTCCAGGCAAGAAGACAGCCATTCCCAGACTCCTCAGGAGGAGGCCATGCCCACACAGAGGCGTCCTCGGGTATGACCTGCTTGACAAGTTAAATTTCTCCCCTACACAAGTTGCAGGAGATTATGTAGCTGCCACACACAAAAAAAATTTTTTTTAATTGCCAGAGAACATTGACATTTTTTTTTCTCTGAAAAGGGGATGGGAGGCCACATAAATTTAGGAAACTATGATTTGCAGTCCCAGAATCCCTCAGAGCAGTTATACTCTGGTCTATAGGATCACTGAGTAGGAAATGGAAGACTATTTCTTACAACTGATCAGCCATCCACTCAAGCCAATGAGGAAGAAATTGAAGAATTCTACAAACATCAGTCTGAAATTCATCGAACATGCAATAATGATGCATTGGTCATTACTGAGGTTTAGAATGTAAAATCTGTAACCAATGTAGATAGAGCCAGAGGTGGAACATATGGTCTTCATGTAATGATGTTGAAGATTGCATTAGTATTTGAGACATTCCAATTTATAACATATAAAACAATAACATCTGAGCACAAAATAGAGAATAATTACATAATACTGAGATAAATGGATGAGTTGACCTAAATTTGGGGAAGGCCACGATTCAATCTATAACAGGATAACAGTTCACTTTAAAAGTTAACTGAAGATTTAGCACTCCAACATTATGTATCCATAAGGGTTCTTGAACTTTAAATTATAGAAACTCATTGTCCTTTTCATTAAAACTTGTTATAATGGTTTTGCTACTGACTAAACTTTTCTAACCTAAAAAGGCAAATTTACAATGCTTCAGAGCAGACTCTGGTGGGCTAGGATAGGAAAATAAGAATTTTTTTTAGCTGGGCCAGTCTTTTTTACTGTTCTTGTTTATTCTGTTTCATGGATAAAAAAATACCCTTAAAATTCAAGTAAGATGAGTTATTAATTTATTTTCTTTCCCACTGTATATTGCCTCTGTTTTCAATTTGTCATAATATAAAATTAACAACTATAAGCAGTATTATATTAACATTCTGATGATCATTTAAAGTCTTGTTTTTCCAATAAATGGGTGTGTACATTTTGGGGGTGGGGTGGGGGTTAGAATATTACCCAAACAAAATACTAGTCCTTTAATAGTCTGACTCTAAATACACATAGCTTCCTGAATCTTAAATTTTAAAGTTCACCTATTGTCAATAGACAACACAATGTTCTTATAAAAAATATAGAGTCCATGTCATAAATTACTTTTTGCACTATTTCTTGTTAGATAAAACAAATAAGCACTGGCATTGGAAATATTTTTTTAATAGAATGCTTATAAAGTCTGAAAGGAAATATACACATCTGCTTAAGCATATTTCTCCTTCTATGTCAGCAATTACATTACCAGTGTTGTAACTAAGAAGGTATACAATTCTCTCTCTTGCACACACACAGCACATACATATATGCACACGTTAACAACCCAGGTCCTCCTCAGTGCTGCTGAGAAACAAAAACAGACTGGCTGCAAGTGAAAAGAAGATTTTCTCTGGTTGATCAAGGCTGGAGCAAGCTAGAATCACCAAGGCAAACTCCCCAAAAGGGAGATTTTCAGTTTTGTATGTAGACACCAGGAAGTCACTTGAGGGGATTAGGAATGTCTAACAGATTTCCAGAGAAGATCAAGAAGACAGATGGAGCTTTCTAAGGAATACCGGGACAGCAGATGTGGAAAGATTGAAAGCAAAGATCTTCTCCCAGAAATGGCAGAAAGATAAAGTCTCCCACTGAGCTGGTACCTTCAATTCATACTTGTAGCCTTGTAAGGTGTGGGCATATAAATCTATTATTTATTAAAACTATACACTTGTATTATTTCTATTGTAGCAGCACTAGTTAAGTAATCCAACATTTGATTCTGAGAGTAGTGCATGGCTCTAACAAATATCTGCAATGTGGAAGCTGTTTAGGAATTTAGTAATTGTCAAAGGATAGAAAGATTTTCTTTCTTTTTCAAACCATTTTATTAGGACCTAATCCAGACATCATACCATTCCATAGTCCAATCATATCAAGCAGTCATACACTATCGCTAACACTATCTGTTTCAAAACATTTTTCCTTCTTGTACTCCTTGATATCAGTTCCCTGTTAAGCCCCACTTCCCTAAGAAGTCCTATTCTAGTTCTTGTCTTTATAGATTCATCCACCCTGGGTTTCATATTCATGAAAACATAGAAAAAGACATAACAGTGAGTCAAGAATGCTACCAACAATGACAAAATTAAAAGTTAGTAAACCCCAATATGAAACAAACACACACAGAACATATGAAAAACCAGAACAAAAATAAAGTGTATCAAAAGGGACATCTGATGACAAGGTTTTAACAATTCAGGTCAGATTTATAATATCAATCTGTTATAGTCATCTCTACAATACTCTCTGATCACCAAGTTATCCCCATCCCTCAATTTCAGTCAGAGGGGAATCACCAGAGGCTTATTCCCGGTGAATATCCTGCAAATGTATTTTGGGCTTCCAATGTCGTCCATAGCCTTTTGCACAACAGACTCTCCCAATTTAAGCTCTGATATCATTCCTTCTTGTGTATTTGGATTATATAATTTACAATCCTTGAATCACAGATGTTGGTATGCTTCTTCCATGTGTGATTAGTTGCTTCTGAGTTAGATTGCTCCTTGTTTACCTTCAAGCCTTTAAGACCCTAGATGCTATATCTTTTGATAGCCAGGCACCATCAGCTTTCTTCGCCACATTTGCTTATGCACCCATTTGTCTTCAGCGATCACATCAGGGAGGTGAGCACACAACTATATGATTTTTTGTTCTTTGATGCCTGATTACTGATCCCTTCGGCATCTTGTGATCACGCAGGCTGATGTGCTTCTTCCATGTGGGCTTTGTGGCTTCTGAGCTAGATGGCCGCCTTTAAGACCCCAAACGCTATATCTTTTGATAGCTGGGCACCATCAGCTTTCTACACCACATTTTCTTATGCACCCACTTTGTCTTCATCGATTGTGTGGGGAAGGTGAGCATCATGGAATGCCAATTTAATAGAACAAAGTATTCTTATATTGAGTACTTGAGTGGAGGCCCAATGTCTATCTGCTACCTTAATACATATATGCATACAGATCTATTTCCACATTCTCATACATAAATATATTTACATATGTACATACCTTTATTTAGACCTCTATAAATGCCCTTTACCTCCTAGCTCTTTCCTCTATTTCCTTTTACTTTCCTCTTGTCCCACTATAATGTTCAGCCTTCATTTGGTTTTAGTAATTCCTCTCAGTTACATTACCCTTGGTCACACCCTACCAGGCCTCCTACACCCTCCTGATTTGGATCACTTGTTGTTCCCTTGACCCTGGGTTTGTTAACACCTCTATCTTCCCCCCCACCTCCTCCATTTAAAAAAATAGATTTTTGAAGAAAAGCAATCCTCCTTTGGTTATTATTTCCTGCTAAATTTTTTAAAACCTCTAAACCCAGAGCCTTGTAACATTGGACAACGGGTGTGTTATAGGCAGATGAGACTGAGGACTGGGCCCTGAGCACATGCTCCTGTGCTTAGTCAGGTGGACAGGGGGTTGGCAGAGGTGTTAGTGACAGGGACTGTAGAGTCCCACTTGCCCTTTGTGCTCAGCAAAGTGAGCAGTCAGCAAGGGTGGGTAGACTTCTCTCCCTTCTCATGATCTTTCTTCCAACTACTCCTGTCTGTGCCCTGTCTGTCCTTTCCTTTGGTACCTTTTCTCTGGCCGCTGCCGCAGCAGCTTCAGCAGAGGCAGGAAGGATGACAACCAGGAGCAGAATGTGTAAAGCTTAAATGTTGTGTTCACACAATTTCCAAAATCTCTAACATCAAATCTCACAGAAGACATAGTGCACCCTAAGCAACACCTACCTGTATGCCTATTTCATAGGTGAAATCTACTACACATGATCTGTTTACAGTGTTTAAAACACAAAGAGGCCTCTGAGAGGACTAGGGTACACCTGATTTAAGTCGCTATGTTTTCAATGGCCTCACAGGCATACACAAGTTAAACAATAAACAAGGAATGCTAAAGATTAATTTTAGACTTAAAATTTAAGAGTTTGTGCTCAACTATCCTATTATTTTTCCTAAAGTTTTTATGTCTCTTGGGGAAGAATAACAATGACTCCATTTGATTAGAATCAATATGTATTTTATCCCTTCTATTTCATGATGTTATCAAATAGTATTGTTTATTTCTCCTATATGTAATTTGAAAATATTGTATCTTCTCAAAGTTTAGTTGTTCAGATTATGGTATTAGTAAAGAACTATGAATATACCATGGGATATCAGAAGAACGAATAAATCTGTCTCAGAAGAAGCGAGCCAGATATTTTAGGAGTAAGGATGGACAGACTTCAAATCACCTACGCGGACCATGCTTTTTGGAAGGACAAGTACCTGCAGAGTATACTTGGTAAGTAGGGGGCAAGTGAAAAAGAGGAAGACTCTCAAGGAGACGAATTGACACACTGCAATAATGGGCTTGACCAGAGGAACGATGGTGAGGATGGTGGCAGCAGGTGGCTGTGTTTTGTGTTGTTTTGTTCTGGCTGTCTATGAGTTGGAACTCGCTTCCTGGCTGCTAACAACAGCACGTCGTCCTTAAGACAAATGTAAATAAATGACGTTCTATTTTAATTATATTTTCTTGTGTAGGTTCTGGAAGGGAAAGTAGCTATTGATCCCTGCTTAAAGATTTTTTTTCCCATAAAGGAGGGAATATAGTTCTAAGATTCTATATCAAGTTTGAGAAAATGAAAATATTTCCAAATTACATATATGAGAAATAAACAATACTACTTGATAAAACAATGAAATAGAAGGAGTAAAAATGTATTGATTCAAATTGGGCAGAGTCATTTTTATGCTTTCCCAATAGGCATAAAATCTCTAAGAAAATCGTTGATAGTTGAGCAAAATTCCTTAATATAATAATCTAAAATGTTATTTTGCTTCTAAATAATTCCCATAGCTCCACAAGAGTTATCAGAAAATTCATGCACCACTCTTAGATTGTACAGATCTTGTTTATCTAAGATTTTGTTAGCTGGATTTCAGAAGATATACAGACTGTTAAGCTGTGGCTGAAAAGCCTTAAAGTTGCAGATAAAAATATCCTCATGAAAGAAAATAAGAAGCACATTTCCTAGACAGTTTTAATTAAGCAATGAGAACAAAATAGTTTCAGATGATTCATACCTTGATTGCCTGAAGATTTCTTGAAATTAGTTCCCCACTTTCTTAGCAGTGCATTTAAAAAAAAAGTTCTGCTCTTTGTATTTGTTTGCTTATTTATTTTCCTTTTTCATAAATTATAGTGATGGGACTTTAACATAGATTAGATTATCTACTTGCAATCTATATAAATTATTAGTATTAGCAGCTGCAGGAGCACTGGTGAGATAGTGATTACAAGTTGGGCCTCCCACTACCAGGTCAGCAGTTCAAAACCGCCAGTCACTCCATGGAAGAAAGATGAGGCTTTCTTCTACCCTAAAGAGTGACAGTCTTGGAAACCCACAGGGCCAGTACTACTATGCTTGTCTCTATGGTCACTATGAGTAGGAATCAACTTGATGGCAATGTATGTTCTGTTATATTTTAGGTTTTTTTCTTATTAGTAGGTGCTTTTCACTGTATGGCTTACTGAAAGTCTGGGTTAGCGTCCATTGTTATTGATGCTAGATGCCATTGTGTTGGTTCTGACCCATAGTGACCCTCACCACAATAAAGGAAACACTGCCTGCCCTGTGCCATCCTTACATATTGTCCCTATGTTCAATCTAATTGTTTCAGCCATTGTATCAAACCAGCCAATTGATGGCCTTCCTCTCTTTCACTGCTCCCTACTTTACCAACCAAGATGTCCTTCTCCAGGGACTGGTCTATCCTGACAATATGTACAAAACATGGAAGATGAAGTCTTGCCAATCTCACCTTTAAGGAGCACTCGGGCCCTACTTCTACCAAGACAGATCCGATTGTCCTTTTGCTGTCCATGGTACTTTAAATATTCTTCACCATCACCATAATTCAAAAATATGCATTCTTCTTAAGTCTTCCCTATTCAAGGTCCAGCTTTCACAGGCATATGGAGCAATTAAAATTCCATAGTTTGGGTTGGGTATACCTTGGTCCTCAAGGTTATGTCCTTGCTTTTCAATACACTAAAGAAGACTTGTGCAGCAGATTTGCCCAAGGTAATGTGTCTTTTGATCTCCTGACTGCTGCTTCCATGAACCTTGACTGTAGATCTAAGCAAGACAAAATCCTTGACAACTCCAATCATCATGATGTTACCTATTGGTCGAGCTTTGAGGAATTTGGTCTTCTTGGCATTGAGCTGCAATCTATACTGAAGACTGTGATCCTTGCAATGCTCAGCAAGTGTTTGTGATCATTACAAAGTGCTTCAAGTTTTCCTCACTTCCAGGAAGCAAAATGTGTCATCTGTATATCTCAGTTAATTAATAAGCCTTCTTTTAATCCTTAGGAAGGCCACATTCTTTTTCATATAATCCAGTTTCTCTGAAAATTTGCTCAGCATACAGATTCAATAAGTATAGTGATGTGATACAACCCTGACTAACACCTTTCTTGATTTTAAACCATTCAGGATTCCATTGTTCTGTTCACACAACTGCCTCTTGCTCCATGTATAAATTCCACATCAGCACACTAGAATGTTCTGAAATTCCCACTTTCCTCAAGATTATCCATAGTTTGTTATAATCTACATAGTATCTTGGCATAGTCAATAAAACACAAGTAAACATCTGTCTGTTATTCACTGCTTTCAGCCACGATCCATCTGACATCAGCAATGATTTTCCTTGTTCCATATCCTCTTCTGAATATGGCCTGACACTCCGTCTTGTAGCTCCCTTTCAATGTACTGCAGCAATCACTATTGCAGGATCGTCAGCAGCTATTTACTAGCATGTGGTGTCAATGCCTGTCTTCTCTAATTTGACCATGTTGTTGGATCACCTTTCTTTGGAGTGGATACAAACATGGATTTCTTTTATTGAAATCACTATTCACCATTTTTTTCCTATGAAATTTTAGACTTGAGTTTTCAGATTTTTAACGATCCTATTTAAATAGGAGATGTTCCTGGTATTTCAAGTATTTTTTAAAAGTTTCATTAATGAACTTCTAATAAAATATTCAGAATAGCATATTCTATGACAAGACATAGTTTTGTATAACTAATTTCCAGGCATATATGCTGATTCTAAAACATACTCATGAGTTATGACTGGTTCATAATATCCATGCCCTTTCATGGTTAATGATATGCAACCGACAAATATATATGAATACTTATCAAATATGTAAATTGTGTTGTTTACTCAGAACTTGTCTTGAAATCTACTTTTGTCCATAACTAGTATTTGCATTATTTATTTTTTTGAAATAGGAATTATTATCTTACCAAGAAAAAAAATCCATTGCCATCAAATCAATTTGATCCTATATTATTATGTTAGGCAACTATCAAACTGCCCCAACCTTAAAAAGTGTTCTTACCAAGATAGTGCCGTAACTGTGTCTTTAGAAGTCCGTTCCATCATTCTATTAAGCCAGCTGCTTCATGATGATGGAGACCACGGAAAGACCAATAGATTCTATGAACATGGGCCCATTGCTGCACTTCATTTGCTCTGAAGTGAGTCTTTTACTCTGAGGTGATGCTGTGTGGAATACTATGCCAGTGGACGACACATTCTGTAAATCCAAGATGAGTCCTCTGGGGAGAAGCACTGTGTGCACAGAAACAAATGTATGTTCAGAATAGGTGTCTTTTCCTGTAAAACAAAACATTGCCCTTTCGTGAAGGAAGTGGCCCTATGTAAGCAGCTTGCAACCTACACAGGATTGAAGTAAGTCCCATTAAACATCAGGATTGAAGAAAGACCCATTAAACATCCGTGCTATGCAGATGTCATAATCCTGTTGCAGTAAATGAAGAAGATCAAAGCACTCACTGAAGAAGACCGAAGGTTGCTTTCTTTAGTATGGGTTGCAAACTTAACATAAAGAAAGCAAACCTCACCACAACCGAGTCAGGACACTACATGAGAGATGGAGCCAAGCTTGACGTTGGTGAGGATTTGTTTCCTTTTCTTTGGATCCACAAGGCAGCTCAGGGAAGTAGCGTTCAAGAGATCAAACTGTATATTGCATTCGGGCAAATCTGTTGTCCAGGACCTCTTCAAAGTACCAAGAAGCAAAAACGGCAGTTTAAAGATTAAGCTGTGCCTGCCTCCAAACATGTTATTTTCTTTTGCCCCATATGCATACAAGAACTAGACCATGAATAAGTAAGAAGGATGGCTTTTTATGATCATATTGGTGAACAATATGGATAATGCCAAGAACTTACAAAACAAGGAAATCTGCCTTGAAATAAATATAGCTAAAATATCCCTGCATGTGACCAGGAACTGGAGGGAGTTCAACTCACATATTTTGTACCATTCTCTGAAAATGACATCATGCTTGGAAGAGCAAGTAAAGAAAGAGAGATGCACTTGTGATGTTTAAACTAATTCTCTCTATTTTACCTCTATGTGTTCTAATTGACACATAGAATTCTCTCTATTTTACCTCTCTGAGTTGCAGTTGATACATAGAAGTCACAGACAAAATTCATGATTAAAAGGTTCATTAAGAAAGTTACTGAGTTGTAATGCCCGTGATCAATGTTCAGGGTTGAGTTGTTGATCAGGACATATTACAAAATTCTTTCAGGTCTGCTAATAAAGTCTCACATGGGCATACCACTCCATTGTAAGTCTTAACTCAAAGGCATTCATTCAGCTCAGTTTCCATGGGTCAGTAAACCCGGGGCACTGAATTATGTGCCCAGAAGCACCCCACTCTAGTAACTCTAGTAAGTCTCAATCCAAAGGCATTTGGCTCCATTCCCATGGACCAGAAAATCCAGCTTTCCCAATTAAGTGCCCAGAGGCAGCCAACTTTGGAAGTCAGACTCCTGCGCACAAGCACACAGCTGTTCCTGCTCTAGGGGTTGGGAAGTCCATCACTCTGGAGCCTGTTCCAATGGTATCTCTGTCTTCTGGATCACAGACAGGGATCTGGGGCCCAGAGGATGAAATCCACTTCTGGCTCTTGCTGGTAAAGAGGTCCCTCGTCTTGCCTCTCAGGCCTTCTCTCATATCCAGAACGGCATTGCAGGAATCCTGTTCCTAAGTACTCACAGGCAAATGCTATCACTGTCTTCTGGCACATTCCCCAGACCCAAAAGATTGTTCAGTGGGAGTTAGAGACTTTGGTTAGAAGAACCACATTAACTAATTCACTGGCCCTGAAACACTCAGTGTGATTGATTGACAGCATGGCTGCAGTAATGGGCTCAAATATAGAAATGTTTGTAAAAATGGTACAATAATAAGTAGTGTGTGGTTCCATTGCACAAAGGGCTGTTATGATTCAAACCTAACTGCAACAACAACATCACTTAATGAGTGTTATGGTTTATATATTTTGGTGAAACATGGAGAGATTTTTAGATCTTGAAGTACTGGGAAGTTTTTTGTTTTGCTTTGTTTATTGTAAGTTATATGGAGCTTACATTAAGATCATCATTTTTGTATCCCAAGAACTTTAACAATTTATCAACCCTCCCATTAAAAAAAAAACTAGACCTCTTTAACTTAGAAGTCTATCATGCAGTGTACTTAAAAAAAATCCTGCTCGGGTTTTTGTTTTGCTTCACACCGTAAGGAAGCCTCAGTTGACTTCTTGGACTTATCAGCAGTACACCTAGCCCTCCAAAAATTGATTTTTGAGCTCTAAATTGTCAACTTTCTTTGCCTTAAAATGTTAAGTAAAGAGCCCTTGTGAGTTTGTGAGCTAGACATTTAATCCTGTGCTTAAAATGCAAGCACAATCCTTTACCATTCTGCATGTAAAATAGACACCAGGGAGTTAACATTTGTTTTAGAATAAGACAGATTTTTTTTTTATTCTACTGAAAGGGTAATGTGACATTTTTTTTTCAAAATTTGGGAGCCATGAAATTATGCTCTATCAATAAATATTTCTGGAATCTAGAGCACTTTCCACTTGTCTCTGCACTGAAGTTATGATCAGAGACTCTAAGTCTCTGTTTTTTCTTCTCTATATATCCTGAGAGGTGAGCTAATACTTCAGTGTGGACTGTGCTTGCCTACCAGGGATGGTTCTGAGTCCCCTACATAGCCTTATTGTCGTTAGAAACATTGAAGTGGTTGTTGGTTGTTGTGTCCGTACTGGGGTGTTGGTTCTGACTCATCGTGATGCCATGTACAACAGAACAAAACACTGCCGTCCTCACAATTGTTGTTATGTTTGCGTTCGTTGTTGTGGCCCCTGTGTCAATCCATCGCTCTGAGACGATTCCACGGCAAACTAGAGAAGCATAAAAATAACTGAATATAACTGCTGTTTGGTTACTATTTTGACAAGTGCACATCATACCGACAATATGAATTTTCTTCAGATCTATAAATACTTTCAATGTTGATATCATCTAATGTTGATACCATAAATGATAGCCTAATGTCCATAATTGTCTTGTCCATGAAGCAGAACAAAACTATTTGTGGTGAAAAATCACTTACTTATGGCTTTTCAACCCTTATTTTTGTAATTGCCACCAAATAACTATGTGAGACCACATAAACAGGGTGGGTGTAGAGGACTCTAACTCGGGGATTGGTCCCTTTTGCCATTCCCTTGGGAATGAGGGCGTCATCTCAGAAGCATGCAGATGGAATCCTCTGACCATCATCAGAGAAACTGCCCCAGTGGAGCCTGTGGGAGATGTCTGCCTGAAGTGACGAGGGCAGCAAAGGCACCAAAGGTCTCAGCACCTGTGTCACAGAGAGCAGAGGAGCAGCACCGAAGCCACTGGGTGGAGCGGTGGCCTTCGGGAGCCATAAACAAGGCAGAGGCCAAAGGACCACGTGGCTAAAAGCCCTAGGACCAAGGAGACACGCATACTGGTATGGCTGGGAAAAAGTACAAAGACAAAAGAACTTTCTTATTACTATTTTGTAGCCTGCTAGCTTCATTAATAAACTCCCATAATCATGAGTTCTATGTGGCCATTGCAAGGAATTCTTGGACCCAGTAGAGGGTTGTGGGAGGGATGATTTGTTTCAGAACAGGATAAAGAAGGATGAATAGAGGCTGTCTGACCTGTGACTTGTAGAAATCCGCCTTGGGCTAGTGTGGAATTGGGCTGGTAGCCGAAAGAGGTCAAACATGGAAAGAATCTTTCCTCGCTGCTGGAGCTGATTTAGAATATGAACTTATTTTTCTGACAAAGATACTGCTTATGCATAAACAAAGGATAGTTGTGTAGAAGAGAAGGTTGAGACTTTTGGCTTGATTTGGTATTTGACTCGTTTTTCCACATATTCTAGAGTATGCTGTAAAACTGGAAGATTACCTTCCAGTAATCTTGTTTCGGAGACATGAACATATACTGAGGCAATTCTAGGCATATAGAAATTCTCCTTACCTGTGATTCTTCTTTAACTAGATAAAAGGATGAAAGTTGTAAAATGACTAAACCAAAACTCAGTCCACTTCCACCGAGTATGTTCCTGATCATAGCAGTCCTGGAAGACAGAGTAGAATCGCGGCACCGGATTTCTGGGCACAGGGAGCTAGAGCTGGGACCTTCATGCTAAACCTTTATGGATGTGGGCTTCCGCTGCTTTCTCCCACAGAGCACTGTCAGCCTTAAGCGCTCACCCCTCCCACGGCACTCTGCCTCTTCTTGGCTTGATAATCCACTGCAATGGTCCACAGAACTCACAGGCAATATTCACACTTAAGGAGTGAATTGGGTAGTGGTGGTGGGAGTTATCATATAAAGTTGCATGATAAGGAATGCTCAGAATACAGCAGATCCTGTTGTCAAGAACACCTTTTCTCAGCTGTGCCTATAAGTATACCTCTCAGCTGTGCCTATAAGTATACCTCTCTCAGAAATGCTACAAAGCGTTTTCGCTGTCAATAAACTCCCAAATGGTACAGTATTCTGTTACAGTGAACCCTTGCCACTTCGCGCTTCGACTTCCGCGGCTTCACCCTATCGCGGTTTTTGCGTGACAGCACATGCTCTGTCATTACTGCCACTGATTGGCTCATAATGTACACGCTTGATGCCATAAATAATATAATAAATAATAAATGATAATTGTAACGTCCAAAATGTTTTACTGTATTTTCCCTTTTTCGTTTAATAAATTGGGTAATACGAGTGTAATGGTGACTAAAGGGTGTTTTTTCATGTCCTCTATGCTCTAACTACGAAAATATTTGATTTACAAATAAGGAATCCTACGCGGAATTCCATTCATCACGGTAGGGTCTAGAACCGATTAACCGCGATAAACGAGGGTTCACTGTATACGCCTCGGCATGAAGGTACTCAGTTCTAGTTCCATGTGCCAGTTTACCTAGCTCACCCCCCACCCAACAACTTCTGTTAAGGAACCTGGGAAGACTCCACTATACAAGTGAACATACTGCCCGAAGGCACCCAGCTTTCTCCCTCTTTGGGCCAAGAAAGGTGTTTCTGCCTCTTGGGCTGCTGCTTCACTGCAATGGTTATGTTGTCATGGCCCTCGGATGCCTGCGTCAAGGTGGTTCCATGCACAAGCACAGAAATCTCAGGGCCAGGGGACATCTTTCTTCTTGATGGTTGTGAGAGTCCCAGTTCCTAATTCTGAGATAGCTCATTTAACTCCAGCAGGATGTCCAAACTGACCAATATTCTGAGTTTTTAGAATTATGATAACACTCGCAACTTAATCATGTGAACCTATTAGCATCACCCCTCCTTTTCTTGACCAGACCCATTAGGAAATGAAGAAATATACCTCATCTGCATCATTCCACCCAGTTGCTTGGTAGTAGCCACAAAGCCTGGGACCCAAACAGAAACTAACACTCCCAAAGAATGGAGTCCAACTCATCGGGGCGCTGAAGGACAGGTAGAAATCCTTCTGTGGGTACCTGAGATTGTGACTCTGTACGAGGCATGGCTAGTGGTTTCACACTGCTGTCCTTGTGTGAGAGGCACTGTGCCACCGGGCCTTCTGTGAGACTTGCACTAGAAGAGCCACATTAAGTATTTCACTAGACCATGCACCCACCACTTAATCCAGAGTGCCACTGTCGCTCCTTCAAAGACAATATGACTGGAAAACATGGATACAATTTATGATTATAGTATTTTTTCTGGGAATTTATTTCTAAAGAGTTATCATATATAATTTATTCTAATTAATCTATATAAAATGAATATTGTTTGAGAATACTAATGATGCTTGTGATGGTTCCTTGATCTATGTATTCATTAAGTCCAGTCAGCTATAATGAATAAAATATCAAATTTATTAATGTTTCCCCCCCCAAATTCTATAACTAGAGTATCCCATAAAAATCATCTAGGGATACTTGTCAAAAGATAGATTTTGGAGCACTACCCTGAGGAACTCTGATGCAATAGATCTGAAATAATAGCTAACAAACTATATTTTTGACAAGTTTCAGCAGTCATACTTTAAAAAGCAATGTGATTTAGGTTGTGCTTCATTCAAAGGCTCTAGAACATTGGATTGCTTCAAAACCATTATAGAGAATGCCAAAAATAAATATTGCCATCCCTACATGGAGACACTAAATTCAATATTTGAGTTATAGGACCCTAGTACATTGTCTGTAAAATCTTTACCTAATACCCACCAACATTTAAATTGTCTTAGGATTTGACCATATAATCAGTCAGAGACATAATTTCATGTTTCTGGTAGCAACAGGGAAGTCAATAGAGTTGGTTGCATCTTTCTAATCATTTGACCATGCTATATCTATTTCAGATTGTACCCCTGACTTTTCATCTACTAGGATTAGTTTTCGGAGCCCTAGTGGTGTAGTGGTTACGAAATGGGCTGTAATCCACAAGGTGGCAGTTCAAAACCACCAGCAGCTAGGTGGAAGAAAGACTGGGCTTTCTGCTCCCATATACAGTTGCAGTCTGGCAAACTCACTGGGACAGTTCTACTCAGTCCTACAGATGGCAGTGAGAAGATTAATGTTACCTTCGGGGGTATATTCCGGGCAAGAGAGGAAACATGCTGCTCAGAAATATCCCTCCCTCCCTAAGCTGTCTGCTAGGAACAAACCACACAATCAGGCACAGGAATGGGGTGAGTGGAGTTTATCCATGCTATTGAGCACAAAAGACTTAGTTAATCAGTTCTACAAGAATGTAAAGATCAGAACCTTTTTAAATTCCACTAAATGTATAGGGGGAATAGATACAAAATCTTAGGACATAACCAGTTTCAGTTTTCAAGTGGAGACATAATTAAGTTAATATAAATAACTTGGTTTCCTGAGGTTCAACATACTGTGCCTACATCCTAACTTTCTGGCACCAGCAGTATTGCTGATTTGAAGTTGTGGCCAGACACCAATATAACAAATGCCTCGGGACTGCTGCATTCTTCCAAGAGTCTCTTGAGTATTCCTTCTTTGTGTCCCAAGCCAAGGAAGGGTACACGTTAGGCAAGGATCTACTCTTTTAAAAATGATTTATTTGTTTTTAAATTAAGATGAAAAAAATCCACAAATTAAATACATAAATAAATTGGTAAGAAGTAGAGACTAATCATTTTACCACACTTGTTGTCTGTAGCCACACAGCAGAAAATTGCCCTATTGGTTGGGTTTGCCTCATTACGTGTGTTTTCAAATTTACATTGTTTAAAAAGAATAAGTGTTTGCATGCCTGTTCTTTGATGATAAATTTCATAACATTAGTTTTGCCTGCCATGTTGTGTTTTGCTCTTTAAAATATCCTCTGTTAGCATTTTATTTGGCAAATAATAAAAGCTGGAACCTGTTAAGGTGGAAACCTGCTAGAGAAGAAAATCTCAAATGCTTTCTTCTAAAATAAACAGAAAAATAAAGCACTTCTACTAAGTCCTGATTCTCACATTTCTCATGTAAGTGGAAACTAGAATTTAGAATATAGCTTTATTCTGATTATCAGTTTAAAGAGAGGCTGAGCTTAATATTTTCAGTATAGTATAGGATGATGGTTAAAAAATGGGCTATATAATAATAATATGTTTCATTCTATGCACAATAGAATGAAACACTGTACAGTCTGTGCCATCCTTACAATTGTGCCTATGCCGGAGTCCACTGAGGATGCTGCTGTGTTAATCCATCACAAGGGCCTTCCTCTCTTTCATCACCCTTAAACTTAACCAAACATGATGTGCTTCTCCAGGGACTGGTCTCTCCCGACAATGTCTCCAAAGTGTGTAAGACTAACACTTGCCATCCTGGCCTCTAATGAGCACTCTGGCCTCACTTCTTACGATAAATGCCTGTTTGTCCTTTTAGCATTCCCCATCACCACAATTAAAATGTATCTGTTTTTCTACGGCTTCCTTATCCAATGTCCAACTTGCACATGCACATGATGAAATGGATAATTCCATGGCTTGGGTCAGGTGCCTTAGTCCTCAAAGAAACATCCTTGCTGTTCAATACTCTAAAAATACCTTGTGCAGAAGACTTACCTAATTCAATACTTCTGATCTCTTGACTGCTGCTTCCATGAACATTGTGGATCCAACTAAGACAAAAATCCTTGACAACTTCAAAGTTTTCTCCAGTTATCATGATGTTACCTATTGGTCTTTTTATGAGGATTTTGGTCTTCCTTACATTGAGTTGTAATCCATACTGAAGGCTATAATTCTTGATCTTCATCAAGTAGTGATTCAATTTCTCCTCATGTTCAGGAAGCAAGGTTGTGCCATCTGCATACAGCAGGTTGTTAGTAAGCCTTCCTTACTCTTCCTTAGTCTTCTAAGTGTATAATAACATAGTCTTTGGTTAATGTTCCCATTCTGCCAGTACCCAATTTATATGCTGTTAGAATATTCAATCTCCATATATTTTACATTCTTTGTTCCAAAAGATCATTAGAAGATTTATAAAGTAATGTAGGTAATGACCCTATTAACAATTCTAGGTGCATGGTAAATACTTAAGAAATGGCAGCAGCTACGGTTATTTAATGTATGTTTTAATGGAGATTTAAACATGGTAATGCCTACAATGTAGCACCATAACAATGACTTCCCAGCATCCTGAGTAAATTTCTTAACTTGAAATATAAAAATGACTCAGCTTCTACTGGAGAATAATGAAAGAATTTTCTACGTGCCTGGTCATGAGTTAAAAAATGTGTAGTGCTCTGAAATGTTTTATTTCCTTATGATGGCTCTCTGCAGTCTATCAAAGAAGGGACTTGATATTTTGAGGAGTTCTAGATGGGCACTCTGGGAAAGGTGGAGCTGTCAATAAGATGGGATGATTAAAGCTTTGCTCATCCTGTTGCCAGGCTATTGCTGTTAAAAGCAAAATGGCATATGTCACAGACAGGGAGAAATGAAGAGTCTGACATCATGGAAAAGAAGAGGTAATACACAGAACTTCAGCTGAGGTGGGATATGACTTTGTTCTCAACATTTAATAATTCATCACAAAGGAAATTTGATTTTTCTACCCCCACTGTCTCTGCCACCCTACTCAAACAGCCGGGGTGCTTTGTGGTCACTTTTCCTGGAAGGTTGTCTGAGGCTGTTAAAAGATTCGTTTTCAAGAATCAAAATTTCTATTTTGTTATTCAAATATGCCACATGGTTAAGAAAATGGGTTTTTTAATAATATAAATTTAAGTTACTGTCCCAGCTCTGCCAGTAACTAATTTATGACTTTACTAACTAGTCGTCCTATATTCAACATGTTTTCTCTGTTGATGCTTTCTTAAGTTGAAGAACTAATTTAATCTGACAGGTATTTAAAATAATTTGACCACTAAGATATATAGTATTAAAACAATGATTTTTCTGGATTCCAAGAAAAACAAGTATAACCTTATTCATCTCAGATTTTTAGTAAAAGAAAAATCTGCCACTTACTTGGAATAAAACACCACAAATCAGGAAGAACACAGTAACAATAGCTATTGTCTAAAGTGGCTTATCTTGATTGATTACCTTTTCAACATTGGTAATATATTATTCAATGATAGGGTATAAAGTTGTTCTTATTAACATTCAAATATTTCTTCACCATTTATTGAATATGGGATCTGGAATCTGATCAGGTTGCCAGAGCAAAAGTTATATATGCTGATTTATGCAAAGACAATCACTTTTGAAAACTTGATAAGCACAGTTAAATTTCCAAAATTATAAAAGCCAAAAAAGATGGCTTGACTAACTTACTGAAGAACATTTTTTAAAGCACACTTAAATGCTACGGTGGCATAAACAGATAAGTATTTTACTGCTATCCAAAGGTTAACAGTTTTAATCTACCCAGAGACATCTGGGAAGAAAAGCTTGCTACCTACTTCCGACAGATTTCAAAAGTTCAGGGTGCTCTGGAATCACCATTCTTCTCAAGGCTATCCATAGTTTGTTATGATTCACATGATTGAATATCTTTGCACAGTCAAGAAAACATCTTTCTGGTATTCTCTGCTTTCAGTCAAGATCTGACATCAACAATAACATCCTTGTCCCCTCCTCTCTTCTGAATCTGGCTTGAATTTCTGGCAGCCCTTTCCTGCTGCAATGTTCTATTACAACATTTTTGAATAATCTTCAGTGTAATCTACTTCCATATGATATTAATATTGTTTAATAATTTCCACCTTTTGTTCTGTCATGTTTCTTTGAAATGGGCACAGAAATTGATCTTTACACAGAATTAATGTTTTATGATTTATCTCGTTTCTAATATCCATTGCAATGGCTGCATAGAATTCACAGATAAAATTCATGACTAAAGTGTTTATTAAGGAAGTTAAGCTTTAATGTGTTACTCTGGATTGACTAGAGAAATAAATCCACAGAGACACCAATACGTGGGTATGAGCAATTGGATATTGAGAAAATATCTGGCCCAGTCCAAATCAAGTCCTTATGTCCAATATTACCCCATTTGTCTGATACTAATACATAAATTCCTCTTTAGAGACAATGATGCAACATGCAGGAAGATTACAGGCTGGTAGGTGAAATGTCTTGTGGATCCAATGGCAGTGGAAGCATCTCCAAGGCTCTGGCTGCCATCAATGTGGCTCCATTTTGCATGTCAACAGGAATGCGAAGCAGAAAGAGTGTGTGTCCCACCTTTGGGGAGGAAGAGAGGCTTCAGAAGGCCATGCCACATGGAGGCATCAGGCTGTGACCTGGTTGACAGGCTAGACTCCACCCCTTCATTTTTATTTATCAAGCTGTCATGAAATTGTGTCACTACCACATGTAATGCCAGTGAAAAATGTTCAGGGTTGAGTTGTTTATATGGACATGTTACTGACTAAGTTCTGTTAAATCAGGCTAACAAATTCCCAAAGACCATACCACTGTGCTTTAATTCTCAATCTGAAGGCACTGAGTTTAAGATTTGTGAGTCAGCAGAGAACCTATAGAGAGGTCTGCAAGGAAGGCCCTGATCCCAACTATGTGGACCGCCCTCCCCTCCCCACCCCCTATGAAGAATGCACTTCAGAGGACAGCACTAGGGCTACAGCCTGGGGGAGAGGGGTGCGTCTGATTATAGCACATGGGAGGAAAAAAAAGGGATGGAGAGGGAGGGGAGGACATCCTGGCCCACCAAACCCCAAGGACGATGTTCCTGCTCAGAGCAGACAATGCACAGAGAGGACCATAGGGCCACCCCCCACCCCCCCGCCCCCTATGAGACATGATGTCCCTCACTAAACCATAGCACTGTGGGTGACAACACTGGGGATACAGTGGGGCAAAATACTAAGGGCATGCAACAGAGCAGCAATGGGAGCAACATGATGAAATCCCCGGGAAATACCAAAAATAGACGTTGGAGACAGTGTGGCATCCCATCAGACTTGATGGGATGGAAAACTCTCCTAAAGGCCAACAAATCGACCTTTAACTATTTGTAGGCTTTTCCATTTTTGTCAGTGGCTTTCATTTTTTTGTTGTTGTTTTGTTGGTCTTGACTTCCTTTTTTGATTTGTTTGGCTTTATCTGGTTTTTGTGCTTATTAATGATTCTGCATATCCATCTGGACAGGCAGGATAAACAATTCAGAGATGAAAAGAACGGGACAAATGGTTCCCGGAGGATATGGGAGAAGGGGAGGTGGGAGAAAGGATGGGGGTGGGGGAAACCAACTCAGGGACAAGGGAACAAAAAGTGAACAAAAATCAACAGAGAGAAATGTGTAGGATGCCTAGTGGAGCTTAATCAAGGGCAATGAAGCATTGAAGAATTACTAAACCCACATGAAGGCCAAAGATGATGGTGGAACAAGAGAAAAGTAAAAGGAAATAGAGGAAAGAACCAGGAAGCAAAGGGTATTTATAGAGGTCTAAATACAGGCATGCGCATATGTAAATATATTTATATACAATGAGTGGGAATAGATCTATGTACTCATATTTATATGTTAAGAATTAAGGTTGAAGATGGGCAATGGACCTCCACTGAAGTACTCTCTCAACACAAGAATACTTTGTTCCAATAATCCGGCACCTTTCTGATATGATCACCGAAGACAAAATGGATGCATAATCAAATGTAGTAAAGAAAGCTGATGTTGCCCGGCTATCAAAAGATATAGTGTCTGGGGTCTTAAAGACTTGAAAATAAACAAGTAGCTATCTAGCTTGGCAGCAGCAAAGCCCACTTGGAAGAAGCACACCAGCCTGTGTGATCATAAGGTTTCAATGGGATCAGATATCAGGCATCTAAGACTGAGAACAAAATCATACCCAATGTGAAGGGGGTGTGGGGGCATGGAGTGGAGACCCAATGCCCATCTGTAGAAAATTGGACATCCCCTCACCCAGGAGTCACAGGGAAGAGATGATGCAGTCAGGGTGCAGTATAGCACCAATGAAACACACAACTTTCCTCTAGTTCTTTGGTGCTTCCCCCCACTATCATGACCTCAACTCTG
Organism: Echinops telfairi; assembly: GCF_000313985.2. Lineage (NCBI taxonomy): Eukaryota > Metazoa > Chordata > Mammalia > Afrosoricida > Tenrecidae > Echinops > Echinops telfairi. The sequence goes on from NW_022103968.1 coordinate 43,950,520, forward strand.
CCTTACAAATTGGATTAGACCAGAATATGCACACTGTTACAGAGAAGAGCCCACAACATGGGGAATTCAGGATAGATAAACCCCTCAGGGCCAACAATGAGAGTAGAGATACCAAGAGGATTAGGAGAGGGTGGGGGAGAAAGGAGGAATCGATCACAAGGATCAAACTATAACCCTTCCCGGGGGGATGAACAATGGAAAAGTGGGTGAGGGGTGATAGAGGACGATGTACAATGTGAAAATAATAATCTATAACTTATCAAGGGTTCCTGAGGGAGGTGGGGCAGGGGAATGAGGGAGAAGAAATGAGGAGCTGATATCAGGGGCTCAAGTGGGAAGAGAATATTTTGAAAATGATGATGACAGTTTATGTGCAAATGTGCTTGACATAATGGATGAATGTATGGATTGTGATAGATGTAAGAGCCTCTGTGTTAGTCTGGGTACATTAGAGAAACAAATCCACAGAAACTCATATGTATAAGAGAGTTTTGTATTAAGGGTAAGTGCACATCCAGAAAACATCCCAACCCAGTGCTGACAAGGCCACGTGTCCAACATTAACCCATATGTGTGACATCAATCCACAAAGTCCTCCTCCATCTCACAAAACACACACAATGATGCCAACTGCAGGAGGAAAGCCGAATCAGTGAATGTGTAAGCATCGTAGCACTGGTAGGGGTCTCCACATGGCTGCTTAAGCACCCAGGGCTGCATTGGGGTAGGTCCATGTGGCTTCTCCTCAGGGATGTCTTTCAGGAGCCTTGCCAGCTGAAGCAGGGAACTGGCTAAGGCAGCTGCACTCTGGTCTGGCCATCATAAAGCAAGAAACTTGAGAACTAGAAAGACGAAGCTCACAGAGTCATTTATCTCTCTGCCCTTCAATTAACCCCACATGTGTTTATCAGCCAGGTTAGCACAATAAACTTTAATTAACTACATCAATCTACCCCTTGTCAACTTGGTATCTGTATATAATTCTTTACCCTACCAATTGCAATTAAGTAACACCTACACCTTAGCCCTAAAATCCTTTGAATATGTTCTCTCACCTATGAAAGTTTGTAAGCCAACTACTTCATGCCTTTATCCCCCAATTTTGGGTATCCAATTTATATACTGCCCACTTACATCAACCCAGTGCTCTGAGGAGACAATCATATTTTTCGACATGAAGAATCTTCATTCCAGTTGGAACTTGTGAAGGCTGCATTCATAAGCAAAGTCAAATCCGGACAAACTATCCATAAAGTCAGCAACAATATGCACCAGTTCACAGGCTCAAAACTCTCCAGCTGGTTGGGTTCTGGTCAACTCAATGTGGTCTGCCTCACTCAGCCTCCACAGTGTACCTATTGGTCACCTTGCCTTTAGACAATGGGCTCTCACCAATACTCAGCAAGCCTAGCCCCCTTGTGCTAGGTCATGAACTTCAGACCAGTCAACCCACTCTCATCTTCTCCTCTACTTCCTGTGAACAAAATCCATGGGTATCAGTGGCCAGACTCAACCTGTCTCTTTATTGCTGAATTTCTCCCTCTTCCACTGAACAAGTAGATCCAGGTGGTTACCTAGCAAGAATTTCAGCCTGCCCACAGGATCCCTTTAAAGTTCAGTCCAAGAGAGGAGTTTTCTTTATGGTTCCAGATTTTTTCCAACTTCTGACAAAGACCATTGGTTCCTGAGTACTCCAAAGTGCTGGGTAGGGCGTATCTTTTCAAAGCTTTCTTTGCAGGCATGGCCTAAACCCACCTAAAGATCCAATTTTAATGGCTGAAAGCAAGTGGGCTTAAACTTCCTAATTTCCTACTTCTCATATTTTCCACAGAAAACAACTGAGTAAACGGTGTGGTTATATCTGACCTCTGGCTAGACAAAGAAGAAAAGCTACCATGACGGAGAGGTCAAATAAATATCTACTCTTCATCTTATGATTTGTTTTCCCAGTACCCCACTCCCAAGGTACCATAATGTGTTAGTCTGGGTACATTACAGAAACAAATCCACAGAAACTCATATGCATAAGAGAGAGTTTTAAATGATAGGTAAGTGCACACACAGAAAATATCCCAACCCAGTGCTGCCAAGCCCACAAATTCAACATTAACCCATATATCTGACACCAATCCACAAAGTCTTCCTCCAAATATAATGTGTTAGTCTGGGTACGTTAGAGAAACAAATCCACAGAAACTCATATGTATAAGAGAGAGTTTTATATAAAGGGTAAATGCACATCCAGAAAACATCCCAACCCAGTGCTGCCCAAGCCCACAAGTCCAACATTAACCCATATGTCTGAGACCAATCCACAAAGTCCTCCTCCATCTCACAAAACACACACAATGATGCCGACTGCAGGAGGAAAGCTGAATCAATGAATGTGTAAGCATCTCATTGCTGGCAGGGGTCTCCACACGGCTGCTCCAGCACCCGGGGCTGCATCGGGGTAGTTCCATGTGGTTTCTCCTCAGGGATGTCTTGCAGGAAGTGAGCCTTGCCAGATGAACCAGGGAACTGACTAAGGCAGCTGCACCCTGGTCTGACCATCAGAAAGCAAGATACCCGAGAACTAGAAAGGCAAGGTGCACCGAGCCATTTATATCTCTGCCCTTCAATTAATCCCACATGTGTTTATCGGCCAGGTAGGCATAATAAACCAACTATATCAGCCTCCAATAAAAGTATTTAATTAAAAAAGAGAGAAAAGATGCCAAAAAAAAATTGTGAGTCAGAAGACCTTCCGTGTTCTTTTAATGTTTCCTGCCTCATTCACTCTTTTGCCTGTAGAATCCTGCAAACTTACAACTTTAGAATTGAATTTGTCCTCAATTAGTTCAGCTTCAGGTATGCTGAATGTGTTCTTGGTTTGGGGTTTTCTAATTCTATGTCTTAGTACATGTCATTATAATACTTTGTCTTCTGTAGATGCCTTCTAAAATTTCCTGTTCAGCTCTTTTGCTTCTTTATTTCATATATTTGCTTTAATTAATCTACCAGCCAGACTAATTTTCAGAGTCTCTTCTGACATCCCACTTTTGTCTTGTTTCTTTCCTACCTTTGTGATGACCTTTTGTTTGCTTCATGTATGCTGTCCTCGGTGTTCTTCCACAGCTAATCACATCTCTTGTTGATGTTCAATGTGTCAAGTCTATGGTCTCTCAATTCATTTATTCTATGCTCAAGGTTGAGCAATTGATTGGGAGATGCTCAAGTTTGAGCAAGTGCATATGAGCAATTGATTGTTCCATAGCCAGCCTTGCTTTGGCTGGTGATATTGAGTTTTTCCATCATCTCTTACCATAGATGCAGTCAGTTCTATTATGTATTTTATCTGGCAAAGCTCACATGTACAATCCCTGGATATGTTATTGGAAAACACATTTGCACTGAAGTAGTTTTGATCTTTTAAAATTCTATCATGAGTTCTCATCTTTGTTTTTGTCACGCAGACCATATGTTTCAATTATTCATTTCAGACTGAAGAAGTTGGTATAATTGTCAATTTCTTCACCAATGGCTTTAGTAGTTGGTACATACATCTTAATAATAGTTGTGTTAACTAGTCTTCATTGTAGGGGTATATATATATTATCATATCACAGAAATCATTGTACTGCAAGATACACTTTTACATGTTCTTTTTGACTATAAATGTGATCGTATTCCTTTCGAACTTATCATTCCAAGTACAGTAAACCATGTGGTTATCTTATTCAAAGCAGCAATACCACTCTCTTTTAGCTCATGAATGGCTAGTATATTGATCTTTACCTGACAGACAATTTTCCTACATCTATTTTTCATACATTACATGTTATAATTAGTATTGGATTGTTGTAGCTCTTTCCTCTCTGAATTGTTCTCCTTCAGAAAATGAAGCTTCTGAAAGCTTTGTGTCATCCATACCATTAATGTTGATTTTATTTTAAGGAACTAGTTCTTGTTTGGTAGTATCTTGATTGCCTTTCAATCTGAGAGGCTGATCTCCTGGCATTGTATCAGACAATGTTTCACAGTCATTCATAAGATTTTCAGCTATATTACATGTTTAAGATGCAAATATTGGTCCCTAGCCCAGATCATCTAATTTGGATTCACTTAAGCTGAAATCTCTTGAATTTTGAAAATAGTTTTAAATTTAACAGCTTTGAAGATAATTCTTATGCAAATACACATCTGAAAATCAATCAGCAAATTATCCACACTCTTCACCGAAAGAATATATATATATTTTTCTAAATAGTGCCTTCAATATTTTGGTCCCCATTAAGATGTTCAAAAACATTTCCAATTATCTGTTGGATGAAGAGAAATTATTAATACAAGCAATCAAGGTCACTACAAAGTCAGGTTTTAGGTTAACTTTGAAGTATAATTTATCACCTTTGACTTCTATAATCTTGTTGAAGGTTTCTACTCAGCCTGAAATGAGCCTTATCCTTTTCCCTCCTGGTGCCTTGGCTCACACTACATCTTCTTGTGCTAGAGATGATCTATTCTGTACTCTTCTCTCTCTCTTGAATGTGTACACAGACACTCGTTCAAATTCAGTACTCCTTAACATTAGCAAACTTTGAGAATCACTTAAGTGTTTTAAAAAGCAAAACAAAACAAAAAGCAATGCTTGGGCCCTCATCTGATCTTTGAATCCGTCTCATGGGGAACATTGCAGCTGCAGATTTACCTGACACCTACTTTATGTCAGTAATGTGCGTGTATTTCTTTGAACTGTTTCTTTCTGACAATCATTGCCAGAACGTTGAAAGGTTTTGGATTTTAAAATGAGGGTATGCTGGAACAATAACTCCTAGAAACTTAAGCTTTATTTTAGAAAACAAAGGCAGCATGCATGCTGCATAGCTTCTGTCATACAGGACTCAAAATGTGCCACACAATGAGGAAGTCTCTGCATGCTTGCCATGCAAAGATTAAGAGAGTCTGTAAGCACAACTACCATAGTCATGTTTGCGTTTGAAACTAACTTAAAGAAGAAGAACATCTGTGGGTTTGGTTATAATCCTAGCTGTCACTGACCGAACTTGAACCTGAACTTGAACCCAAGAGAAGACAAGAAACTGAGTTCTTAGATCATTCATTCTGAAACAAGAAGCAAAAGGACTTCTATTTAAGTGCAGATGACTCTTTCATTATGTTCAGTATTATATTAGTGAATAGTACATGGAATTTATAATCAAATTAAATAAAGAACATACTTATAGTACAAAAACAGACATTAACTTTACCTCTGAAGAGCACAGCTCTGAGGCCTAAAAGAATTTTGATAGCCATCTACTTAATTCTCTTAACAGGTCTGAGAGGCATTCCTTTCCTTTATTTTTATTTTATTTCCCCTCCCTTTCTCCTCTATATTTTTTTCCTTGAAGTCTATGGGAGAACTGAAGGTTAAGACTAAAGGATTTGCACAGGTACAAAGCTAGTATTGACTGGGTCAGAGCCAGGATTTTAATAAATATTCTTTTAAATTTCAAATCCCATATAGTTCCCATTAGGTTTATCTCTCTGCAGACCTTTGTTGTTGTTGTTGTTTATCAGACATTTGTTTAAACTTCAGTAAATCATGTTCACCACCATCATGTCTGTAGTAATTTGACATAATTTGTATAAAAGGGAGAATGATTGCATTGAGACCCATTTCTAATTATATCTAAATGTATCTAAAAACACAAAACTGAAAGAAAGTTTTTCATCGTGGATATTAAAATAAACTTGGATGTTTAAAATCTGAGTCAGAACAGAATCAAAACAATTCAGTCTCCAGTCCTCAAACTAGGAAGGTTCCAGAGTCTGAAAACACAATTTACTCAATCCTTTTTCATTCTTTCCCACATTTGTCAAGACCCATAGGACTGCAGAACACAAAGGGTGAATTCTAAGGTTAAGTGTAGAATTTAGTTAGTAATAATGTATCCATATTATTCAGCAATTGTAATAAATATACCTGAAGAAGGCAGGATATTAATAGCAAAGACAGTCTAAGTAGGCAAGAGGAGAGGTAGAAAAACTCTACACTCTCTGCACCATATTTTCCCTTGTGAATCAGAAACTGCTCTAAAGTAATCTAGTTTTTAATGGTAAAATGCCTAAATACACATTTATCCAAGGATAGACATTGACCAATGTGAAAATGGACAGATGCTAAATATCACTAGTTACTATAAAAATACAAATCAAAAGTACAATGAAAAACATGTTGATACCCACAAACCTGTTGCCTAGAGTCAATCCCAACTCATAGCAACCCTATAGGACACAGTAGAACTACCCCATAGGGTTTCCAAGAACGTAATTTTCATGGAAGAAGACTATCAAATCTTTGTCCCAGGCAGCAGTTGTAAGCATTGAACTTTCAGTTCAGAGCCAGTGCTTAACTACTTCAAGCCAACTAGTGTGTGTGTGTAGATAGATAGATAGATAGATAGATAGATAGAAACTGTAGATAGATAGATATAGATATATCATAAAGCTATACATTATATATGAGTTATATATATATAATAATAACAAATGTTGATGATGATATGGTGAAATTAGAACTTTCAAAAATTCCTTATGAGAATGTAAAATAGCTTGGCAGGTCCTCAAGAAGTTAGTTATTGTTTTACTAAACAATTCAATTAATAGGTATCTACACAAGAGAAATAAAAACATATGTCTGCATAAGAATTTATACATGACTATCTGTAGCAGCCTTTAATTATAATAAAAAATATAAGCAACCCAAATGCCCATCAATTGATAAATGAAGACAGAAAATGCAGTATGTCATGAAATAGTTTTCATCAAAAAATGGAATGAAGTACAAATATATGCATGCTACAACATGAACTAACCTTATAAGCATGCTAGCTAAAATAAACAAGTCACTAAAGGAAAGCTATTGTTTAATTCCATTAATAAGAAACTAGGAACTAGGAAAAGGGTGAAATAAGGATTTATTGCAAGATTATTACAAAACTAGTGTACATGATAATGAAAATGTTCTGGAAATAAATAGTGATGATACTTATACAGAATTGTGGATGTAATTAATGTCACTGAATTTTACACTTTAAATATATTAATGATAAAATTGTATATATTTTGTTCCAATATTGCAAAAAGAGGAAGCAAAAATAAATAAATGCAAATCATTTATTTCCACTAAGTGATTACTTTTGAAAGCCAGGAAAAACAAAACAAAATAATCAATAGTTTGTCATAAAATAAGATTAAAGTAAAGCCATAGGAGATTGGAGAGGTATGAGAGAAGATAAAACAAAGGAGTCAGACGCATTTCAGGGTAGCATGTTCACTTCCTGCATGGCCATGATCTCAGGGGCCAGGTCCGTACCGAGAGCAGGAGGAAGAGAGAGGAGGAGAGCCTCTTTATTTCTGACCAGAGCCGATATATACTTAGGGGCGTGCAAGCCCCCTGATTACAGGTAACCACATACGTCACCGCAAGGGCCTTTATGGTCCTCACAGGAAGGGGATGAGCTAGGGGTGTACAAGTAATAGGAAGGAGAGGGACTAGAAGTACACATGTGACAAGATGGGCAGACCCTAGACCCAAGATGGTAGCCTAACCTTGGTCACCCTTGACCGGGCTTGATCTTCTCTCTGGGCTCTCCTTCAGAGAAACAATCCACTATCCTTATCAGAAGGAGTGGGCCCTACTTAAGGTGCGACACACTGTAGAGTCTGATTGTTCTAGATGGCTGATAACCCTCAGGGACATTGACCTCTAAGCAGCTTGTATTGATCTCAAAGTTATCATGTGATGCATGTAGTGTCCTAGGTTTGGCATATATTTGTGGGACAACTTGGGGAAAAGCTTTTCTGTATCCCACAATAGATATCTAAGAATAACCTGGAGATTTTATATATATATATATATATACACACACACACATACATACATATACACACATATATATATTCCACTATTAATGTTCATGGAATATGTTGTTAAGAAATCCAATGATGTGTTACACTGGACAAATCTGCTGCGCAAGACTTCTTTAAAGTACTGAAGAGTAAAGATGCTATTTTAGAGCTGTCGCTGCTTGCGACCCAAGCAATGGTATTTCCAATTGCCTTACAGGCGTATGAAAGGTGGACAATGAATAAGGAAGGGCACAGAAGAATCTATACATTTGAATTATGGTAAAGGTAAAAAATTTTGAAGGTACCATGGACTTCCCAAAGAACAAACAAAATCTGTCTTGGAAGAAGGACAGCTAGACTGGACCTTAGAACGTGGGTTGCTGAAGTGCATGTTATATATTTTGGACATGATTTCAGGAGAGATCAATCTCTGGAAAGGACATCATGCTTGATAAAGCAGAGGGTCAATGAAAAAGAGAAAGGTGCTGTAGGAGACAGATTGACACCGTGTCTGCAACAATGGGCTCAAACAGAACAATCATTGTGAGGATGGTTCATGACCAGGCAGTGTTTTGCTCTATTATATATAGGTTGCTTACGAGTCAGAACTGACTTGATAGCACCATATCTCCTCCAAAAGCAACAAACAAAAACAAAAACTCAGCACTACAATGACCTGTTTCCTCCCAGTAATACCCATACTCAACTTCCAAGTTATGGAACTGTAAAGTAAAATAATTGTATTAGTTTCTTCCTCTAAAATTATAGCAATTTTACATTGCTATATGGCAGTAATAAAAACAAATGCATTGTGCATGCCTCTATTTGCACATATAATGTAATATTGCTTAAAGCTCTGGTGGCCTTGTGGGCTATGCACTGATTTGCTAACCACAAACTTACTAGCTGCTCTGCAGAATAAAGATGATGCTTTCTACTCTCATAAAGATTGACAGTCTCAGAAATGCGCAGGATCAGTTTACCTCTGTCTTATAGGTTCTCTATGAGTTCAAATCAACCAGATAGCAGAGAGAAAATGACAATGTTATTTTGAAATCCATGTTGCTGCCCAAATCTTGCATAACCACTCCAACACACTGTCTCTAATTCAACTCTATATTCCAGCACTTGCTAAATTTTCTGGGACTGTATCATGGAGGCGAGCACACAATGATATGATATTTTGTTCTTTGATGCCTGATAACTGATCCCTTTGGCACCTCGTGACCACAAGGGCTGGTGTGCTTCTTCCATGTGGGCTTTGTTGCTTCTGAGCTAGATGGCAGCTTGTTTACCTTCAAGCCTTTAAGACTCCAGACGCTATATATTTTGATAGCCGGGCACCATCAGCTTTCTTCACCACATTTGCTTATTCATCTGCGTTGTCTTCAGCTGTTGTGTCAGGAAGGTGAGCTTCATAGAATGCCAATGTAATAGAAGAAAGTATTCTTGCATTGAGGGAGTACTTGAGTGGAGGCCCAATGTCCTTCTGCTACCTTAATACTAAACC
>NW_022103968.1:43961488-44033616 GCF_000313985.2 Echinops telfairi
AGGGAGGGGAGGAATTGATGACCTGATGTCAGGGGCTTAGGTGGAGAGCACATGTTTTGAGAATGATAAGTGCAATGAATGTACAAATGTGCTTTACACCATTGATGTATGTATGGATTGTGATAAGTTGTATGAGCCCCTAATAAAATGAATAAAGAAAAAAGAAAGTCACAAATGTGCTTGACACATGAATGTATGCATTATTATAGGAGTTGTAAGTGCCCCCCAATAAAACGATTTTTAAAAGTTTTTTTCTGGGACCAAGCAAGTGTTCCATAAAAGTGTGATTAATTTAGACATTCCCATTTTATGTTAGCTAGGTCAAGATAAATGGTATCCATCAAATATATATGCTAAAGCATTACATGATGGGCAGGATACAACATCTCACAAAATCAGAATTGATGTAAGATGTTGGGATGGAAATATTTTGGAAATGCCAAAAGTGTTTATAAATAAAAGAAGGAAAATACCTAATATAAGTCTACAGAAAAGTTGAAGTAACAAAAGATAATATGAATGAGAATGATAGATAATATTATGGAGCCTGGGAAGGAAACTCCCAGGATTAAAACTGGACGGAGAGTCCAGGTATTTCATAAAACTACTGAAAGCACTGAGAGATAAATTAATTGGACAAATTTTCCTAAGAATTAATGGTAAAAACCTAACTTAGTGTGGGGCAATGGTGATTAATTAGGGCATAACTTTGGAGTGATAATTCCTAAACAAAGGAAAAGAAAACTGAATTGTGGTGAAGAATATAAAAGGGGAGGGCTATTTAAATAAAAGCAGATATATCATTTAAATGTTTGTGTTGAGACAAATGTGTATCTGTGAAGTGTATCTGTGGTCATTAATACACAGTGTAAGTGGTGGAAAATCTTGAATTAAAAGTCTGAAGGATTAGGCAGTTATGGAGATGTGGAGCAGCAGACTGATAAGCATTAACCTGGTTAGGTTTTATGCAAGTAAAGATGTCAAGGTAACTCAAGGGGCAAAAATGTCAAGGAAGCGCATGAGGAAGCGTGTTGCATGAAGATGTCTGATAAGAGGAAAGTGCCTGAAGCTGATTAGGTTGCAAAGCCAGAAGGGTAGCAGACATAAGGCAGGAAGTTCAGGAACAAAGTGGAATCCAACAGAGGAGCAAGAGCCCCAGAGAGGTACCTGCCTCCTGCAAGTGTCAACTACAAATTTCTAACTATGGGATTGGCCTTCCAGTTTTATCTGTAGCCCTGAATTTTAAAAAGTCTTCTGTTCCTGAGGAAAAGCAGTCTATTTCTAAAGAATTCTCCAGAATAAATGATCGATAGAGATTGATTTTAAAAATCCCTCCTCCTCCAAGTGTGCCAGTATCCACAATAGCAAGTTGTTTACGATGCCAAGATGATGTCTGACACATATACAAGCATATTAGTGACATTTTATAAAAACCAATAGAATAATAAAATGATCATTGGGGGTGCGGTGGTTGTAAAATAACAGAAAAAGTCATATTCCTCTCTCCACTATTATTAATTTGGGAATAAAAATTAGGCTATGACAAAAAGCAGCAAGGATGTCAAACCTGAAGTGGAGTCTTAAAGGATGTAAAGAAAACTGTGAAATGGTAATCGTTGACATCTTAGGTAATGTTGGATGTGGCAGTTACATAATCTGTCAACTTGAGTGAGGGGGTAGAGTCTAGTTTGCCAGTCAGGTCATAGCCAATCATGCCTCTGTGGGCCTGGCTTTCTCCTGAGGATTCTGGGAACTCCTGCCTTCCTCCCTCTGCTTGGTCTTCCTGCTGACAAGCCACATGGAAATATACTGATGGAGCCAGAGCCCTGAACTGCAAGAGCCATGTGGAGACCCCAGCCAGTGCTGAGATGCTTTCACCACCACTGGATCCACAAGACTTTCCACCTACTGGCCTGTGATCTTTCTGCATTCGGTGTCATTGCATGTGTTGTGTTAGTCTGAAAAAGAATTTATAGACTAGTATCGGACATATGGGCTAATATCGGACTTATGGACTTGATCCAGACTGGACTGGAATGCTTTCTTAATTTACCATTTATATGAGCCCTCTCTTATACGCATATGAGTGTCTATGGATTTGTTTCTCTAGTGAACCCGGACTAAAACATTGGAACAAAAGTAAAAGGACAAAAAAGAAAAGACCCAATATCCTACATGCTAAATTGAGGAAAATGGTAAAATGCCAGGAAATCTGACAATTTAAAGAACAGATGTGTATTTCATGGTAAGGATCATTAAGTGTATTTGTCCATAGTTAAGATATATTTGACATATTTTTAGGGAAAAAAATTACAAAGTGTCATTTTGTACTCACCTTGGAATTATTCTTGTTTAAAAGAACAACTTTCTTTTATGACAGTCTCTGTGCAAGGGAAGCTGCATTATCACATTAAAGCCCAAAGGTGAGAAATCTGTAAACATTGTGCATTGAGCTAAAAGCCAAAATTGCTGAGGCAGAAAATGCATGTTGTACAATTTCAATATAAATTGCAGATCAAATAGTGCTCCGGATTGACAGTGGCCTTCCCATCCAAAACAAATTGTATTCCATTTAACATCTAAAATGTCAGAGTGGGTTATGCTGTGTGCTTGGGTAAACTATCCAACTTTTTAAGCGGTAATCTTGTCTTCCATATATGTCTTTTGACCTTCAGATCATCAGACTTTGTATCTAGCAGGGCAAAGCAGTGGTTTATTTTTACATCCATTACAGCTGAGATGAGATATTTGCATTTTTTTCTGTGACTGTATTCACTTTGTAAGTCAACCAAGAGAAGTTTAATTTGTGCTTATTTATTCATACTAAGTAGTTACATATGAGACAAAACACTTGCAGCAATCCAGTTAATGAGAAATATTTGACTAGAAGAACAAGGAAATTCATTTCCTCATAAAGTCAAGAACAGTCACATAGATAAAAATTATAGCTAGCATTTATTGGATACTTACTTTGCTAGATGCTTATCTGCTAAACCTCACTAGATAGCTATTAAAAATTAGTTGAACTATCTTATTCTCTGAAAATATTATGTAATGGGTATGCAATGAATGCTTTCTGGAGAGATTTTTTTTTTTTAATATTCACAAGCCATACTTCGTTTCTATTGTTGCTTAAATCAGTCTTTCTGTATGTGCGTTTCAGCTGCATAGTCACCTGAAAATAACATTGAGAACGCAAACCTTATAAACTATTCCATTCATGGAAACTCAAATACAATTTCATTGAAGGGAAATGACAATGAAGACCAAAGGAAAGAGGAGAAAAGATCTGACAAGAAGGAAATGTACTGCACTCTATTAGATAATGTGCTGTGGAGTCACACTTGGTGTTGAACATCATCTCTGTCAATGACCACCATGTGGATTTGAGGGGCTGGTAGCACCCCTACTGTTATCTTTGCCTGGGATTTTCTGCCTCTGTGTATGTCTACTCTCCTCACAAACCTTATTTACTTGATGAGTAATTGCTTACTTCTCATAATATTCTTCAAACATAACTTCTCTCCCAACACTGAAAACATTCCATTGCATTAACTTTTTCAAGCTCTGTGTCTAGTGCTATATATGTAAGAGGGGGTACCCACCCCCAAAACTGGATTTTTTTTCTTCCAAAGTTATGTACATATTTATTTATTTACAAAACAAGCTTATCACTTTCAAAGTAATCTCCATTACACTTAATACATTTGTCAAATCTACAATTTCATTCTTGGACACGTTTTCCAAACTCATCTATTTGGATGGCTGACAGCACCTCTCATTTTTTTCTTTACCTCTTCTATATTATCAAATCACTGTCCTTTCATGATCTTCTTCATTTGTGTAAACAAAAAGAAGTTGCAAGCAGTGAGGTCAGGGGAGTATGGTGTTTGGGGCAAGAGAGGCTGTTCTTTGCCAAAAACTGGTGCACTGAGATGGCTGCATGAGACGCAATGGTGGCAAAACCAATCCCCTCTCAGCCACAAATCAGGCCTTTTTTGTCAATCTTGATAATGCAATCTTTTGAGAACCTGTAAATAGAAAGCTCCCTTAACAGTCTGACCTGGTGGAATGAACTTCAAATGCAGTACAAGTTGACATTTTCATCCATTCAGGAAGTTGACAGAAGTCCAGAATGAGATTTGTCATCAATCTACATTTCACCCTTTTTGAAATGAGAAAACCATTCCTACACTTGAGTTTTTCCCATAGCACTGTCCTCTTAAACTATGTTAAACATAACACTTTCTGCAGCATTTTTCTTGAGCAGGAAACAAATTTTCACAGCTGCACACTGTTCTCTTAAATCAGCAATCACAAATCATGAGGTTTGAGCAAAACTGCTCTTCCAAAAAATTAACAGTGACCAGAGAAAACCTTCCCAGCCGACACCACTGGGTGCACTAATTCAGAGCATGTTGCTGGATGCTCGCTTAACAGGAAAAAATGCATACTACAAAAGTTCTGCTTAGCCCATTGCATCTGTTTGACTTTATTTTTGGCGGAGAGGAGGGTACCCCTGTATATATAAACTTATTTTTCTCCATTAGAATAAATACACTGAGCAGGAAAATAAAATTGATTAGAAGCTTAGAAATACGATATCAGAATCTTTTACTGCTACTTTTATAAACACAAATGGACCCTGATGGTGTAGTGGTTGCGTGTTGTGCTGTGATCAGAAAGGTCGGGGGTTCAAAACCCATGGCCACTACGAAGGAAGGTCTGTTAAAAAACACTAGCCACTTAGCAATAGAAAGATACAAGGCTTTCTTCTTGTATAAAGAGCTATAGTCTCAGAAATCCACGAGGGCAGCCCTACCCTGTCCTGTAGGGCAGTGATGAGTCAGAATGAACTCCTTCGCAGTGAGTTTGGGTTTTCATATGCAAACATACTAAACAGATGATAACACCACTACTATTTTGAACACTTCACTGAGAATACAAAATAGTGAAAAGAAATACTACATTAGGAAAAATAATGTAATTTATGAATTATGTAGGTCTGTACATATGCTATGATGAGCCTTGGTAGCATAATGGCTAAGAGTGGGGCTGCAATGCGAAAGTTCTGCAGTTTGAAACCACCAGCCATCCTGGTGTGGGAGAAAGGCCAGGATACCAGTGAGTTTGGTTTGGGGTTTTGGGTGTATTGGTATAGATCAAATGCTTGGGGAGCCTTCATCAGGGAGCTAGCCAATCATTTCTGTGATAGAAAGTTAAAGACATAACATATAGACCTGTCATTTATAAATATGGACCAGAAGAAAGAGCAACAAGGATCATTGCTTTGGGCCAGAATGGGCCTAAGGAAATCTCAGAATCTTCCAGGGACCACTATGATGTTGAAGTGCAATAAAGTTTTCTCTGGGTCAAGTGCGAACTGGCAGTCTTGAAAGGCATCTGATTACCCGAACGAGAATGCTTCATGTGTGTATAACAATAATTTGAGATTTATAAGGGAACAATGAATTGTGCCCATTCTGACCCCACCACACTGAGGTAAAACACTACGGGTGTGTAACAGAACAGCAAGGGGAACAAAGCAACGAAGTCCCGAGGGAATACCAAAAATAGACTTTGGGGCCAGGTGTGGTGTCCCATCAAACTGGAGTGGAAAACACTCCTAAAGGTCAACAAACAGACCTTGAACTATTTACAGGCTTTTCTTTTTCTGAAATTGGTTTATTTATTGTTGTTATTATTTTGTTTTCTTTTGTTGCTTTGTTTTGCTCTGTCTTGTTTTTGTGCATATTGTTATCTTTGCAGGCTTATATCCATAAGATAGGTGGGATAAACAACAGGACCAATGGTTCCAGGGGGACATGGAAGAGAGGGAGGTCGGGGAAAGGAAGTGGGTGCTAATAAACCCAGGGACAAGGGAACAACAAGTGATACAAAATTGATGGCGAGGAGGGTGTAGGAGGCCTGGTAGGGCTTGCTCAAGGGCAATATAACTGAGAGGAATTCCTGAAAATCAAATTAAAACGAGCATAATAATGGGATAAGAGTTAAGTAAAAGGAAATAGAGGACAGAACTAGGAGGCAAAGGGCATTTATAGAGGTCTAAATACAGGCAGATGGACATTGGACCTCCACTCAAGTACTCCTTCAATGCAAGAATACTTTATTCTATTAAAGTGGCATTCTATGATGCTCACCTTCCCAACACGATTGCTGAAGACAGAGGATGCATAAGGAAATATGATGAAGAAAACTGATGGTGCCTCGCTATCAAAAGATATAGCATCTGGAGTCTTAAAGATAAACAAACGGCCATCTAGTGGAGAGCAACAACACCCACATGGAAGAAATACAACAGCCTGTGTGATCATGAGGAGTAAATAGGATCAGGTATCAGGCATCAAAGAACAAAAAAATCATGTCATTGTGAATGAAGGGTAGTGCAAAGAGAAAACCCAAAGTCCATCTCTAGGCAACTGGACATCCCCTTACAGAAGGGTCTCCGGAAAGAGATGAGCCAGTCAGGTTGCAGTATAGCACCAATGAAACATACAACTTTCCTCTAGTTTTGTAATGGTTCCTCCCTGCCAACTATCATGATCCCAATTCTACCATACAAAATCAGCTAGACCAGAGGTTGTACACTGGTACAGATAAGAGCTGGAAGCGTAGGGAATCCAGGACAGACAAACCCCTCAGGACCAATAATGAGAATAGTGATACCAGGAAGGTAAATGTAAGGTGAGGGGTGAGAAATGGGGACCCGATTTCAAGGATTTACATATAATCCCCTCCCTGGGGGATGGACAACAGAAAAGTGGGTGAAGGGAGACATCAGACAGTGTAAGACATGAAAAAGATAATAATGTATAAATTATCAAGGGTGAAGGAGAGAGGGAAGGTGGGGGAGAGTGGGGGAAAATGAGGAGCTGATACCAAGGGCTCAACTAGAAAGAAAATGTTTAGAAAATGATGATGGCAACAAATGTACAAATGTGCTTGACACAATTGATGTATGTATGGATTGTGATAAGAGTTGTATGAGCCCCTAATAAAATGATTTTTTTAATAAAAAAAAGAGGGGGAGAGTTCGAGAAAATGCCTTAGTTCATGATGACTGGAAGTTCCAATGGGCAGCAGACCTGTAAAGTCCACAGTCCCTTTTGGAAAAAGCACCAATATATCCCATGAGGGAAAATAAATCCAAGTATTGTCTTTAAATATTCCTGAAAGAGATTTTTATTTCTGTTGAAGGTTTGAGGGATGAATTAATGTATAATAGAAAACTTAAAATAGACTACAAATGTAACATTATACTATATACTACAAAAGTACAGTATACTTCAAATGCAATAATATTCAACAATTTATAATAAGTGATTCCACGGCAATGTTCTTTCCCATCGAGAAGAGCACAATTTCTGATCCATGTGACAAAAGAGAAAATGAGAGGATTTTTTCTGAAGTGGTTTTCTTTATATTTCAGTATATAATTTTCAAGGAGAATAGTATGACATTCAATTTTTATTCTGCAAATATTTTAGCATAAAATGTAGTCACCATTAATTATTGATTAAAACTTTATTGAAGTACATTTGTTGTAATACAAAATAGGTCTCTTAAAGATGTGAATGAATATAGGAAAGCATAGTAAAAATTCGTTTTCTTTGAAGTATGTCCAATATAACAGCTTATCATAGAGTAGTTAGACACAGAGCCCCGAGGACATATTCAGAACTAAGCTGGGAGTTTGCCTTGAGGATGTATTAACCATTCAGTGCCACACTATAGTAAAGCCACAGCCCTTAAACTTTTGTGCCTCTATTGATGTTAGTTGTTGTGGGTGCTAACTCATGACGATAGTCTATAATCAAAATAAAGGTTGCCTGGTATCACTGTTATGCCATTACAGCCATTGTGTTAAACTCTCTCAGTAAGGGTATCCTATACATTCATTGAACCTCCTCTGCTTTATGAAACTCACTGCTGCCCCTCGGAGTCTCCCTGCCACAGGCTCCAAAGCATCTGGTCTCAGCCACCTCCTCCACTTCAGATGGAGATCTTGATCATTCTCTTACAAAGCCCTTGGATTTCTCTCTATGTCCCAGGTGTCTCTCATACACAGAGGAATGGCTTTGTTAGAGGGGTGGTTGTCTTTTAGCAGATTATACCCCTGAGTTAGTTAATTGTGCCAGCCTGGCTAATAATCACATGTGGGGCTAATTGAAAGGTGGAGGGATAAATGGGTGGTGAGCCTCGCCTTTCTAGTTCTCGGGTCTCTTGTTTTGTGATGGTTGCACCGGGTGCAGCTGCCTTAGCAGTTCCCTGCTTCAGCTTGCAAGACTGACTTCCTACAAGACATCCCCAAGGAGAAGCCACATGGACCTATCCTGATGCAGCCCTGGGTGCTGGCGCAGCCATGTGGAGACCCCTGCTAGTGCTGAGATGCTTGTTCGTTCACTGACTCAGCTTTCCTCCTGCAGTCAGCATCATTGCCTCTGTTTTGTGAGGTGAAGGACTTTGTGTACTGGTGTTGGGTATGGGTTAATGTTGGACTTGTGGGCTTGGGCAGCATTGGGTTGGGATGTTTTCGTGATGCACCTTTTCTTTACATAAAATTGTCTCTTATCCATGAGTTGCTGTGCATTTGTTTCTCCAAAGTACCTAGACTAATACAACCCCCAAGAGACCACTCCCCGGAGAAGGACATCATGCTGGGTAAAGTAGAGGGTCAGCGAAAAAGAGGAAGACCCTCCAGGACATGGATCGATACAGTGGCTGCAACAATATACTCAAACATAATAACCACTGTGAACATGGCACAGGACCTAGACATGTTTCTTTCTCTATAAATCAGGTTACTGGGGGTCAGAATTAACTCGACAGCAACGAGCAATCAGCTAGAAAGTAGAGAAGGCTGGGTGAGACAGTGGAGGGTAATCCATTACATGGCCACACAGAACTCACAAGTATGGGATTCATTGTGAAGTTAACAAATTATGATTCATGTGAGAAATGCTCATGAGACAGTTTTTCAGAAAGGACACTTTCTTCTATGACATGCTGATAGATAGGTCTCTCTCTGGCCCTCAGCCATTTGGCATGACTTCTGCCCTGTTCAGCCAACAGGACAAAGCACTTTCAGGGCTGTGAATAAATGC
Organism: Echinops telfairi; assembly: GCF_000313985.2. Lineage (NCBI taxonomy): Eukaryota > Metazoa > Chordata > Mammalia > Afrosoricida > Tenrecidae > Echinops > Echinops telfairi. The sequence goes on from NW_022103968.1 coordinate 43,970,614, forward strand.
CAAAGGCATGCCATTCTGTTAAGTCGTAGCTCACAATCACTCAGTTCCAGCATCTTCCGTCAGTAGATTCAGCTCCCTCAATGAAGTGGCCCGGTGGACTCCATTTGTTTCATGGGCTGAAAAGTCCACTGTTCTGCCTCCCACTCCGGCTCCTGTTGATGCCTCTTGTTTCTGATGTTGCTGCTATTCTTCAGCTCCTATGGTGTAAACGTTCTTTGCTGGATCACGGAGATCTAATCTCAGAGTCCAAAGGACGAACTCCAAGGGACATGCTAGCTCTTCTTTCTTGCTGGTAGTAATATCCCCTTCCCACTTCTGATTTGGCTCATTTTATACATAACAGGAGGGCAATCATAATTAACTCCTACTAACAATTGATACAACTGATAATCCAGTGAGTATTTTCTTCTACCTTTTAGCAATCCCATCAGGAACAAAAAACAGGTTTTCAATAGAAGTAACAAAGGCTATGAATAGAAGAACTAAATAAAATAATTCCCTGCATTACACGTTTTTTTCAGTTCACAGTTTACTTTCCCTCTTACACTCTCTCCTTCTTAATCTGTTGCTTCTTTTCATCTTTCCTTTGATTTCACTTATAGAATTATTGAACCAACAAAGTTGTCAAAAGCAACAAAAAAAATTCCCCTAACTATGCTGAACCAAACTATATGGTTTGTTGTAGAATAATCAATGCTCATTTCAGAAAATAATATTATTAAATGTCAGTAGATTTAAATCTGCATATTATTTTGATGTCCAGTAATTGCTTTCTTCAATGAGAATTTAGAATTAATAAGAGTGAACATGCTGAACAACTGAAATTGTTGTATACTTAAGAATATGCAACTAAACACCTTACCCTGCAAAGCCTGTAATGGGCTTTAATATCATATTACATACCTTTCATATGTATAATATGATGCATACTGATTTTTCTTAATTATGGTGGTGAAATGAATTAAGTTTCTCAAGGCTAACAGACACATCAGCTGTTCAAACCCACCAGGAGAGAATGATGAGGCTGTCTGCTCCTGTAGAGTAGATTTCATCTCATGTACTTTGAACATGTTATTGGGAGAGACCAGTTCCTCAAAAAAGTCATCATATTTAGTAAAACAGAAGGGCAGAAAGAAAAAGACCATCAAGGAGGTGGTTCAACACAATGGCTGTAGCAATGGGCTCAAACATAACAATTATGAAGACAACACAGGGGTGGGTTGTGTTTTCTTCTGTGGCTTATTAGGTCTCTATGCGTTGGAACCAACTTCAAAGCCATCTGACAACTTGGAGATCTGGAGAAAAGTACACACACACACACACACACACACAAGATTGAGCCATTAGTAGGAAAAATTGTATCTATCAAAATGATAGTAGTGTAGTATTAGGTTTCTGGAGTGGAATATACCTTAGTTCTTGCTACAGGGCACTGAAGGAATTCACATCGCGGAAGCACTTTTGTAAACCAAGTGAGTTTCTATGAAGGATGCATCCTAATTCTGGAAAGCGTGCCAGACCACATGGAAGTCGCTTTGGGGTTCGCAACTGGGCGCTGAAAATCACATGGAAAAGAACACCCACATCTGTGGAACTGAGGAATCCCTGTGGACCAACAGCCAAGAGACTAAGAGCCTGTGGGCCCCAAGTAAGCCTGGAACGAGTCCTCGAGGGGACACGCAGGAGCCCGCACGTGATAGAGACACCCACCCTCCCCATGCCACTGAATAGGAACAGAGTGAGAAAGAGAGTTGGCCTCCCTTTTTTAACATCTTTTAGCCGGGCTATTTTAACACTTCTGGATGGGGAGGCATGGCTGCATGTATCGGTTGACCCCATTGGCTAAGTTTAGGTCCACCTGTGTGGTGTCTTGGTCCTAGGTGGAGGCTAGGTATTAGGTTTCACCTGAGCTAGGGGGTTTCGTTTGCGCATGCCCAGTTTCAGATTTTCCCATAGGTGGCCAATTAGTGTGCCTGATATCTTTCCAACCCCTGTATTAGGGCCATTTGCAGGTATTGGGTCGACACCCCACTTTGTCCCTAAAGCTAGCTACCTTACAATACCATGCCATACTCTGTCATGATAGATTCTAAATCATTTCAGTCTCTTTGGGCTGACGCTTCCTATCCTAATTTCTAAGTAGCACTCTGGCAATACTTCCTCCAAGACATATTTGTTTGTTCTTTGGGCACTTCATCATACTTTCAATATTCTTTGCCAACAACACAATTCAATCACATCAATTCTTCTTTAGTCTTCCTTATTCAAGGTCCAAATTTCACATACATATGAGGCACTTGGAAATACCATAGTTTAGGTCAGTCACACCTTGGTCCCCAAAGTAACATCCATGCTCATGGAAGAACCTCTCCCAAGATTGATTTGTGTGACCCCATTTTAGAATTTTGAAATGCTGTCCAGGCCTCTCATCCCTAAAGTATGTAACCTCTTTCCCTCCATGCCTGGCTTTGCCTGGCTATGGGCTTTGCAGTGAATTATTACCTAACTATCAACATCCTCCTGTTCTTGGAATGTGCCCTTACCCCTTGCTTTCCATTGCCTATTAAGTTAAGATTAACGCCTATCTTAACTTCTATAAACCGCTTTCTAAAGTGAATGCAGACCCCCTCAACCCCACCTCCCCCTCCTCTTGTGAAACCTTCTGCAGTTTTGTCCTTATAAACCTTGTCTGAATATTGCTGATGCCTCGGGAAATTTCTTAGAGACTTGAGTAATCCCGATGATGGCCAGCTAGAGTAAAGGCTCCCAATTCAGACAGAAGGAGCATTATAGTGGTTATTGCTTTCTTGTGACAAGCAACACTCATCGAAACATATAAGACCTCGTGCAGATTTACCCAATGCATTGCAGTTTTTGATCTCTTGGCTTCTGCTTCCTTAAGCACTAGCTTTATATCCAAGCAAGGTGACGTCCTTAACAACTTCAATTTTTTTTTAATCTCCTGTTTATTACGATGTTATCTATTGGCTGAGTTGTGAAGATTTTGGTTTTCTTTACAATGAGTTGCAATCCATACTGAAGGCTACAATCCCTAATCTTCATTAGCAAGAGTTTTGCATCCTTTCACTTTCAGCAATCAAGGTTGTGTCATTTGCATACCAAAGGTCCATGGTCTCTAAAAAGACTTCCTCTGAACCTAGTATTGCTTTATTCTCCATCTAGAATTCCAGTTGCTCAGACTATTTACTAAGCATAGAGATTGAGCAGGGATAGTGAGAGGATATAACTCTGGATTACATGCTTTCCGACTGTAACTCATGAAGTATTGTCTGGTGGCACAGGGCTTATGAGCTGAGCTGCTAACTGAATGTCAGCAGCTCAATCCACCAGCTGATCTTTAGGAGAAAAATAGGGTTTTCTACTTCCATATACAGTTACAGTTTTGGAAACCCACAGGAGCAGTTCTGCCCTGTCCTGTAGGGTCACGATGAGTTGACATTGACATGATGGTGGTGAAAAAGTGAGTATTCCCTTTCCTGCCCAAACAACTATCTCTTGAGCCAGGTCCAAGTTCCACATTAGCACAGTGAGTTGTTATGGAATTCTCATTCTTCTCAATGCTATGCATGGTTTGTGATGAGCCACAGAGTCAGATGTCTTTTATGGTGGAGTGAAATTCCTTAATAGTCCATGTCCCAAGAAATTCCTCTTCTATCCACATCTCTTTAACTCCCACCAAATGCAAATAGAGCATATGTAACACTACTAGAGGGAGTTTGTCAGGTTTAGTTGCCACGCTCCTAGTTATAAGGATGAGACGTCTCAGCCCCAAGAGAGAAATCCCAGGACCAAGAACAGAAAAGCACCTGTGGAGCATGTTCAAGATCTCTGTCTGAGGTGGAGGAGGCCTAGACCAAAGACACCAGAGCTGTGGCATAGAGACCACGAGATAGAGCAATGGAGTCACACCAAGACCAATGAGATCGTGAGATGGAACAGGAGTAGCGTGGAGACTACAAGACTGAAGCACAACAAAGGGCAGCCTTCCTGATCCATGGAGGCAGAAGCCAAGGGATCACTTAGCTGAGAAACTGAGAACCAAGGGCTTTCCGAGGAGAGATTGACCAAGAAGAGGCTTTGCTGTGGGTAAATAACTGTATTCTTACTGTTTACTGATCTAAACGTGGTAATTTGTTAACTTCCCTAAATCTCCCATAATTGTGAATGGTTTTTGAGTTCTATGGGGCCACTGCAAGCCCAGCACAGATGTAGAATGAGTGTAGAGAAAGGACACAGTTGGTGTCAGAAGAAGTAAAGAAGGACAGAGGTGGGAGGCTTATCTCCCTTCTGCCTCCTGGTAATATAGGAGCATGGAGGAGGTCAAATACAGCCTCTTCACCCTTTTTCATGCTTTTTTATTGTCAATAAAATGCAAATAAGCATTTTTCTGATATCCGCAGCTTTCAGCCAAAATTCTTTTGATGTCAACAATGATATTCCTCCTGTCTCTTCCTATTCTGAATCCAGCCTGAATTTCTGGCAGCTCCCTGTGAATATTCTGCTGCATCCATTGTTGTATGATCTTCAGCAAACATTTACTTGCTTGTGATAGTAATGATATTGTTTGATGATCTCCAAATTGTGTTGTGTGACCTTTCTTTGGAATGGGTACATATATGGGTCTCATCTTGTGAGTTAGTTCAGGTATCTATCTTCTGAATTTCTTAGCATATGTGAGTGGGTTACCAGGTTGTCTACACTCACAGCCAGAAGACTGGATGCCCTATAAGCCTGAGCTTGTGCCAATTTTTCTGCTTGTTCCTACAGCAGTGAATTCATACAGTATTTGTCACTAGGGCTATATTTTCAACTACTGTTTCTTCTTCTTTTGTTTCTTACTTTTGCATTTCAATCACCAACTACTTGTGTATGTTGGGTCAATTCCATACTAAAGAAGTTGGTAGGATTCTTAAATTTCTTCATGACAAGCTTTAAGATTGGTGGGTAAATTTTAAAAATAGTTGTTTGGGCTGGAACTCTTTGTATTCAAGTAGATGTCATCGTGTCAAAGGCAGTACCTGACACACTACTATTAATAAGGTTTTTCAGTGGCTAATTCCTGAGAAGTGGACAACCCATTTCTTCTTCTTTGACTATTCTCAGTCCAGAAGCTCAACTGAAACCTGTTCACCTTGGGTGACCCTGCTAGTATTTGAAATACCGGGGATATAGCTTTCAGCACCACAGCAACACACAAGCCAACACGCTAACTGGTAGTTCTTTACCTTTAGAGCAGATTAAATATATTTAAGCTGCATTTATTAGTTTCTAATTATACAAAAGAAGTACCTCCTCCAGTCACTGCCTGTTTTCCAAGTTACTATTTAGTTCTTACAGTTTTATATTATTTCAAAGGATGTGAGAATATGAAGAATACTATATTGTCATCCTTTTGTGAGTGTGTTAGTCCCGGTTGACTAGAAAAACAAATTCATGTACACTCATATATGTATAAGAAAGAGCTTTATATAAAAGAGTAATTGTATATTAAGAAAACATCCCAGCTCAGTCCACTTCAAGCCCATAAGTCCAATATTAACCCATATGTCCGATACCAGTCTGTAAATTCCTCTTCAGATTCATGCAACACATGCAATGACAATTACTGCAGGAAGACCACAGGCCAATGGGTGGAAAGTCTTGTGGATCCAGTGGCGGTGGAAGTATCTTAGCGCTGGAATGGGTCTCCACTTGGCTTCTCCAGCTCCAAGGCTCTGGCTGCTATCAGCATAGCTGCATGTGTTTTGTCAACATAAAGACAAAGAAGAGTGTGTCTCCTACCTCCAGGGAGGAAGACAGGAGTTCCCAGAATCCTTGGCAGAAGGCCATGCCCAAACAGAGGCCTCATTGACTATGACCTGATTGACAGGCTGGACTTCACCCCTCTGCCAGTTGACAGGAGATCATGTAACTGCCACAGTGAATTTTTAATAGCTTTCAAATAGGAAGTAACGTATTCCTGAAATGAAAAAAATCTACTGACTTCAATAGGAGCCCTTGTGACATATTGGGTTAGTATTGGCTACTAATTGCAAGGACAGCAGTTTGACCCCATTTAAAATCTTCAAAATTTACATAGGCAGTTCTACTTTTTTGTAACAAAGTTTAGAACATTCTAAAAAATTCACAGTGAACAAAATCACAAGTGGATAAAGTTTAGGAAGTCCTGGGTGTGTGCCAGCATACAGGAGGAAATGAAAATGAACAGGTTAAATATACAGCTTAGACTTTGGAACAGAGATTCTGACTAGAGATTGGTGTTTTAGTGACTAGGATTTTTAATTATGTGTTCTGAACCCTATGGGGTTATGCACCATAACTTTAAGCTCTGTAAAAAGGTCACTTTCTTTGACTTGTGGGGCTTGTGTGTTGCTGTGATGCTGGAAGCTAGGTCACTGGCATTCCAAATACTAGCAGGGCTGCCCAAGTGGACAGTTTTCAGCAGAGCTTTCAGACGACGAACAGAATGTCAGAGGAACTGGCTCTCCACTTCTGAGGAAGTGTCCACTGAAAACCTGATGGCTAGCATTGATATTGAACACCCCACCATCAGATATTGAACACCCCACCATCAGATATTGAACACCCCACCATCAGATATTGAACACCCCACGCACAGCAGCAGAACATTGTCGGCCAAAGTGCCAGAAGATGAGCCCCTCAAGTTAGAGGGCGCTCAAAAGCTGACTGAGGGAAAGCTGTGTTCTTCAAGTGGAGTAGACCACCCACCATGGGGCAAAGCCTTCAAGTGAAGTCTTCGGGGCCGTCATTTGGTAATGCAGCATGGATAGAAAACATTGAAAACTATCAAAAAACAAACAAACAAACCGGTCTTGGAAGAAGTATGGCCAGAAAGCTTGTTGGAAGCAAGGATGGTGAGAATTAGTCACCCATACTTTGGACCAGGGAGACCAGTCAGTAGAAAAGGATATTAGGCTTATTGTAGTAGAGAGGCAGCCGAAACAGGAAGACCCTGAACAAGATGTATTGACGCAATGACTACAACAAGGGGATTGAACCTAAGGACAACGGGGAGGATGTCGCAGGACCAGGCAGTGTTTCCTTCTCTTGTACACAGAGTCCCTGCCAGTTGGCACCCACTCAGTGGCATGTAAGAACAAGAAGTATGGCAACTTTCTACTCAAAGGACTCGGAGCTGACTAACAAGGTGGCTTTGGGTTAGCAGAGAAAAGGAAACCCTGGTGGTATTGTGGTTAAATCGGTTGGCTATGAATCCAAAGCTTGGTTTCAAGCTAAGCAGAAGCACTGTTAGCAAAAGATGCAGCAATTTGTTTCCTGGTTTTGTAAACATTAGAGGCTTGGAAACGTGATGAGGCAGTCTTAGAGGGCTGGAACGGGGTGGCTGTGAGTCAGAATTGACTTGATGGCATTGGGTTTATTTAGGGGTGGAGGACTAGATAAAATATGGGACACCTGGTTAAATGTTACTATCAGATATATTGGTGTTAAGTATAGCCATACATATTTGGGATAAACTTAAATACAACAAAATATTCATCTTATTTTAAAATTTAACTTGGCTGAGTTTTTTTTTTCTCCTTTGCTAAATTTACAACCATATGTTAGCACTACTGGGGAGATTTTAGAAATGCAGTATGGCAAGCTCTCTCTCATGTCTACTGATTTACAATCTGAAATTTAAGAACAACCCCAGATGATTCATATGTACATTAACATTTGAAAAGAACTAAAAAATACAAGCAGAACCCTTGACTTATATATGATATTTCTATCTTTCTCTCTGCTGTACAAAGAGCTTTGAATAGTAATTACAGTTAGCTTATGTGAGCTTGTTGACATTTTGCAAAAATAACTGACAATCATATGGATAATTTGACTTCAGGATCTGAAAAATCTATTTGATTTTTGCCCAGCCTAAAACTCTGACTACCTATGCAATGTAGCTGACCAGTTTGCTTCTTAATTGGCCACTCTTTCTATACAACTAATTAGCCTGCTACCTGCTCTGTTATACAGAAGTAGTGTGAGAGCAGTCATCATGTACTGGTAGCACAGTGACTAAAAGCACTTGACTGCAACCCTGAAGGATGATGGTTTGAACTCACCAGCAGCTCCATGGAGGAAGGATGTGGCCGTCTGTAAGGACTGGAAAGATACACAGCCTTGGAAGTCATAGGAGGCAGTTCTACTCTTTTTAGTAGGATCACTATGAGTCAGAGTTGACTTGATGGCAGTGGGTTCATCATGCTTCAAGAACTGTGCTCAGTGCTTTAGAAGCATAGTCATCTTCAAGTTCACTCTAGCATGGCAAGTGTTCTTTTATATGGTCGAGAAAACTGAGGCTCGGTGAGTGCACTTCACTGTATCACGTGGGTGGGAAATGAATGGCAAGGTCCTAAACTCCCTATTTCTTCACGGGTCTTTCCACTGCAACTAACTGTCTCAGACTTTAATTCCATTACACTGGCCTTTACTCTTCTGCTTGCCTCTTGATTTTCTTGAACTGTTTCAATGAAAGACAATTGAGGGCTTTTCAAAGAATCATTACAAATTTTTTTTTTTGAGAGCTGATCAGAGTCATAGGTATTCTGATAACCCAGTAAATTCCAACATGTTAATACATTACCTATCTTGTTAAGTAGAATCCTAGATCTTGGTATAGAAATATGAATTAAACAACTCGTATTAATCATATTCTTGGATTGAAATTTGCACCCCCATCTTTTTCAAAAGGGATAAAGATGAAATGCTCCAAAATCTTAAGGACATTGTGAGTCATTAATTAATAAAAAATGATCCAGATTGCAGGAAATCCTGCCTTCTCTAAATACCAAAGTGCTTAACAAAACTTGTAGAGATTGTAGCCCTAGAAACAAGGCCAATCCCTCACTACTGAAGAAGATAATAGGGAAAAAATACCTCAAAAGCATCACTCATTAATCTTTGCAAAGTAGCCATGAGAAAAGTAACTACTGGCATTAATTATAAATACATAGAAGGTGAGAGCTCAAAATAAATGAATAAAGGATGCTAAATTGGGACTCCAAAACCCCAATGCATTTCAATATTTAATAATTCTTTCAGGACTGTGAGAAGACAACAGATGGTTCAATGGCCAAAAAGCGAGAGTAAGTTTTCTAAAAATGGAAAACCTCATATAGTGTTTCTATTTTCTAATGCCTGCAATTGCTTATGAATTCTCTAAGGTAACCATTCATGCTTCTTTATGTTGATGACATTATTCTTCCGGGATGACTGCTGATTACTGTTAATTTAAGTGCCATGCTCTGATTTTCTCTAAACTTTAGGATGATTTAGTGGGATCATTTTCTTTGAAGGGTTTATAACAAAAATGCTTTTGCCAGAAAGTGAAAATTAGAGGTGATGGAAAATCTACTTTGGATTACATTGCTGGAAGAAAAGTGTTTTAGCTGAAAAATTTATTCTCTATGGTTAGGGTTTTATGCTAATCCCACCAACGTTTCAAAATGGCATGGTGGTTCTGGACTTAGAAAGGAAAAATGCTAAGATGATGGAAGAAAAATGAAAGACGAATTAAATCTAGTCCCGAGATCCTAACATGGAGTCCCTGAGAGCTGCTAATGTTACAGTACTTGCTGCTGACCAAGAGACGCCTTTGAAAGAAAACAAGAAACAGCCTTTGGGGAGTCTATGGAGCCCAGTTCTACTCTGCCACTCCTAGGGTCAACTTCGTGACCTTAGACGCTGGAGAGCCTGACGTGGTCACATATTGGACTGCTTACTGTGCCTGGAACATGAACATTGCTTTGTCATGTGGATAAAAACAAACTCACTGTCATTGAGTTGATTCCGACTCATAGCGACCCTAGGGGGACAAAGTAGAATTGAATTGCTCCCGTGAGTTTCCGACACTAGCTCTTCCACAGCGGTCGGGACCCCATCTTTCCCCTGCTAAGTGGCTGGTGGCTTCAAACTGGTCTCCTTATAGTCAGCAGACCACCACTATGTAACTGCTGTGCCTGTATTCACCACGACCGTTCCTAGAAAAGTGCATTTCTCACAAGATGATTTTGAGTGGACTATGGGCAAATAATCCTCTCTTCCACATCTGTTTACATTTCTGAATTGTCTTTATCTTTATTTAACTCTGATTTTTAGAATTAGGTCTTTACTCCTGCCTTCATTTTGGTGGCATGGTGGGTACATGTTGAGTTGCGAACTGTAAGGTCAGCACTTCAAAACCATCCGCTTCTCCCCTGGAGAAAGACGGAGTTTTCCACTCCCGTCATCAGTATTACAGTCTCAGAACCTCCCCAGGACCAGTCTTCCTTGTACGGTAGAGTCCCATTAGAGTCCATGTCAGTGATGGCTCCATTCCAGGGGATCTGTTCGTTTTCCCGCCGTCCTCGAAGTTCAATGATCTAGGAATCTGCAAGAACGAATGTAAGTCAGGCTTGTTCTTGTTAGTTATTGTCAAGTCCATTCAACCCATGTGACCGTAGAGGACTGGGTAGACCTCCTGTGAGCTCAGACGGTAACTTTACAGAAGTGGAAAGCCCTACCTGTCTCCCTCTGAGGTCTTGGAGACCTTTAACTGCTGGTCTTGCAATTAGCTGCCCTACATGGAACCCCTGTGCCACCAGCCCTATAGCATGCTCTTGGCTGTAATCAGCATAGGAGCAGATCGCAAGCCTTTCTTTCAAGAAGCAATTGAGTGTGTTTGAACTACCAACTGTTAGGTTAGGAAGTGAGTGAGGGCCTTTTATGACACTCAGGTGCCATACATGGTCTGGCCTCTGGCTAGATGGATAGGGATAATTATAGACAATGAAAATTATGGCACCTATCAAATACTTTGATTTTTAAAAATTAAACTGTAAATACTTATTAAACTTCATAGCTCTCCCCTTTCCTTTCTATTGCAACCCTCTTACAATTCAATGTCCTCTATATCTCATTAGCATTTTCATTTGCTCTGATAAACATTATTATACTTTAAATGGTTGGTAAAACAAATTATCCTTGTAAAATGTGATGTCCTTAAGAAAAAAGTCATTTAAAAAAATTGGTATTGTTTTGTTTTGCTTTTCTTTAATATATTGTCTAGATTGATTCTGTACAATAGCTGTCTAAATATCTTGTATATTTGTATATACATATCTTCAAGCTATCCTTCATTTTTATTCATACAATCATAAAGATAGATGCTCTGATAAAGATCACATATGAAATATGTATTTTACCATTATGCAAAAGTCTCTTTCAGTATCAAGCATTGAATCAAGTATCACATATCAAGCAATTGGTGAAACAATTTAATAAACTCTCAATAAATAATAGCAGGTTATATGTCATCTTTGAACACTGGAAATAGCCCATAAATTATTCACCCTTTTCCTTAGTTTGCTTTAAAATAAATTTGCTGATTTTCCATACCTAAAATTGTAGCTTTAAAAGTATAAAGTGTGTCATATGTGCGTGTAACTCACTGTCCTCAAGTCCGTGCCGACCCACAGCTACCCCATAGGTCAAGACAGACCTTCCCCTGTGAGTTTCCCTTATGTATATACAATTTGTTTTAAAACCTGATTTCCCCCCTATTTTTTAAATGTATGCCTGTGGAAATCAAGCTCTACACATACTACATAACAAAATGTGCCTTTCTCTTCACCCAAGCTAGAACATTTGGCTAAAAGAAAGATAAGAGGAAATAAAGAAAATTTGACAAAACAAATCATGTCCCCCCATGAATACAAAATCCACCCGTTGTTTTCATTAAAAAATAATAACGTCACTCACTCTCTCACTCACTCTCTCACTCACTCACTCTCCCTCACTCACTCACTCTCTAATTCACTCACCCTCATTCACTCACTCTCTCACTCACTCACTCTCACTCACTCTCTCACTCACTCTCACTCACTCACTCACTCACTCTCTAATTCACTCACCCTCATTCACTCACTCTCTCACTCTCATTCACTAACTCACTCACTCTCTTACTCACTCACTCTCTTACTCACTCACTCTCATTCACTGACTCACTCACTCACTCTCACTCACTGACTCCCTGACTCATTCACTGACTCACTCTCACTCACTGATTCACTCACTCACTCACCCACACACTCACTCACACACTCACTCACTCACTCACTCACTCACTCACTCACTCACTCTCTCTCTCTCATTCACTCACTCAAAAAAAAATAATAATGTCATTCCATGTTTCGTTTCTGTGGTCGTTACACAATTTCATGTCAACTTGAAGATATAAGTATAGGGGTGGAGTCTAGCCTGTCAATCAGGCCTTGTGGACATGACCTCCTCATAAGGAGGATCCTGGAAACCTCCCATCTCTCTTTCTGCCTTCACCTTCCGTGTGGCTGACCCTGATGGCGGCAGAGACTTTGCACCCACTGGCCTATGATATTCCTGCATTCTGCATCATTGCTTGGGACTGCATGGGTCTGAAGAGGGAGTTATGGACCAGGATTGGATTTAAGGACTGGAGTTGGACTGGGCTGGGATAGTTTCCTGATATATAAAGCTTTTTGATGTAAAGCTTTTACTTATTTGTATATGAGTGTCACTGTATTTGATTCTCTCATCAACCCAGCCTAGCACAATTTCTTTAGTCAATACAATGAGATAAAAGTATTAAAATTATCTATAACAATATGCCAAATTATGTCCCACAGGGGATAAAAAAACCACAGCCATTAAAAAAAATATGTAGAGCAATAAAATATTTTGTCTCTGATCCAAGAGTCTTCTGTCTTCTGCAGTATCCATGAAACTGATCAACTAATTCACTAGCCTGAGACATAGAATAAAGTCTCAGGACCTTCACAAATTTAAGTAAATACATAAAAAATTATTTTATTAATTGTAAGTCATTTCTTATGCTTGGAGCTTCTAATGTACACATGACACTTGCTAATAAAGATAGTTTACAGTTTTCCTTTCAAACTATAAAATTCATATATTAAAGTCAGAAAAGTAAAAGGAATTAATTAAAAACCTGAGAAAAGCTCTGGTGGGTGGAGCAAATATTTCATTGTACGCATTTTCCCACTACGCAAGCATCGAGCCAATCGCTCTAAGTTCGTGCACCCAGTGGTGTCACCTGGATCTCTCTGGTCGCAGTGAATTTTTCCATACAAGCACTTTCACTTGGACTTCGAGTTTTGTGATGACCGATTTAAGATAGCAGCATACCGCTGTGAAAAATCCTGCAGAAAATGTTGTTATATTGAACACAGTTTACAAGGACAGCGCAGTGGGAACAATTCAAGTGCACCAGTGGTTTCCTCCTTTCAAAAAAGGTGACGTGTCAATGACAAACCTCATTCCAGATATCCAACCACTTGCCAAATGGTGAAAACTATCGACTTGTAGTTTTGTGCATTTGGAGTTAGTTCCTCCAGGTCAGCCTGTTAATCAAGCATTCTATTTAGAGGTTCTCAAAAGATTGCATAACAGTGTGTGACAAAACAAAGGCCTGATTTGTGACAGAGAGGGGACTGGTTTTCCCACCATGACAATGCACCTGCTCAGTCAGCCATCTCAGCGCACCAGTTTTTGGCAAAATCCAGCATGCCTCTCTTGCTCCATGCACCTAACTCACCTGACCTTGCTCCATGCAACTTCTTTTTGTTTCTGTGAATGCAGAGAGATATAACAGGACAGTGATTCGATGACATAGAAGAGGTGAAGAAAAAAACAAGGGAGATGCTATCAGCCATCTAAACAAATAAGTTTGAAAAAATGTTTCCAAGAATGGAATCACAGGTTTGACAAATGTATTACCAGTAAGTGTAATGGAGAGTACTTTGAAGGAGATAAGGTTGTTTTGGGGGGAAAATTACATACATAGCTTTGGGAAAAAAATTCTGGTTTTTTGGGGGGTAACCCTCTCATATTCTGTGCATTTAGGACATTTTGTGATTTAGACGTGGTGCAAAGGCATTATATGCAAGCATATCCTGTACAATCCAGAGCTAAATTCCTTTAAAGCCCATTTTGTTAAAACCTATGGCAGCCCTCCAGATAAAGCCTGAGAACTGTCTCCACTGTATGTAAAAGTCTTGTCTTCCTAGGTGTGCTCTGGGCTGAGCAGGGTAGGGTCAAGCAGCTAGATCAGAACTTGGGGCAGGCTCAACTATAAACCAGGAAGGGATGTACACAGGGTGATGGAATGGTAACCAGAATTTTTAATTTTCTGGAAAATGATTTTAACTACAGGTAACATTGATTTTGGAGATGTTATTAGGTTGCTGTAAAGCAACCTAAGAATTCATTTTTCATTTTATTATAACAGTTTTAAAGGGCAACTATTTCTCAATAGAATTTAAAGTCTATAAAAATATAAAATAAGCTTAGAAAAATATATGCAAGATAGTTTGTATTTTCTAATATGCTTCAGTATTTGAAATGCACAATATAGAAAAGATCTCTTGTTTATCTCTTTGCTTTGCTCTTAATTTTCTGTCCTTCTGCTCATTTATGCTACACTACCTACCTCTAGAGCCCTGCTGGTGTAGTGGTTCATCCAATTGTTAACTGCAAGGTCAGCAGTTCCAAACCACCAGCAGCTGAGTAGAAGAAAGATGAGGCTTTCCCCTCTTGTAAAGAAATACCATCTTGGAAATCCAAGGAGCAGTCTCCTCTGTTCCACGGGGTCACCGGGAGTCAGGATTGACTTGCTGGAAGTGAGATTCTTTTGGGACCTCCCTCTGTCTAGATGAAATTCAGTTGTTCTTGAATGGTACCAACGAAGTTAATTTAGAACTTATCTTGAACAATGAAGGGGATATATATTTTTCATAAATTTAAAAGCAAAGACATATGTACAAAATAATCACAAGGCTTAAAACACAATCCTTTATAGTTTACAGCCCATTATCTTGATGCTTTTATTGATTATTCAGAACACAAAGATTATGGATCTGGAGAATTATAATTACAAAAGGGAGAGGGGAAATGAGGAGTGGATGCCAGGGGCTTATGTGGCGAACAAATGTTTTGAGAATGATGAGGGCAATGAATGTACAAATGTGCTTTACACAATTGGTGTATTATGGATTGTGTTAAGAGATGTATAAGCCCCTAATAAGATGATTTTTTTAAAAAAAGGACCATCAGCTTTCAGAGACATTGGTTAGGAGAAAGGCATCTTTCTCTTGATAATGTTACATTTCAGTTCAGATGCTTGACATCAAAACATCATGGATATTGTAGAAAGCTGGAAAGTGTATATGTCAGAATTTATCCATCTGGAATCATAAAGCTTTGGCAAGTGTTACCTTATAATAATTTAAATGATAACTATGCTAAAACTTCCTAAAAGCTACATGTTATTTAATTTTAAATTATTGTCCCAAGAAGTTGGTAAATGGGAATGTAAGTATATTTAAATTATTCTTAGTTTGCTTGCAGTTTTCCAATATTCATCATATTGCGGAAAGATTCCTCTCAACTGTATACTCACAACCATATGTAAGGCTCTTACACAGCAAATGTCTTTGCCAAGAGTTCTAGATCAACATAGATTCTAGCTAAATAAACTATGACCCTCAAATAAAGGTAGAGAAAGTGGGACTAAAATATGATGCAAATTATGTTTCAAGAAAAAAAATCAAGACTTTTATAAAATATTAGTTTATTTTATTCATCACAGCAAACACTCCCATATTTATTACCCACTAAGCTAATAAGAAAATTATAGCCTTGATTAACTAATTCCGTCAAAAAAAAAATTCCAAAATTTGCATCGTGGCATGAGAAGAGATATAACACACCTTTTTTCTGGCTGTTTCCTTGGGAAAACCACTTGGGACTAAAAGTCCTCCTGGAGGAAAGGACAGTCTTTTGTCAGTGGACCTGTGCTTCCTAATCTCCTTTCAAAAAACCTGCTCAAAACATCTTCCAAGAAATGAAATATAAGAATGGAAATGAAAAACAGGAAACACAACCAAACCTAAACAAAACACTATATATATTCAGCACTTCGTGTTGAGTGTCATAATTATATAGTGTAAGTTATTCTGCAAGTTTTCTGAGTTTCTGAATAACGTTTTCTAAATTCATTTACAGCTTTAAGAGAAGGGATCAGGACCTGATCCTCACACCACTGATCTTCCCATTTATTATTTTACCATAGAGTATTAACACATTAGGACCAGTAACAAGCAATTTTAACAGTAGGGTTTGCAGAATATGAGCTTGTTTGCTATTCTGAGCCCTGAGTGTGCTGGGACCCTTAGTGACCTTATCTACGTACAGCAGAATGGACATTGCCTGGTCCGCGCCATTCTCACAATTGCAGTGTTTAAGCCCATTATAGCAGCCACTGTGTCAACTCATCTCATTGAAGGGCTTCCTCTTTTTAACTTTACTTTACCAAGGAGATATCCTTCTCAATGACTGGTCACTCCTGGTAATGTATCCCAGGTATGTGAAATGAGGTCTCAATATCTTCACTTCCTTTTTTTAAATCGTTTTATTAGGGGCTCGTACCACTCTTATCACAATCCATACATACATCAATTGTGTAAAGCGCATTTGTACATTCATCATCCTCATCATGCTCAAAACATTTGTTCTCCACCTAAGCCCCCAGCATCAGCTCCTCATTTCCACCCCCCCTCCCCGTACTCCACTCCCTCATGAGCCCTTGATAATTTATAAATTATTATTTTGTCGTATCTTGTCCTGTCTGACATCTCCCTTCACCCACTTTTCTGTTGTCCGTTCCCCAGGGAGGAGGTCACATGTAGATCCTTGTAATCAGTTCCCTCTTTCCAACCCACACTCCCTCTACGCTCCCAGTATCACCACTCACACCACTGATCCTGAAGGGATCATCCGACCTGGATTTCCTGTGTTTCCAGTTCCTATCTGTACCAGTGTACGTCCTCTGGTTTAGCCATATTTGTAAGGTAGAATTGGGATCATGATAGTGGGTGGGGAGGAAGCATTTAGGAACTAGAGGAAAGTTGTATGTTTCATTGTTGCTACATCACACGCTGACTGGCTTGTCTCCTCCCCGAGACATTTTCACTTCTAAGGAGCATTCTGACTCCCTTAGGGCTTCAAAATAAATCCTAAGATTAACTGCATCTATTCGGTTCTGGCGCATGTTGCTCTTGAGAGGCGCCCAGGAGTCGATCGGGACCCATAGTGACTCTATACTAAGGTGACCAGAAGTCCCGCTTTTGGCCCAACAGTCCCAATTTTTGGCGTTTTAAAAAAGTCCCGATTTTTGGAAAGAAGGCACGACAAGCTAGGGAACGGTCTATTTGGTTCAAATAGACCAAATTTTTAATCAAGACCCCCCCACCCCCCACCGGTCAATGGTGTCCTGCTTTAAATCTGGTCACCTTACATAAGCAACACAGCCATACACAGCCGGTCCTACATCATCCTCACCATTGCGCCTCTATCTGAGCTCTCTGTTGCAGCGCCTGTGTTGCTGCATCTCATCGAGGGCCTTCCTCATTTTCCCTGCCCCACTCCAAGCCTGTTGTCCTTCCCCGGAGACTGGTCTCTCAACAACATGTCCAAAGTATGTAGACAAAATCTCGCCTGCCATGCCTCTAAGGAGCACTCTGGCCAGACCCCTTCTAAGACAATCTTGTGTGTCCTTTGGTAGTCCATGGTACCTTCATAGAAAAAGGACCGAACGTTTCCCTGACATTGATTCTATGCCAACTCATAGCCACCCCATAGCACAGGTTAGCACTGCCCCAATGAATTTCAACACTAATTCTTTACTGGAGTAGAAGGCCCCATTGTGCTCCACGGATGGTGTTTTGATACAGGCTATAAACGCAATTCAGGGATCTTACACAGGGAAGGCGTTCCTCTTGTTATAGATTCCGAGAAGGCGGCATCAAGCAGAAGGGGGTGGAAAGCGGTAGGAGAAGAAGAAAACAATGACAATTTAAATCAATTTTGGATTTTTAAATTTAAAGTCTATTAGTTGGTTATTAGAAGAAAAAATATTTTATTTTGAGCAAAGTCAAATTTTATTGATGAATATATCTCATATGTAACTCTGTATTCCTTTTTACTGTTAATTTCGTTCCTGGGCCTCAGTTTTTTTTTGGTTGTTTGTTTTTCTTTATAAACTAGAAAAAAAAACATATAGGCTACCTAATAGATTTGTTCTGACAAGTAAATAATGGAATAGATATAAAACACCTAACATAACACTTGCACTTAATAAATATAAAAAATATAAACAGATGCCTTCTGGCTCAGATATTGGTCTAGCCTGCCTAATTTGAAAATAAACATCTCTGCTTTTAATCAACTGGAATTATGATCTGGAAGTTTTCCAAATGGGAATTCATTTCCTTGAAGTTTCATGAGGAAAAAAATAAGTAAAATAGTTTCAGTGTGGGACTGCCAATTATTTAGATCTATCATTCTGAGCAGAATTCAACCTTTTTTCCTAACTCTGTTCATCTAATTTAAAGGATCTTTGGTTTCTTTTCTTTTAAAGAATGTGAGAGTTTTATCTTAAACTCTACTCTCTGGGTTGGAAATTATTTTCTGGTAGTCGACCTATTTTTTTTCCCATGTGAACTGAGAATTTACCTGAAGAAAGAAAGGCTTAGCAGTTCGGCAATTATTATAACTTAGATTAAAAAGATTATGATAATTCCTGATGACACTGATGGTTTCTTAATGTCTCATGTAATCAAGATATTAAATATTCTCTGAAAATGTACCCAGCAGGGGACTTCTAAGCTTCACATTAAAGGGAAAATGCTATAATCTATGACACTCAGCTTCAAACAGGAAAACTATTACTAACTCATATAGTTATTTCACTAATTACATTATTACTGCCTAATGACATTTAACTTTGCTATTCTGATGGAGATTGTATAAACCTGATAATATCATTTCTCATTTGATATAAAGGTAAATTCAGACATATTTTCAAATAAAATTAATAAGATGCCTTTGAACTTTCTATTTCATATGTATTAACACTGTCATTTGTTATTATTAATTGATAAATACTAAAAAGTTGTAGAAAAATATAAGGCATTTCTATGTCATTACTAACTACTTTTATTTCCTCAAAAAAGTACAAATTTTTCTGACTGGAATGTCTAGACAGTGGTTGATATAATGTCAGAAAATGGTATAATTTAGCATGATTATTTAGCCAAAAGTTTTAGCTAGTTATTAACATGGAGTGCCATACCATTAATTGGGTAGAGTTTCTCATAATCCTTCCATTACATAAAAATAATATTACCCTACTAACGTTATTATTGGAAGAATTAATTTTAAAATTAGGTTCAATTCTAGGGAAAAATAATCACCCCCCAAAATAAACTAATCCACAATACTATAATAAACTCTTGAAATATGATCATGAAAATATTAAGAATTACCCACATAGTGAAATTGTCAATTCCTGAAACTCAATATGATCTAACATTGACCAAGACTTTTATTGATTTGTGTTATGAGACAGTCTATATTACATGTAAAATGAAGAATTCAAAAGTAAGTATATCAGGTAACTAACCTTAGATTCATTGTCAAAAACTAAGCCTAATTTATGTGAAGCTAAATAGGAGGCAATTCCTCACAATGGCACTGATGCGACCAAGAAATGGCGGCCATGTTAGTGCATCCTGGGAGAAAAGGAGCTCCTAGCCACTCTCTCTCCAACCAACGGGATCCAGTTGGACTCTACTTCGAGCTGCCCTGAGAAACGGAGGAGGCTATTATTTATTTAACAATGTTATTGTATAGGCTAAAGCTACATCTTTTCAAATTCCGTGAATGAAAATACGAGTGATAATTCTTTCAATATACAGGTAGTTTCTAAGTTAAGACCTATCAGACTTTCAGTCAGCCACACTATCTGTTTGGTTTTATATATCTTATGCTTGGTACTATGTACTTCGTACAAAATGGTAGTGGATAATTTCCCGATGTCCTCATGCTCAGATGCTAATGTTCAGATGTTCAATGATGGGACAGAGCAATGCTGATGATGACTGTTGCTCACTGACATCAGGTTGGCTCCATCTCACAGCCACCCCATCCTTGCACACAGGAACCCAGCTCTACCTGGCTCTGAACCATCTTGCCAATTATTAGAGTGGAATCCATGGTTGCAGCCACTGGGTCAGTCTATCTCCTTGAGGGTCTTCCTATTTTTTGCTGATGTCATTTTCCAGGAACTGATACTCCTGATACCATGTCCAAGTGACACAAGACTAATCTCACCATCGTTCCTTCTTAGGGACATCCTGGCTACACTTCCCCCAAGACAGAAATGTTCTGTGTTGTTTTATTTTTTGTCAGTCGATGGTTCTTTCCATGTTCTCTGCAAACGCTGTAAACTCAAATGCATCCGTAAGTCTTCGGTCGTCCTTAATCACTGTCGTGCTAAGTAAAGTTTTAGGTCAATTTGACTGGCCATTATTTTCTTTGGTTCGTTAGTTAAGAACATAATAATCCTCTAAGATGTGATATTCTTGGGAACGCAGTCTACTTCCAACGTAATTGGAGGTGGTGGAAAAGTTTGCTTGTATTTTGAGAGGTCTGTATCTGGTCTCCTGTTCTGTAGACTTAGAAAGCAGCTTGCTCATCTTGGGAGTCATTAGCAGCCTACCATTTGACCTGGTGACTTTGGGTTAATCTTATTCTGCAGTCCAGAACTTTCCTCCTGGTTTGTTGATCTCCTGTGTGGGCGGCAGCATGCAGCTAAGTGCACAGGGAAAGCCTCTAGCCTGACGTGTGAGCCAGGAATTTAGAAATTGTTCTGTCTTTACAACTGTGTGAGCCATATCCTTCATATAAACTTCTAGATAGATAGATAGATAGATAGATGATATAGCTAGTAGATTTCATGCACTCATGAGTGTGTTTTATATACATATATATATAAAAGATTAATAGGTTTGACTTCTGAAGAGACCCAGCCTATGACAATTGTCTTTTATATTTACAGATGTTACCTAGCACATGAGATAAACTAAAATATCATGGCTTAATTCAGGAGAACCTTAGTACTCAAAGTCACATTTTTGTTCTGTAGCACTCTAAGGAGATCTTGTACAGTAATTTGTCCAATGCAATATGTCATTTTATTGCTTGATTGCTTCTCTCATGAGTGTTGATTATCAATCCAAGTAAAATTAAATTCTTGGCAACTTCAAAAATCTTTCTGTTTATCATGGCATTGTTATTGATCCTGTTGTAAGCCAAAACAAAGCCAGGGGTTTACTGTGGAACAATGCATCAGTTACTCATATGAAAGTTCAGGTTGAAATGGAAAAAAATTAAAACGAGTTCCCACGAACCAACATATGATCTTGTATATATACCACCTAAATTTTGAGAACAGCTACCTGGAAAACCAACTAGAAGAGGTCCATTATTTGTACCCATCCCCAATAGGTCACTCAACAGGATATAAAATGTTATATAACAGTATCATGAATGACACGTGTAAGCATAATTTTGTTGAAGAGCATTCAACGGTGGTTACAACAGTACATTGATGGTGAACTGTCTGAAAGTCAAGCCAGAACCTGAAGAGGTCATGACCCATGACTATTATTGCTGACATCAGATGGCTCTTGACTCAAAGCAAAACATATTTCAAAGATGTTTACTTGTTTTGTTGGCTATGCAAAGGTGTTTGAATATGTAGGTCATAAGAAACTGTGGATAGCTTTGAGAACACTACATTATGTGAATGGGGAACCTGAATACAACGTGTTGCATACCACACATAAAGTAACAGTTTGATAGAAAATTGGAATGGGTGATTGAAACAATTGTTATCCAAAATAAGAGGAGATGAAGCCAAAGATCGGGCTGATGTGCATGCCTTCATGAGTGTGTGTTCAGACTCAACATAAAAGGGATAAATTCCTACATTTCTCAGGAGGATCTGGGAAGGGGAAGTGGGGTAGAATTTTGGTGCCATTCTACAGTTTTTCACCACATCACCTAAAACTGTTTTTACTGTTTGTTTTTCTGATGGATACTGTGGTCCAAGTTCCAGGGATGCAGCTGTAGTTGCCAGAATAGGGTGACTCCTTAGCAAGAGATTAGAACTATACTCCTGAACGTGTATGAGAGAATTCCCGAGTGCCTGATGGAATGGCTTGCACCTTCTCCTCATCTGGCAAGACTGGGATGACTCTGAATAGTGTCATATTGCCTAGGTATCAAGATAGTCAACTAGGCTTGTATCTATGTAAC
This sequence comes from Echinops telfairi, assembly GCF_000313985.2. NCBI lineage: Eukaryota > Metazoa > Chordata > Mammalia > Afrosoricida > Tenrecidae > Echinops > Echinops telfairi. Next base: position 43,992,853 of record NW_022103968.1, read on the forward strand.
CTCCCCAAGATGAATGGGAATTGAATGAGGGGGAAGCATTTGCTAGATTAGTCTTGCTACCAGAAATCTGGACTAGCTGAACCTAATGTCCTTTCCCAAAGTAGAAAACTTTGGGTAAAATCATATGATAAATGGAAGGAAGAAGAAATAATAGCTGAAGGTAAATAAATGAATAAATGTGCTATGCAGCAGAGGAAATCTCATAGTATGCTTATATCTCAAGAGAGACATAGTCCTCAAGGGAATAATCTCTCAGTTCCGGTATAAATGGGTGAAATGACTAGAAGAGCCTATGGCCGAAACCTCATCTTGGAAGGTGTTCTCCACACTGCCAATGGGCAGGATTCGGGTGGCATTGGGACCAGACTTTAGTAGAGGGTGTGGACCAAACCAGATCCTTTTCCTTGGTGGCCTCTTTGGACTCTACTCTGTTTCCTTGGGTGCATTTTCAATACTATTTTAAGGGAGAATGTTCCTTATTACGCACTTCCTTGTTTTTCTTGGATGGGGTGTGTATGCAGGTACCACTGTTCAGTTCTTACACACATCCCATCACCTGGGAAGCCATACCTTTATTTTCTGACTGAGAGTTGGTAGAAACAAGAAGACCTGTTGTGACTTTTGGACATTTTTAGCTTCTGGCTGGGACCCTGAACTTGGCTTGCCTCTGCCTTACCTCGAAATTTGGGACTGAACAACACCCACCAACATGTAGCTACTTCTTTAAAGTTCCATGAGTTTCTATGCAACATTACAGGGTTATTACAAGGTGCAGGGATGTGAGGGAATATTCTCCAGTAAGGAGCAAGAGAAATGGAGCAGAATAGCATCTTCTTTTACTTCTAATTCATTGGAGCTACTCTGGTATTAATTCTTCTAAAAGAAATTATTATCCCCCCAGAATCCACACCAGCAAGAAATGAAGTTTCTACATGTCTGTTGTATGTGAAGTAGATCACCCATCCAACATCATCAGGGCTGTGAGTTGAGTAAGGGGTTACACTCCACTCCAATCTTCCCATAACTCTTTGGCTGTTCACAGTAGTCCCATCATGGAGTTGATTACCTTAAGTTAGATCAAATCAGAGGTGTGGAGGTGGGGGATGGCTTCAATTCCCAAACTCCTGGGAATCCTAGCCTAGCCAAGCTAAAACAAAACTTAACTATTACACTTATGGGGGTAAAAAAGGTAGCAATATCTCAGTAATATTTTATGTTGATTTTACAATGAAATAAGAATAACTTTATCACAGCAGATTAAATAGAATATTGATACACTGGTTTCCTCCCTGATTTATCCGTGGCTACTATAACTCTGTAGTTATACATATGGCTGGCATTGCCAATCTGTTGGGTAGCTGCGATTTGCTTGTTGTTATTGCTGGGTGATGTCAAGTCAGTTCAGACTCAGCGATCCCATGCCAAACAACGTGAGTAGCGCCTGGCCCTGCATCATTCTCACAATGGTTGCTCTTTGGGAGCCGCTGTTGCAAACATTTATGTTGAGGGTGCTCTTCATTTTCACTGACCCCTCTGCTTTACCAGCCAGAATGTGTGCCTTTTCTCCACGTTGTCCTCCAGTATTTAGGGTCTCGAAGTCTGTTTTTGACTGCCCTCTTCACATTCTTTTCCAAATATCTAGCCCGATGAATAGTTATTTGAATGTTTTTGCTGTCAATATGGCTCAAACAATCGGATAGCACCATGGCCCCATGCGTCCCAGAAAATAAGCTATCAAGTTAATCAAGTTATCAAGTTATCAATAAATTATCAAGTTATCAAGTTAATAAAGTCATTTTACAGATTTTATTAAAGAGAACATCGACAGCTTTATTAAAGTCTTAACTATTTTATTCTGTTTTTAAAATGAGGCCTGGATAAAAGACATCTAATTAGGATTTGATGCTCTGTAAAGTTTACCAAATGAGACTCAATTAAATTATTCTAGTTCATAGACACAAGTAGAAAGGCAAGTCTGCCAACATCCTTAACTTTATTTTGGTACCTCCAAATGAATGTGACACTAATGTGCAGTAAATATCATCTGAGTGCTTTTCAATATGTCAAATATAACAAAAAATACTGGGGGGAAACACACAGAAAGATCCAGGTAGGGAGTCACACTCTTGGTGACTACAGTTGTGAGTTCTCAGCAGAATGCACATTTAGAAAGCAGTACCAAATGCTTCTAGCCTTCTGAGGTAAACACATTTGCCTGAGTAATCACTGCTTAATATTGGGATTTGAAATTATGACAAAAACTAAAGCGCTGAAATCCATTTAGGCAATTAGACAGGATATTAAAGCAGCATCCTTAAATAGAACTCCATCTGATGCCATTCCAAATGCCATTAAAAACAAGGGTACAGAGATGGTAATTATAAAAAGCTTCATGTTATCCTTTTTTAAATAATCTATGAAGTGTTTCAGTGTCATTAGCATCCTTGGATGGGGAGAGTTGCCAATCAAAGCAATATGCATTCCATTGGAAGCCGCCACTATCATCATCTATCCCTAGAGCTTAATTTTTCTATACAGCATATTAGTGATGAGTTTACCCTCCGGGACAGACAGAGTTGGGAAGAATTTTATCAATGAAAAATCACTAGGTCTACGTCATATCCAGCTTCTCAGTCTATGTTGCTGTTGAGTGCTGTCAGGTCAATTCCAACTGACATCAATCCTGCATGACAGAGTAGACCCGTCCCATAGGGTTCTCTTAGCTATAATCATATAACAAATAACCAGGTCTTTCTGCCTTTGACCAACGGGGTGATTTTGAACTCGCAATCTCTCAGTTAGCAGCCAAGGGCTTAACCTTTGTGTTACCAGGGCTATAAAACACCATCTGCTGTCAAGGTAAGGGCTTAACCTTTGTGTTACCAGGGCTATAGAAGACCATCTGCTGTCAAGCCAGTTCTGACTAATAGATACTCTACTCCATACAACAGAGTGGAACCCTTTGGGTTTCCAAGGCTGTAAATCTTTACAGGAGCAGAAACCCGCATCTTCCTCATATTTCTCAAACCACCTGGTTTCAAACCTTGTGATTAGCAGTCTAACACGTACCCCATTATGTCAACAAGCTTCTTACCAAATTTATGAAGACAAACAATTGAAAATAATTGCAAAATGAATATTAATTTATTATGGAAACTAAAATTTTTTAAACTATCAAAGACAATCTTCTATATATCAGCAAAATGATAGGCCATGATTTTAAAATAATATGCAACAACTTATATTCAGAAAGTATAGAAACTTGGAATGGAGATCATTTATATTTGTGTTTGCTTTCATAATCATGCATTGATCACAATCTGAAACAATCTTTCCATTTGATTAAAATTGATCATTGATAATATAAGAAGACATTGATACTTCCACCACTGCATTTCAATCTCAGGAATTTTCAAGGGCTAATTCACTAAAAAAGGAGTCCTAGTTGCCTATTGGTTCATGCTTTGCTGCTACCCCGGAGGTTCATATTTTCAATACACCAGCAGCTCCAAATTATAACAATTACAGCCTTGGGTACTCCAGGGGTCAGTTCTATTCTATTTTATAGATCTATTTGAGCTCTATGAATGACTAGAAGGAAATAATAACCAACAAATTAAATGTAGTGCTATAAGAGAGTGGTCAAAGTTCAATGTCTGAACTAAATTCATGTTGTTGCTGCATTCAACAGAATTAACAACTGAAGCTTACAAATGCTGGAACTTGGCACTACTTGTGTAGCTAGCAACAATGGCTAGCTGAGAATCGCTTTTCCTCTATGCTCTGCCTATCAGATGTAGGAAAAATGCAGCCAAGTTGAATGGTCTTGGAACCAACCTTGTCCTAAATCCCTGTACCAGACACCCCTACTTACGGGCATTTCACTTGAAACAAGACATTTTAAGGACCTGTCCTGGGAGAGTGGCTAGGCACTGAGCTGAAATCAGGAAGGTCAGCGATTTAAAGCCCTCGGTTGCTCTGAGAGAGACAGATGGGACTTTCTACTCTGTTGACAGTTACCATCTCAGAACCTCCCTTTCCTTCGGGGTCACTATGAGTCAGCATTGACTTGGTGGCTGTGAGTTTGGGTTCTGGAAAATGTGCATTGTAAAACTCTTGTCCACCACTTGTCTGCCAGTTTGTCTACTATGGGGGATCATGTGTTCCTGTGATGCTGGAAGCTGGGATGTCACTGGTATTTCCAATACCAGCAGGGTCACCCCAAGTGAACAGGTTTCAGCAGAGCTTCCAGACTAAGAACAAAGTATGAAGGAGGAATAAGCTGTCCACTTTTGAGAAATTAATCACTGTAAGCCTATGGACAGAATCGGAACACAGTCAGATATTGAAAACTCATGGAAAGAGGCAGTACATTGCCAGAGGTAGTGTCAGGAGATGAGCCCCTCAGGTGGGAAGCCACTCAAAATAGCACGGAGGAAGAGTTGCCTTCTCCAAGTAGACATGGATGGAATGAAGTCCGAGGCAGTGACGCCTTAGGGATTTTCATTTGCGGATAGGGCAGGACTCAAAATTCATATGAAGTATGAATCTAGTAAAAGTGGATGATGTAAAAAAAATGAAGCAGAAGGCCTAATATGAACATTCTAGACATTAGTGTGCTGAAATGGATTGGTATGGGTCATTTTGAGTTAGAAAAACATATGATTTCGTATGCTAGGAATTAAACAATTAATCATAAAAAATGGACATTTCACGATCTTTCTTCACAATGCTTGCTATGATAAGATTATCTTTATCTGCATTAAAGAAAATTCAAACAATACAACTCTTATTCAAATTCATGTACCAACCACCTAAGCTAGTGATAAAAAAAAGTTAAAGAATTCTACCAACGTCTTCAGGCTGAGGTTGAGTAAATATGTATTCAATCAAGATGCGTTGGTATTTATTGGTGATTGGAATACAAAAATTGTAAACAAAGAGAAAGGGTGAGTAGTTGGAAAAGAAGGCTTTGGAGCTAGAAACAAAGCTGGGAATGGCATGATAGAACTTTGTAAGACCAACAACTTTTCATAGCAAACACAGTTTTTCTTTAACAACACAAAGGCATCTATACACATGGACTTCTCCAGATGGAATCCACAGAAATCAAATTGATTACATCTGTGGGAAGAGATGCTCTAGGTTCAAATAGTTCATGCTTGTTCCACGGCAGAAATTCTTCTCTGGCTTTTAAAAGATTGATGTTGGTCTTTTCTTTCTTACTCTTTATTTTTTCAAAGCCATTTTATTGAGAGTTAATACAGATATCAAAATATTTCATCATTCAATCACATCAAGCAGTATTGTACCACAAGTTGTTTCAAAACATTCTGCTCCTTCCTGAACTCCTTGACATTAACTCCCTTTTACCATCCCCCCTCATACCCCTGCTCACCCCAGAAACCCTTATTCTCCTTGCTGTCCATAAAGGTTCATCAGTCCTGAGTTTCATACACTGAAAAACAGAAAAACATATAACAAAAATTCAAGATGGTGACCCCCGATAACATAACACAACTGAGACAAACCCCCAATATGAACAAAATATAAGAAAATGTTGAAAATATTAGTATTATTATTTTCTTCTCGCAGTTTCATTTTGCTTTTGTTTACTATTGTTTCGGCTGAGTTTTTGAATCACAGAAGAAGTGGATGCATAGAGACAACAACTCATACAATGAGTTACCAGGGACATGGAGTTGGGATGTCTGAAAGTTAAGAGGATTTGGGGAGCAAATAATGAATGCAGGAGTGGCGTGAGAGCATTAGAACCGATTGTGATGCTGTATGTATAACTCTTAAAAAGCGATTTCTGTGGAAGTGTGAATATGTGATTATTTTATCAAGAAAACTACTTTGAAAAGCCCCCTAAAGCAAAACGAACTTGACTGACGGTTACCATGGGTGAAGGAAGAAGAGAGCATCTTAATGGTGGTGGAATAATGTGGAAAAGGATTGTACAACATGAAGCGTATAATCAATGGCACTGAATTACACAGGTAGAAGTTGTTGAACTGGAGAATGTTTTGCTGCGTTTATTTTTGCCACAATTAAAAAATAATTACCCAAATGTATTTCTTCAAAGATATGTTGCAGAACATTTAATACATGCACAATTGTCATGCTTTACTCTCTCCTGAAACTCTTACAGAAGCATGTACATTTGACAGGAAATTGAGATTTTAAAGGTTTCTTTTTTCCCCTCACATAATCCTTCAAGTATTTACATCTCTGATTCGTGCATTAATTTGGAGCACAGTTTACTTCCTTAAGGATTGTTTTTAACTGAACAGTGCATACCAAGAAACATGAAGTAAAACAAATTAGTCCCCCTGTGTCTTTTCAATGTCATTTGAATGCATTAAAATAGACTTAGAACATTGCATTTCCCCTCATGAAAGAAGTCTATAAAATCTGGTACAATGGCAATACCATGAGATGTATACTGTCACACATAAAGAAACCACTAAAAAACAAAATTGTTCAAACACACACTCATACACACTTTGGTAGCAATGAAATCATGAGCACCAAAGAAAAAAGAAATGCAATACCACATGCAATCACAAAACAGGAAGAGCAAACATGGGAGAGGGAGAAAATGACAGTCAGAAAAAAGAAGGAAGAAAGAGAGAAGCAAACCTAACAAATCTTGCAAAACAAGTAGACAACATAGGATTAGAAGGTTCATTGCTGGAGAAGATAATCAAAGATAATTTTAATAAAGGAAGTTATATACTGTGTTTATGATTAAACTATTGTGCATAATAATGATGTCAATTATAGCCAAATAGACAAAATTACTTAATGTAAATGTTATCAAAATCTCAGCAAGAATTATTTTTATTAATATAGAAAAATCTATTATTCTAAAATATGTAGGAAAAGAAAAAGATACTAGAATAGATAAAACAATTTGAAAAAGAAAAACAGCTGTATAATTTTATGACTTTTTAAATAGCTATAGCAATCAATACTGTTTGGGTTATCCCAGAAATAAACATTAAACTTAATAGAATAGACCAGAAATCCTGAAATGTGCCCAACTGATTTTTACAAAGATAAGAAAAAAATTAAATGGTGGAAAGAGAGCCTTTACAATAGATAATGATGGAGCAATTGAGTATGCACGTGCAAAAACCTTGATCTCACACCTAACATCAAAATTAACTTAAAATGGTTAAGAAACAAGAATGTAACGACACATAAAAGTTTTAAAACCCTCTTTTATAAAATGAAGCTTCCTAGAGACTATTTAAGAACTAAGGCTGGCAGAAATCTTTATAGACAGAAAACCCAAAAGCTGATCCGTAGAACAAAGAAAATTCTAGTTCTTTATGTTAATTTGAGCATCTGTCCTTCTGTATTGGGGTAAGAATACAGTTTCGGTTTCTGTCCACTGTGTGATATAGAAAGTCCCTGACTGTATCCATTCACATCACAGTCTCCCTTTCCGTAAACGACGCCAGAGCATCCTAACACATGGAAGACTGAGCTTGTGGTGATTAAACACCACACTGATTAAGGAAAAGTTTGCACAACCAATTAATGTCATCGCTGCCAACAAGTTGTACACCTGTAAAAATTTATTTTGTAAAAATCGAATGTCATTTTTATAACAGTGACAAAAATTGCCTGTGGATATGATGCAGAACCAAACACTTCTTGGGATTTGGTTCTTTGATTTGCAAAGTTTAATAGAAAACTTATGTGTCAATGAGTTTATGTCATTGGAGAAGAAATAAATCAAAAAGGAAGGATTATCCACCTTGGAGAATATAATCAATACCACTTAACTGTACATGTATGAACTATTGCAGTGGTCTCTAGTTTCCTGTGTGTAATTTACTTTAAAAAGTGCTCTGGGTATAAAAACAATGTTTTTTAGGAATTTAATTGAAGGATTAAAAATAATTTGCTGGATGGAATCTCATAAATAATCAAATAGAAATCTAAGAGCTACATCCTAAAAAATAACCCCCAAGCTTACATTTACTATATGATGACTGCAAACTAATCAGGAATGTTATGAATTTTTGTATGATGATTGTTTACTTTGCTGTCTTTTCACATCTCTTATCTGTCATATACATGCTCCTCTTTCTCATGCCTCCTTTATTCATGATACTCATTTGTGTGTCATTACCATTTATTTTCATACTTGCCTATATAATTAATCAAACATAAGAAGATACTCCCCTAAACAGAGAAAGGAACTCCCAGCTCAAGATTTAATTTCTGAAGATCACTCAGGATGGATTAGCTAGCATGTATTTTGAGAGTAATTTGTGCTTTGTGAATGGATGAGCTCATTACTTAGAATGAAGTCCTGTAGGTCTGTAAATCAACATTCACTGATGAGAGTTACAAAAGGCAAGGGTATTAATCCACATTGGTGAGTGTACCAGGAACTTTTGAAAACCAACAAATTGACTGAAAATTCACCAGTAAATTCACCCACCTACAACTAATTTTATTACTTAAGACCAAATGTATTCATTTTCTATTGTACCATAACACCTTATCACATATTTAATGGCTTAAAACAACAGCAATTTTAGGCCATTATTGTTTTTTATGCAGCCTGAGTGTGGCTATGCTGTGTTTTCAGCTCAACGCTTCACATTCAAGAGTTACCCTGGTTTCATTTTAACTGAGGGTTATGGTGAAAAGACGGGTTATTCAGGTTAATAAAAGCTTCTAGCTTATTTGTAGCTGTAGGAGTTAAATCCTCTTATCTTTGGTGGAGGGTCATTCTCAGACCTATGGGTGATTTGTAACATTTTCTGTTATACATAACCTAAAACCAATATGAAAGACAAACAAGTAACTTGCCAATGACACAAATGTGTATCCTTCAAGATGGCATTTACACCTCCAGTGCTTTCTTTTTCTCATATAAAATGAAGATAATAATATTTATATTTCCAGTGGTTCTTGTGAGGATGTGTACATGCAAATGAAGTAGGACAGGGCCTGGGACAGAGGGAGTGCCATAGAATGAGTTGGTCCAGTGAGGCCCATGTGAACTATTAATTCTAGTTATAGAGGGACAGACAAATGGCAAAAGAAGTTTCGAGTCCATCCAAATAAATGAAATGAAAAGAAGAAACTATGAATAGAAAAAGATGAGACAAAATGTATATGTAGATCTAGAGTTCTCACGGTTCCTGTGTGGAATGTTTCTACAAAAATCACCCATTGGTTAATGTTATAATAATTCAAGATAAATTCTGACAAAAGAGAGATGCTAGTTTTGTTTACTAGCTAAAAGTGGCCCTTCTACATGGCATCAGTGTAAAAAAATAGCTTACAATTTACTCAGACAGGGCTTTTTGAAATTATAAGGTGTGTCCAGAGGGACTTGGGGGGAAGAGGAAACAGGGGAAAGGAGCAGTAAGCAAACAATGCCATAGACAGGGGAACAACTAGGGAGTTAAAAGCAACAAGAAGAAGAACATAGAGATCCCAGTGATGTTGGAGCAACAGCAATCTAACAGAGGAATTACTAAGACACAGAAGAAGGGTGAGCATGATGGTGGGGCAGGAGGAAGATAAAAGGAAACAGGAAAAATCTAGGAAGCAAAACTATGGATAGAGTCATAAACATAAGTGTGCACTCATATAAATATATTAATTCATAAAAATAGAGGTATTTGGCCTATGTGCATATATTTATATGGCACTACATTGAGGAAGTGGATGGACTTTAGGCCTCTGCTCAAGCCCTTCTTTAATGCAAGAACACTGTTTTAACACCCAGGTATTCTGTAATGCTCACCCTCCCAACATAATCGCTGAAGACAAAATGGGTGCACATATAAATGTGGTGAAGAAAGCTGATTGTGCCAAGCTATCAAAGTGTCTGGGGTCTTCGAGGTGTTGATGGAATCAGGTAACAGGCAACAGAAGACCCAAAACAAACAAACAAAAAACATATTGTTGAGAACAAGGGAGTGGTCAGAGCAGAGACCCAAAACCCATCTGTAGACAATAGGAAATTCTCTCACAGAAGAGTCACAAGGAAGGGATGAATCAACCAGAGTGAAGCATAGCACCAATGAAACACATAGTATTCCTCTGGCTCTTTGAGACTTCCTCACCCCCCACTATCATGACCCCAGTTCTGGCAAGACCGGAGCATGTACACTGGTACAGATAAGAGATCACAACACATGGGATTCAGTTCAGACAAACCCCTCAGGAATAGAAAAGGGAGTAGTGATACCAGGAGGGTGAGGCTAGGGAAGTGGGGGAAAGAGGGGAGGAAGAGGAGAAAGGGGAAACTGATTGCACTGATCAGAGTATAACCCTCCCCCTACCCCAGAGGGAGGAAAAACAGAAATGTGGGTGAAGGGAGTCAGTGGTTGGTGTATGAAATGAAAACAATAATGATTTAACAAGGGATCACAATGATGAAAGGGGGAGGGAGGGAAAGATGAGCTGATATCAAGGGCTCAAATAGAAAGTAAATGTTTGGAAAATAATGATGGCAACATGTGTACAAATATGCTTGTACAATTGATGAATGGGTGGTATAAGAGCTGTAAGATACCCCAATAAAATGATTTTTTTAAGAAAAAAGAAATTACAGGGTTTGCAAGAATTATTTTGGTATATAGTGTTATTGGAAAATTTAAGTCATATCAAAATTTGTTCATAAAATAAAATCTATATACTTACCTGGCAGGGAAATACCATGATCACGAAGGTGGTTTTCCCAGGGCCAGGCTTATCCGTTACACTCTGGATGTGCTGACCCCTGCGATTTCCCCAAATGTGGGAAACTCGACTGCATAATTTGTGGTAGTGGGGGACTGCGTTCACGCTCTCCCCTGATAATAAATAAATAAATAGATAGATAAATAAATAGATAAAATCATATGCATATATTCTTTCAAGCTATTTCTTTATTTAAAACCATTCTATGATTAACCATGTACAATACAAGATAATTGCTTAAGGATATTAAAAAGAGGTATACAATCATCTGCACACTCAATTTTTTTACCATTTAAAAATGATTTTATTGGCATATAATTCACGGTGATACAATTTAATCATCAAATCATATGAAGAAGTATTGTATAATCTTCACCATAATAATTTCAGACACTTCTTTCTTATTCTCATAGTTGTTAACTCCCGATTTCCTCCTAACTTCCCCTGCCATGCCCCTAGGTTATTATTAATCTAGTTACTGTCTCTATTAAACTACCTATCTTGGATATTTTTAAAATTATTTTAATGGGGACTCGTACAATTCTTATCACAATCCATACATACATCCATTGTGTCAAGCACATATGTACATTCGCTGCCCTCATCATTCGCAAAATATTTGCCTTCTACTATAGCCCCTAATATCAGCCGCCCATCCCCCCCCCATTAACCATCAATAATTCACAAATCATTGTTGTTTTGTCATAAGTTACACTGTCCGGCATACCCCCCTCCCCCCTCCTGCGCGCCTTCTCTGCTGTCCATCAACCAGGGAGGAGGCTATACGTAGATTCTTATAATTGGTTCCCCCTTTCTACCCCACATTCTCTGCACCCTCCAGACATCACCCCTCTCACCTCTGGTCCTGAAGGAGTCATCTGTCCTGGATTCCCTGTGTTTCCAGTTGCTATCTGTACCAATGTACATCCTTTGGTCTAGCCAGATTTGTAAGGTAGAATTGGGATCATGATAGTGGGGGGGGGGGAGGAAGCATTCAAGAACTAGAGGAAAGTTATATGTTTCATCCTAGCTACCTTGCACCCTGATTGGTTCATCTCCACCCCACAACCCTTCAGTAAGGGGGTGTCCAGTTACCTACTGATGGACTGTGAGTCTCCACTCTGCACTCACCCACCTTTACAATGATATGATTTTTGTTCTTTGATGCTTGATACCTGATCCCTTCGACAGCTTGTGGTCACATAGGCTGGTGTGCTTCTTCCATGTGGGCTTTGTTGCTTCTGAGCTAGTTGGCTGCTTGTTTATCTTCAAGCCTTTAAGAACCCAGATGCTATATCTTTTGATAGCTGGGCACCATCAGCTTTCTTCACCACATTCAATTTTTCATCATTTCCTTCATTCTTGTATCGACTGGTCATTAGCTCCCCACTACTCCCCCCACCCATCTTACCCCTAAGAATATGTTAATCTAGTTACTGTCTCTATTGGTTTATGTATCAAGAATTCATATAAAGTAAGTCATACAATAAAACCTCATCAACAACAACAAAATAAAACACAAATAAATTTCAAACAGAAGTAGAAAATAATACACACTAGAACAAATTCAAAATGGGTCAAGAAGGAAAACAATGTTAACTTTTAAAGTAATTATCTCTAACAATTCATTTCCCAATGCACACTGTCTGAGGACAAAAGTATTCACATATATAGTCCATGGCCTGAGAAGTTCTCTGCAAATGAATTTTAAGCTTTCACTGCCACCCATAGCCTTGTGCAAAGAAGTGCTCAGAATTTACACTCTAATACAATTCCCTCTTCTAACCTATCAGGCTAAATTTAAAAGTACAAATTACTTGATATAAAAGGCAATCATTTTAATGGGGTGGTATTATCCAAATGGTTTTGTACAAGATTAGCTTCATCATAGACAACATTAATTAAGTATAAATGTATATGTATATATGTATAACCATAGACTGACACTAAATATGAATAAAATGATAGATTTTTAATACAGTCTTCATTCACTAATGATAATTATGAGTTATATTGTATTCTAGAACCCATATAATTTTGGGGTCTAAGAAACTGATACTTGCAGCTATCAAAGATATGACAAAGGTAGCATTAGTCAATTGGTTTGGTCAATTTAAAAACATGTCCATTTAAAGGTAATTAGTGTTTCATTTTCCACTTGTATGCTCTAGTTTATAACTATATGTAGGCCTTCCAGGAGAGAAGAATTGGTCTCGGGCATTTAATCCCAAATCTCATATGTAAGCAATTTAGGAAGGGGAAAATTATGTAACACTGAGTAACCAACTCTCTTTGACAAGCTTCCTAGGAAAGAGGAAACTGAAGCAAGGTCAAGATCATCTTCTTTTACTTCAAAACTGAGGCCTTCGTGGGACTGACCTAAAAGAGAACTTGGATGTTTACTTTCAATTCCATCGAAGTCCAATACAGAAAGTGAGGGATAGCTAATTTCCTCCATTTTCTCAAAAGTAACGTCTGCTGACCATTCAGTTGGTTACAAAAGACTGACAATGCGACGTGTACATTGAAATGAAAAGGTTTCTATTGGAGAGACTAAATACCCCAAAAGAACAATTCCAAGTTCTTCTACTATATTAGAGCTTAAATTCTGAAGCACTGGTTTGAAGAAGGCTATGGTTGACAGTGAATCCTTTGGATAGTACCTCCACCCATTTCTAGCCAGGGACTTGCTGGGTGTGTCCTTGATGGACAGTCCTGGGGTCGCATAGTCACGAGGCATGCCCTGTCAGTCATGCCCTGACTGCCTTGGGCAGTGAACTCTTCTATTGGACAGAATGAGTATGTCCCAATTATAGTCCTCTGTCTGATTCTGAAGTCCCACCTGTAATTGTGATGTACTGATCTGACACCAGGCACAGATTTGTGACAATGCCTTTGTTCCATCCCTTATAAACTGGCCTCCTGACGGTGAATCCTCAGACAGCATTATGCTCTCCTGTAGCGGCCCTCCCTCATCCAGATGATATGTCTGTGTCTTTGTGTTGTCTTAGTCCCTTTTAAGACTTGATAAATGCTCTTTTAATTTATATTTGAGATCGGGGTCTTTTTTGTACCTTAAAACAATATTTATAGAATTAAAACGTAAATGCAGGCTGATTATAATTTGAAACAGCAGCAATAGATGCAGGTTAAATATTTAAGAGAATATTTAGACTGTGCAAGTGTTCACTTGCGGTTATAAATTTAGACTGGCCCAGGGCCTTGCTGTTAGAAATTACCGTTGCTGCATTGATACTAAAGGAAGCTCGGAGGTAAGCCATCTGGTTAAAATTAAGATAACTCGACTGCATATGCTGATTGAGCAAATGCACGAGGAAAAGTTGGAAATGGAAACTAAGCGGAATAAAAATTTAGAGACGACGAAAATGTGAGTTTAAATTATTCAGAGGTAACCCATCTAAGCCAAGGCTCAAGGGTCAGAAAAGTGCAGAAAATTAATTTTGTTTAAAGGTGGCACTATGGAGTCACACATGATAATTATAATAGGGATGATAATGTCAAAATTAAGAGCGCCCTGGTTGGAGGGGTGGTGATTACACCTTGGGCGGCTAACGGCTAGGTCAGCAGTTTGAAACCACACACTACTCCTGGGCAGAAAGATGAGCCTTTCCACTCCTGTGACAGTCTGGGAAACTCCCAGGGCAGTTCTACCCTGACTGTAGGGTCACCGGGAGTTGGCATCGACTCAATGACAGTGAGTTTGGTTGTTGTTGTTTGAGTTTATATTTCATTGGGGGTCTGTGGATTATGCAAACACTTGGCTGCTAAATGAAAGATTGATTGGAGTCCACCCAGGGGCAAGCCCAGCAATCCACTTCCTCAAATAAGCGATTGGAAGTCTTCTGAAGCACATGTCTACACTGACATCCATGGGGCTAGCGTGTGTTGGAATCCAACAGATGGTGACTGGCTTTACCTTCGCTTGAATGCTCCATGTAAAGCATGGTGTTAAGTGCTTATTTTCAGTTCAGATCAATAGCTATTAAAAAAGTTAATTAGGATTACCAAACCAAGAAATTATAACATCACAAAAGAGCACGATATAGCTGAACAAGACACGTGAAAGCAATCCCATCAGTAAGTGCTCCGAGTGCTTGGATTGTTTCCCTCCATGTTCTCAGCTGGGGACCATACTGAGCATATTCTTCTAACACGGGTCTCTAACTCCTCATCTGTGCTTGTCCCTGTAATGCCTTACTTTGCCTTCACATGCTGCATCTTGAAATTTTATGTACACCGCCTTAGTTCTTCATTTCTTCCATTTCTTTTAGCTTTTCTACATTCACAATCAAGTTTCAGGGTCTTGGGTGACATATTTTGGTGTTTTCATCTTTTTATTGACTTTATTCTTTCTTTAAATATGATGTTCTTGATTTGAACCTATAATGCAGCTGGCTTTTGATCATTAGTATCCAATGCATCAAAATTATTCTTAACATTAATATGGGTCAGCAGACAGACCTCGAACTATTCATAGGCTATTTCTTCATGTCTGTCTATACAAGACATGCAGAATTAATAATCCCAAGGAGAAAGCAATGGGCTGATGGTTCCAGGGGGAAGGGGACAGGAGGAGGTGGGGAAAGGGAGGGGGGAACCAACAACCCTAGGGACAAGAGAACACCAAGAGGTCTAAAATTGATGGAAAAGAGGGCATGGAATGCCAAGTGGGGTTTGGTCAAGTGCAATGTAGCTGAGAGGAATTACTGAGAATTGATGATGCTTGAACATCATAATGGGACAGGAGGATATTAAAAGGAAATAGAAGAAATAACTAGGAGTCAAAAGACATTTACAGAGATATAAACATAGGCATACACATATGCAAATATATTAATATATAAATGATAGGGATATAGCTCTTTGTACATATATTTATAGGTTAAGTATTAAGGTAGCAGACAGACATTGGGTCTCCACTCAAGTCCTCCCTCAATGCATGAACACTTTGTTCTAGTAACTTGGCATTCTGTGGTGATCATGTTCCCAACACAATGGCTGAAGATAAAATGGGTGTATAAGCTAATGTGGTGAAGAAAACTGATGAAGCCTAGCTATTACAAGATATAGCATCTGGCAACCCATGTGATCACAAGGTGTCGACAGGATCAGGTATCAGGCATCAGAAGACCAAAACCAAACATTTCTATGCAAATGAACAGGGTCAGAATGGAGATGCAAAGTCCATCTGTAGACAATTGGACATTCCCTCACAGAAGGGTTACAAGGAAGGGCCAAGCAAGCCAGGATACAGTATAGCACCTACAAAACACACAACATTCCTCTAGTTCTTTAATATTCCTCCCTGCCCCACTCCCCATCCCTTCATGACCCCAGTTCTACCCTACAAATCTGGCTAGACCAGAGCATGTACATTGGTACAGATAAGAGCTCTCAACACACACAATCTAGGACAGATAAACTCCTCAGGACCAATAATGAGAACAGAGATATCATGAGCATAGGGGGAAGGTGGGGGAGAAGGAAAGAAAGGGGAAACTGATCACAATGATCAACATACAACCACCACCACTACCCTAGGGGGATTAACAACAGAAACGTGGATGGAGACAGAGGACTGTGTAAAATATGAAAATAAAAATAATTTATAAATTATCAAGGGTTCATGAAGATGGGAAGTTGGGAAAGGGCGGGGTGGGAGGGGAGGAGCTGATACCAAGGGCTCAAGTAGAAAGAAAATGTTTTAGAAATGATGATGGCAACATATATACAAATGTGCTAGATACAATTGATGTATGGCTTGCTATGAGAGTCATAAGAGCTCCCAATAAAATGATTTATTAAAATCTTAAAAAATGTTCTTGAGATGATCTCTAAGTTTAGGTAGGATTTACTCCAAGTCACACTTTGGCTCTTGTGGACTTGTTTTGCTTTTCTTCAACTTCAACCTGAGCTTGCATATGAGTTTTTATGTAAGTTTGTCTCACCATTGTCCCCTGGCCTGTTTTGAATGGTCATCTTGTGTTTCCCATGGTCTCTTCCCACAGATAAAGTCCATTTGATTCTTGTGTATCCCATCTGATGAAGTCTGTGTATCTAGTTGCTGCATATGTTGCTTGAAAAATTGTATTTGCAATGAAGTCATTGCTCTTGAACAATACTACCATAGGATCTCTAACTTTGTTTTTATCACCAAGACCGTATTTTTTACTGATCCATCCTCTTTAATTGTAGCTCTTGCATTCTTATAGCCAGTACTTATCAATTTAAAACTGAAGTTGATAGAATTCTTCAGTTTTGTTATCACTGGCATCAGTGGTTGGGGCGTGATAGTTCTATTCAACAGTCTTCCCTGTAGGGGTATTGATACTATCTGATTACAGACACCATTGTACTTTCAGATACATCTTGAAACTACTCTTTATGAGAATCCTTCTGATACCATTTCTCTAGAATCTTCCATTCCTGACATGATAAACTATATACTGTAGGTTTGATTCAAAATGACCAATACCTGTCCGATTCAGCTGGTTAATGCTTAGGATATCACAGTTTCTGTTTCCTTTGTGGTGACATCCAATTTTCCTAGATTCATCCTTTGAACATGTCAATGTCTGATTATTAATGTTTGAAGCTATTACACTTCTTTAAGTTGTGTTGTGTCAGCAAATGGAGGTCCAAAAGCTTTGCTCCATCCATGTCATTAAGATAAACTCTGAGCAGGTACTCCTTTCCCGTTGTATACTGCGTGCCCTCTAACCTGAGAAGTTTACCTTCGGCACGATGGCAGCTGAGGCTCCCTTTGATTCGAAAGGTTTTCACTGGCTAATACCTCATAAGTGAGCGGTCTTTTCCTTGCTGGCAGACCGTTCTTAGTCTGACATCTCTGCTGAAAAATATTCACCATGGGTAGCCATGCTGGTATGTGAAACATTGATGGCCCAGATTCCATGATCGCAGAAACATTCAAGCCACCACAGTACAGTAACAGGCAAACAAGTAGGGTTGTAAGTCATATAACCGACAGATATAGTTGCCATGATAAAAGTCATGACTATTTGACTGTGGTACATAGGCTGTTGACTGCTAATAGAAAGCTATTGTTAATTAGTTTGCTTTATAAATATGTGGCCATTTTCAATTTATTGATATCTTTTAATATTTTGTTCTGTAAAAATTTGAGTATGCTTTTAAAACTAGTCTGAGTTAAAGAAGACATAAGCATGTTATATCCAATTTTACAGATAAAAAAAACAAATAAAACAGTTGTTTACAAATAAACTTTGACTTATGGCAATACTCTGTTTCACAGTAGAGATGTGCCTCATAGGACATTTAATTGTTTTCCCCCCAGATGTAGACCTTCAGCCCTTTCTTGTGAGTTGCTTCTAGGTATATTTGAAGTTTCTACCTTTTGGTTGGCCATTCTGCATGGTAAGTCTTTGCACCACCTAGGGACTATTTGGTTTTACTTCATGTTTATTGAACAGTTTGGATTCTATGTAGTCTTCTTGAACACTCTCAATCCACTCCACATGTGCAGAATATCCTTTTATTAAAACAATCAATATAATTTTGCAGTTGCACCCAATCACTGATGGAGAGGTTTTCTTCAGGCAGCTTTAGTACTTTAGACAATACTTTTGAAACTAAAGTATCAAAGAAGTTATTCTGTATAATAAAACTAATTCTTAGAGTTTTAGTTTTTCTACTATTGATTTTTTTAGAGTGAGCCTGACAGTCAATATTTAGCAATTATTTGCTATTTCGCTTAAGCATAAAATGTAACCAGAAAATAGCAGAATTTGTGAGTAATCCCAGCCACTGCCCATTTCCAAAGCTTAGAATGTTTATCTTATAAATAGAAAATATGCTATAGAAATTCTTTGTTACAATTAATTTGGTAATTATTTATACAAGAGAAATAAGACTCGTATAGTGATTTGAAACCATTTCCTGAAGACATCAGTCTATGATAAAGTATTTTCCATTCAAAACAGCTTAATAAAATAGTTGAGTTTTAAAACATGAAGTATCTTTAAGTATTCATTTATACATAGTATAAATGACAGTATAGTATCACATTTTCTTTAAACACTGAATCACAAATATTTTGGATTGAGAGAGTTCCTAAAACCAAAATTGGAATGCAAGAGAAAACCCACAAGCTTAATGCATATATATATATATATATATATATATATATATACCACAGAAACAGTTTTACTATAAATTTATTTTCTTTTTCGAGTCTATCATGAAGGATGTGTATGAGATCTCCTGCAAACCTGGTGCCTAGATACATTTGATTCCTATTTCTAAATGTAAAACTCTCCTTAATAGGAGCTGATGGCAAATGATTTTAGAAAGGTGGCAATGACAAATGTAACTCAATATGTAAATCCCCATGACAACCAACCAATTTAATTGCTCATAGCATACTCTATCATTCCTCAGGTGGAAACATAGCAGAAAGACTTACTTCCAGGAGCCTCATTTTTACCAAATTCAAACTAAATACCACCTGAACAGAAAGGATTTTCCCGAGGGCTATCAGCTCTTCAGCCTAATGACTATTGAAATGTGTGAGAAGAAGGTGGTTTTTTGAAAGACTGCAGCCCATACTGATCTCTTCGTTCTCTGAATAGCACTTTTTTTGGACTTCTCATATGTAGTTTCACTGTTTTCTCTAGAGTTGTTTCTTATTTAAGTCTCAATGCTATTCTGTTAAATGGACCAAGAAATGACACCTTAGTGTATGTGTGTGTGTTTGTATGCATGGCTGATGGAGCTAAGTGGGGTTTGTGAGGCTTTCAGCCAAATCCTTTCTCCCTCCATGAAAAAATGTTTGTCACTTCAGGCCTGAAAATCAGTGTGATATAAAAGGAGCATCGACATGTTAGCTGGATTCTAGAATATCCTCAATGTATGAAAAATCCATCTTTTGCCCTGCTACCACTCCTCCAACCACACCTCTTCCAGCCAACTAGGGATTTTGCTTTTTCTTCTATAAAATGGAGGGCTTGAACCAAATATATTCAATGCTCACTCTATGTCAAAAAAGAGCCAAATCAAAAAAGAGGTGCCATGGAGGAAAGGATGTAATTCATTCCCTTTATACAACACCAAATTATTTGTTACATACCTGCTTTGGGATTATAACGTACAGTAGATCGATAGTGCCATCAATATGTTGAATAATTAGATGTGGAGGAAAAGTCTTTCTATACTATATTGCATCTCCTACAAAAAGTTGAATTCTGCTTCCTGAGGGTGCCATGTTTCCCTGGAAGTACTGTACTTCACACATAAAGACACTATCTTTGGCTAGATTCTCTAACAGAGTCAAACCAGTGAGGCTTATATATATGTATATATAGAGAGAAAGGTGTTTAAAGAAAATGGCTCACACTGATGTAGAAGTGGGCAAGTCCCAATCTAGGCAGTTCCAAGTCAGTGAAACATTTTAGGCTGGAGGTATCTCCTCACTTGGATAGGTGTGAAGGTGGAGCAAGTTTGGCAGCAAGACTGGTGGTGGCAGAGATGAGTGAATCCAAGGTTGGCAGGTTAGATAGCAAGCCACTGAGAACTGTCAGCATAGGAAAGAAATATGGCAGGCTGTTACCTCCGATCCAAAGAACCAGGGTTGATGAGTCAGAGACAGGATCCAAGCTCAGCAAAAAACCCAAAAGAGATTTTGTACAGTGTTCACTTATAGAGGAAGCAGCTGCATCCCCAGAGAATCTCATTATGGCTATGACTTGAGTATGATTGTTGTATCCCACCCTAATCTTGGGACAATTGATTAGCAGCTCCTAGTTGATCCCAGTAAGGAGATAACTACTTTGTGTTAGGTCACATGATTGAGGATTATTAAGTCTCATTGGCAAGGTACTGAGAATCCTGGCCCAGCCTTGTTGACAAAACCTAATGATCACAATTACTCACTAAATTATTGTTGATTTGATTTCATAATTGATAGATCAGACAGGTTCGAAGTTCTCGATGTTGTTGCTGTTGGTGCCATTAGGTTGGTTCTGATTCACAGCGACCCTGTGTGCAACAGAGCAAAACACTGCTGGGGTCTGTGCCCGCCGCACACTTGCTCCTGTGCTTGAGCCCAGTGCTGCAGCCACTGTGTCCATCCTCCCTCCCTATCGAGGGCTTTCTCCTTCGGTCCTGCCCTTCTGTTCACAGAGCATGGGGTCTTTCCCAGAGACGGTCTCTCCTGGCTAGTCTACAGTAAGTTGGAGTCTCTCCATCATGCCTCTAAAATAACCTTTAATCCTGAGAGGATAATCCAGCAAAGTATTATTTTTAAATGTGGTCATTTATCTTCATCCAAAGCATGAATTTAATGAATTGTATCCTGTCCTTTGTGGATTCTGGTTTTTGGAATTCGATACCAGATCCTTTTTCTTTCTTTTCCCTAATTTCTGCTGAACGCTAATCTCCCATTTTGATTAGCAGCCAAGTACATTAACTGTTTTCACCACCCAGAGACTCCACCGACATTTGAAGACAGCTGTAATGACCAAAGCACACTGCCAAGTGGCTCTTGTGCAGAATGAATCTCTGCAATGTCTTCAACATGTTTGCTGTTTCACATGGACCATTATGGTTGTTTCCAGACCATCAACAAGGGCTGCATTTCCCCCGTTTTATTGTCTTCGTGGTAAAAGATGTAGCGGTCTTCCTCGAGCCATCACCGAAGCAAAGTGCAGATGAGAAGAATGATGAGAAATAGGATGATGGTTACGTCTAAAGAAAAGCTAAAGTATTTCAGATGCAAATTTATTGACAAGACATTACTGAAATCAGTATTTAAAAACAAATATACAAACAAGCAAATAAACAGATACCGTTGACCATCTAACTAAAATTACCCTCATATTGTAAGACTAAATTTCAAAGACAACACAAGTATTGTTTTATGAACAATTCTGTTAGACATTATTCTCTTGACTTCCACTTGAGATTATATTTTTGGGCCTCAACATCCAAAAAAAATTTTTTTCCTCTCCTTTGTGACGGCATTTGACTCCTATAGATTTCCAGATGTCAGTATTTTATTATTTTTCCCATTCTTTAATAATTATGCAAATGTTTAACTAATGTTTTTATTGGATTGTAAAATAATCCAAGCTCTACCAGAGGCAAATGCTTACACTAATGATGAGAGATTGTTTTCACCAATTGGGAAAAAAAAGGAGAGATCTCCAAAGCTCAGAAAATGTATAAGTGAACTGAATTCATCTTTTAGGAGAAGCAATTTTAGTTAAATATTTCTTCCTGATTTTTAAAGAAATATCACTTAAATCTGGACTTATTTTACATCCAATTTATGTCTAGATAAATGTAAAACTATATTCCAATTACGTCATGCCTCTGTAGTCTAGGGCTGGGGCATTTAGGTCCAAAGTTTGACCCAGCTTTGCTAGTCATGTGACCTATGCCAAGTGAGTACATTTCTCTGAACGTCAGTATTCTAATTAGTACAGTGTGAATTATGCAAACACTATATTGCACCATTGCTTTGAGTAATAACACCTGTGTATAACTCAGTGGAGTGTTTGACATGAAATATTATACATCGTTTTTATTGTGTAAACAAAGCAAAACTCTTTATGTGATGGGTGTAGCATTCTTAGATCATTAGCTACCCACTCTCGAGCAGCAATTTCCATAAGTCAACTTGGTTGCTAGTAGTTGTTCTTGGGAATCCTGGGAACAACATTAAAGAGCTATCAATGCCAGAACAGATTCACAATTATTTTTGCATCAGTGCTACGGGAGTGATGAAGCTGTGCTATTGTTCATGTCACAGGGACTGACTCACCAGTCTGGACCATCAGCAATCCCTTTGAATCCCCAACAATGGTGATTCCTTCTGATACACATTCATATTAGTATAAAATATGTGTTTAATACATTCATATAATAGACAAAAGACAAAGCTCATATCTAACGATTTCTACCACTAACAGAAAATACTCATTTCGAGACCCACACAGATATCTATAATCATCTATTTAATGGTTTGTGCACTGTTCTAGATGAAAAAGAGACATCAAATGAAAAAATACTTTATTGAGACACATTTATAAAGTCATAAGCTGAACAAAGATAAAGACAATTCATGTGGATGCTGGAGACCATTAGTATGAGGCCACGATGGTTTCCAAGGATTCCCGTCATGTATCCATTTAACTAGGACACGAGAAATAAAAGAGACTGCCAGGAAGTTATCATCTGTGACAGATTAATTACTCACAGTTGCAGACAAGATTACAGAAGTGAGAAAAAAAACAAGATTGGGATATATATATTATTGTAAATCAGCAAAGTTTGCAAGATTGGGTCAGTATCTCTGACCAAGACAGTCACTATACTCGTGACTCTGTGACTGAGACTGAGACCAGTGCTGCAGTTTCCATCAAGTGCACCCCCTGGGAAATGCCTGAGAGCCAGGCTGCCCCTCCCGGGGCTGGCAAGGAAGTAAGAGTAATACACTTTCAAATCACTCTACCTAGGGTCAAAGCGTTTCATATTGCTAGTCAATGGTCAGAAAAACATTCAAAAGATGCTAAATATATGTGGAGGCTAAAAAAATGAATTTTGGGCTCCCACTTTAGACTATCACTATAAGCCATAGCCACCTGCAGGACAGAGTAAATTTCCCCCGTGGGTTTCTAAGACTGTAAATATTTAAGGGAATAAATAGCCTCATCTTTCTCCTTAGGAAACTCTAGTGGATTCAAACTTCTGATTTTGTGGTTAGCAGCACAGGTTATAAGCCACTATGCCACCAGGTCCCTTTAGTGTAAACTTTAGACTTCAGCAAACCTAGTGCTCATAACTGAAGCTGAATATAGCACTGATTTTTGGGTACTGTTGTGTGGTAGTATCTTTTATAAGAATTAGTACCAGACCAGTCCCAAGAAGGCACAGATTAAAGATGTCCAAAATGTCCAACCCTACCAAAATGGTATGCCGCTCAATTTCTCCAAAATATTCCTCTTCTGTGTATATTTCCTTATATACCTGGGTTCTGAAATTCACTTTAATATCTCACAGAAACTCAAGAATCTTTAAGGAATTGTCTTATGGTTGTGGGTGCTGTTAAGTCCCATATCCAAAAGTTAGGCAAAAGCCAGACAAACACAAGGCCCAGAGCCAGAAGCAAAATAGGTGTGAAAGCCAAAGCAGGTCATTATCTCTGCCAATGTTCACTCAAATGGTTTTCTATCTTTCAGTAGACCATATTCCCAAGGAAAACTTAAGCCACAGCCTCTAGTACAGCAGTTCTCAACCAGTGGGTCGTGACCCCTTTCGGGGTCAAACTACCCTTTCCCAGGGGTTGCCTAATACATCCTGCATATCATAAATTCCACGACAATTCATAACAGTTGCAAAATTACAGTTATGAAATAGCAACAAAAATAATTTTATGATTGGGGGTCACCACAACACGAAGAACTGTATTAAAGGGTCACAGCATTAGGAAAGTTGAGAACCACTGCTCTAGAAGAATAGAGACTACAGATACATCCCAATATAATCCTACAATAGAGAAATCCCTCCAAAATGGGCTGATAACCATAGGCATAGAAGCTAGAATTCACAGCACATCACAAAAGCGATCATGGTAAAAGTGATTATGGCTGGAAGGGCTATGGTAAGTAATTGACTACATCTCAGACTAACCCCAGATTCTTTTAGCAATTAACCCATTCATCTTGGAACTGAGACAACAGAATTCACTTGTTCTGATTCTTTCTTGAGAAATATATATAATGTTAGATTTTCTCTGCTGAAAACCCCATTTATTCATCCTTTACCTTCAGTTATTGTTCCTCCTTCCTTCCATTTGTTATTATTACCCAACCTTTCCCACACTGGGAAGGACACCAGGTTCAGCTATTTTGTCCACCTAGACTGCTGGTAGCAAGAGGAGTCTAGCAAGTGCTACTCCCTCACTCCATTCCGTCATGTCAGGTAAGTTGCATGCATAAAAATCTAGCAGACTAGCCCAACCCTTAGGTAATACAACACTATTTAAAGTCTACCCTAGTTTTGCTAGATGAGGAGAAGGTATAATTCATCGCATCAGGACATCCCACATGGGATTGTAACCATAGGCATAGAGGCTAGAATTTACAACACATCACAAAAGCTATTATTTCTAAGAGAATTATGACTAGAGGGGGCTTATTAAATAATTGGTTACACCTCATCTTGCTATTTATATGTTATTTATTATTTATACATATATGAAATACATCATGTAATCTTTTGATCTGCAAGCCTATGGATTTGGGAAAGGAATAATACTCTCTTTTCTTGTAACAACCACCACCAACACACATACACATACACACTCTCTCAAACACACACCTGAACACACAAACATGAGGTTTGGTAAAATTCAATAAGTCATCCAAACACAGACAGTGAATAAGTGGGAAAGTCACCTGTGGTCCTTTTCCTAATTCAATTCTCAAGGTATTAGAACTGCTTTTAATTAAAATATGAAAATTAAATAATAATTGATATTTTTGGCACTTGGACTACAAAAGTTATAAATAAAGGGGAAGAAATTGTAGTTGTCAAATATGGCAAGATATAGTTGTAAAAGCTGGAGTTGAAATGATAGAATTTTGCAATACTTTTTCATTGCAAATACCTTATTTAAATAACATAAACAGTAATTATACATCTGGAATTGGCTAGGTGGAACACACAGGAATCAAACTAACTATATCTGTGAGTAGGGGCAATGGAGAAACTCCACATTAGCAGGCCGAATGAGGCCAGGCGCTGACTGAGGAACAGACTGCTCACAAGCTAGTTCAGTTGAAGGAAATAAAAAAAAGTACAACATGCAAGCTTGGATGTATCCCACCTGAATTTGGAGAAAATCTCAAGAACTGATTTGACACATTGAACACTAATGACAGAATACCTGATAGTCTGTGGAATGCCATCAAAAACATCATATATAAAAAAACAAAATTATTAAAAGACAAGAAAGGAAAGATCATAATGGTTGTCAGATGTGATTATGAAACTTGCTTTTGAATTTTGAGTAGCTAATGCAATTGAAAAAAATGATAAAGCAAAGAAATAACCAAAACATTCAAAGGACAGCTCTGGAAGACAAAGCATTATAATGAAATATGCAAAGACCTGGAGCTAGAAAACTCAAAAATAAAACTTAAAAAGAAAATGCCTAGCATATCTCATGTTGAAAGACTACAAAAAAATGTAAAATCTTGAGTTGCAATATTAAAGGATTCCATGGGTAAAATGCAGGAATCATCAAAAGGCAATGGAATGAATACACAGTCACTGTACTTAAGAGAACTGGTCAATATTCAACCACATTAAAAGGTAGCATAAGATCAATGACCAAGAACTAAAAGAAGAAATCAAAGCTGTCCTGGAGGCATTACAAAAAAAGATCCCAGGAATGAATTGAATGTCAATCGAAATATTTTGACAAGCTGATAAAACACAGGAAGTGCTCATCTATGAAAAAAAATTGCAAGACAGCTACCTGGCTAACCAACTATAAAATATTCATATTTGTACCCTGTGTTAGTCTAGGTTAACTAGAGAGTCAACCATGAGAAGAAGGTGTCTCCTGCCTCCAAAGAGGAAAAACTAGATTTCCCAGTATTCTAAGGAGAAAGCAATGCCCACACAGAGGCCTCATTGGCTATGATCCAATTGAGAGACTAGACTCCACCTCTTCACGCTTAATCCTCTCAATTCCAAAATTGACACCAGATTATGTAACTACCACATAACCATTCCAATAACAATTGCTGCAACAGAATACAGAAATTATCAAACAGAAATCATTAATATTACATCAAAGTTATGCTTGACAGGGTTCTCTAGAAAACAAAACCAGGACACTAATGATTTCATATATATTTATATAGAAAGATAGATAGATAACATAAGAAATAAACAGTTAATTAATCTATAAAGCATTACAAATGACAGTGCAACTCACTCCCATGAGACAGCTGTCAGACACTGGCAGGCCTTCAAATCTTGAGGGCCGCCGGGGAGTCCTCTGTAAAGCAATTCAGCCTATCCGGCCACAGGCAGCAAACAGCAAAACAGGTCATCAACAGTCAGCCAGATGACAGGGTCTGACAGTCCCCAGCTCAAGAGATGTATACTCCAGTAGCGTGGCAATGCATTTCTTGAAGGAACCTCAAACTACAGCGACAGAGTCCACAGGTTAGGTGTCCCACAGGTAGTGTAGCTTGCAAATGGAGGCAGAGAACAAGCTAAGGCAGCTGCACACTGGTCTGAGCATCAAAGAGCAAGAGACAAGAAAGGCAAGGCTCGCTGAGCCATTTATCTCTCCACCCTTCAATTAATCCCACATGCGTTTATTACCCAGGTTGACACAATAAACATAGCTATCACACAAGTAAAAACTTTCTCAAGGTCATTCAACAATATTTGCAGTAGTACATCAGCAGGAAGCTGTCAGAAATCCAAGTCAGATTAAGCAGTGGCATGAAAGATATAATAGATGATATCATATGGATCTTGGTAGAAAACAGAGAATATCAAAACACAATACTTGAGTTTTATTGGCAATGCAAAAGCATTTGACTGTGTGGATCATAGTATTAAGAATGGGAATTCAGGATGCTTAAATGTACTCCCATGATGTCTTTCTACAGACCAAGAGGCAGTTGTTAGAACAGACCTAAAGAATGAGGCTCGGTTTACAACCAGGAAAGATGTGCATCAGGGTAAAACTTAGGGTGAATTTTAAGGATGGCATTAGTGTTGCATGATAATTATGTGATTTATGCTGACCAAATTATCCAAGAAACTGGACTACATGAAGAAAAACCTAGCACCAGCACTGGAGTTGGGCTTATTAACAACCTGCAACATACAAATGGCATAACCTTTTGCTGAAAGTGAAGAGGACTTTGGTACTCAGTGAAGATCAAGGACTGCCATGTTCTATATGGATTACAACTCAATGTAAAGAAAACCAACGCTCACAACTGTGCCAATAAACATCAGGGATTCACAATCCATGCTCATGGAACTAGCAGTTGAAAAATCAAATGACATATTGCATTGGGCATATAGTGTTTCACAAGATTACTTTAAAGTATTTAAGAGGAAGGATCGCATTTTCATGACTATGCTGCACCCGCTGCAAGCAATGGTGTTTTCAATTACCTTGTATTTATGTTGTATTAGTCCGGGTTGACTAGAGAAACAAATTCATAGACACTCATATGAGTGTAAGAGAGAGTTTTATATCAGAGCAATTTTACATTAAGAAAACATCCCAGTCCAGTCCAGAACAAGTCCATAAGTCTGATATTAGCCTTTATGTCCAATACCAATCTATAAATTCCTCTTTAGACACATGCAACACATGCAATGATACTAAATGCAGGAAGATCACAGGCCAGTGGATCCAGGAGTGGTGGAGGCATCTTAGCGCTGGTGTGGTTCTCCACATGGTTCCTCCAGCTCCAAGGCTCTGGCTGCCATCAGCATCGCTCCATGTGGCTTGTCAGCAGGAATATATCACCAGGGAGAGTGCATCTGTGTCTGGCCTCCAGCGAGCTAAATCCCCTAAGCACCTCTAAATGAGGGCATCAAGCTGCAACCTGATTGACAGGCTAAATTCCACCCCTTCGCTCTTAATAGTCTCAAATTGACACCCGATTATATAACTGCCACACATGTAAAAGTTGATCAATGAATAAAGAAGATCAAAGAAGAATAGTAAATGTATCTCAATATGGTGCCTGGGAAGAGTATTGAAAGTACCTCAGACTGCCAGAAGAACAAACAAATCTCGAAAGAAGTACAACCAGAATGTTCCTTAGAAGGGAAGATGGCGCAACTTCGCTTGAGGTACTTTGGACATGTTATCAGGAGATATAAGTCCCTGGAAAAAGGACATTATGCTGGGTAAAGTAGAAGGGCAGTGAAACAGAGGGAAACCTCCAATGAGATGGATTGACAACGTGGTTGCAACCATGGGCTCCAACACAAAATGGTACAGAACTGGGCAGGGTTTGTTTTGCAGCACAGAGGGTGGTTAAGAGTTTGAACTGATTCCACTGACATTTAACAACCCAGAGCACCAAACTTACTGCCATCGAGTCAATGCTGACTCAGCTCGCCCCCCAACTAGCGATCACTACACCACCAAGATTCCTCAACCTGTATTGTTAAATGCCACTAATTGAGTATATTGAGAATTATACTCAATGTCATTATACATTATGCCATTAATGGAGAATATTGAGTCCTGACTAAATGTTTCCTGGACTAAAATATGAGAATAGAAATTCTGTGTGGTACTATTGATAGGATAAAAAGATTTAAGTATTGGAAACAGATACTAAAAAAAGGACGAACACAGGAATCCCTGAAAAGGTAAATTGGAACAGTCAGCAAATCAACAAGATAATCTATGGAGCGCAGTCTAGCTCACATTTTCTAGGGATCTTTGTTGTTTTCTTTTTAATTTTTAATTTATTTTGAATCTAGGCTTTGATTCTATTTCTGTTTGTTGTTGTTGTTGCTAAATCCAGATCACAAATGATAGGAATTTACAAAATGTCTAATTTCTCATTTCATTAGAAGAAAAGGAAGGAAAACATTAAATCCATCATCTTGTTTGTGTTGATGCACAACTGGGATTTAGTGGTGGTCTATCCCGAGGCTATTAATGGAGTCCTCAGTTCTGACTTATGCAAGCCTTCCTGCTCTGGATGCATTCTCTCTCTCTCTCTCTCATAAATCTTCTTAATTTCATTTTAAAGCTAAGTTATTTTTTTGTCATAATGCGATTCAGAAAACTCTATGGGATAGCTCTATTCTGTGCCATTGTGTTGCTATTAATTGATCATCTTTTCAGTGATCACTAACAACATAGCATGCTTTGTTTGTTTTATAATCATTTTATTGGGGGCTCTTACAGCTCTTATAACATTCCATTCATTAATTGTATCATGCATATTTGTACATATGTTGTCATCATAATTTCCAAAACATTTTCTACTTGAGCTCTTGGTATCAGCTCCTTGTTTTCCCTCTCTCCCCCAACCCCACCTCCCACCACGCTCATGAATCCTTGATCAATTATATATTATTATTATTTTGTATCTTTTTTTCCATGCAAAATTTACATTTAATGTCGACATTTTTTTTCTTTTCTTTAATCATTTTACTAGGGGCTCATACAACTCTTATCACAATCCATACATACGTCAATTGTGTAAAGCACATTTGTACATTCATTTCCCTCATCATTCTCAAAATATTTCCTCTCCACTTAATAATGTCGACATTTTTATACAAAAGATTATACCTTTACCTTTTTTTTCCTTCATACAACCTAGTGGGGGTAGTTAGGAATTTTTTAATTAAATACTTTTATTGGGGGCTCTTCTTATCCCAATCCATGCATTCATCCATTGTGTCAAGCACATTTGTACACATGCTGCCATCATCATTTTCAAAACATTTTCTTTCTACTTGAGCCCTTGGTATCAGCTCCTCATTTTTTTCCCCATTCCCTTGCCCGCCCTCCCTCCCTCATGAACCACTGATAAGTTGTAGATTATTATTTTCATATCTTACATCATCCTCAGTTGCCCTCCACCCACTTTTCTGCTGTTCATTCTCCTGGGAGGGGGTTATATGTTGATCCTTGTGATCAACTCTCCCTTTATCACCCCATCTTCCTCTTATCCTCCTGGTATCTCTATTCTCATTGTTGGCCCTGAGGGGTTTATCTCTCCTGGATTTCTTGTGTTGTGGACTCTTATCTGTAGCAGTGTGCATGTTCTGGTCTAATCCAATTTGTAATGTCATGATCATGGGGTGAAGGAAACATTAAAGAACTAGAGGAAAGTTGTGTGTTTCATCAGTGCTATACTGCACCCTGACTGGTTCATCTCCTCCTTGTGACCCTTCTGTGAGGGGATGTCCAATTGTCTACATATTTTTTATCTTACATTGTCCATTGTCTTCTTTCACCCACATTTCTGTTATTCATTCCCTTTTAGAGGGGCTATATATCCAATCTTGTGATTTCTTACCCTTCTCCTTCCCTGGCCATCCCCCTACACTCATGATATCACAGCACACTGTGTTGATGAACTCTGGTGGCACAAAAGTTAAGCCCTCAGCTGCTAACCAAAATTTTAGCAGTTCAAATCCACAAGCAGCTCTGAGAGGAAAAGATCTTATGTTTCTTAAAATGTACAGCCTTGAATACCTGTAGAGCGGAATGGGAAAGCCAAGAGATGGCGTGAAGGGATATTGGTGGTGAAATAGGTAAGCACGCAACTACTAACAGAAAGAACCTCAGTTTGAACCCATGAAAAACCACCTGACTAGCAGTAGAACATTATCTGACATGGTGCCGGAGAAAGCACTTGACTGATTGGAAGGCACTCAAAACAAGGCTGGAGAAGATCTACCTCCTCAATAAAGTGCAATTAACCCTGGTGGTTCTATCTGGTAAGCTTTGGGCTGCTAATCACAAGGTCAGCAGTTCAAATCCACTTGTCTCTCCTCCTGTGAAGATTTACAAAGCCCTAAAAACTTCTATAGGTTTGCAAAGAGTTGGAATCCACTTGATGTGAATAATCAAAGATGGCATGGTAGTGAAGTTGTTCAATGCCCAGCTACTAACAAAAGAACAGTCATTTGAGCCAGCAAAAACCTTATGAATAGCAAAACATTGTCAGCTACAGTCCCAGAAGATGAGCTCAAATTGTAAGGTACTCAAAATAAGGATGGAGTTGAACTGCCTCCATAATGTAAGGTCTCCCTTAATAATACGGATCATGTAGAGTCTTGGGGACCATCATTTACTGATGTAATATGACTCAAAACAAGGAGAAAGATTTGCACACATCCATTAAACATTAGAACATGGAATGTGCAAAGTGCTAGTCAGCATCTGTAAAGATTTATGACTTTGGTGAACTTATAGAGATGTTCTATTCTGTGCTATAGGGTTCTTATGAGATGGAAGAGACTCAAAAGCAATGGGTTTTGAGTATGAAATAGCACAAAAAAACATGTGGCTCTTTTTGAAGTTTTTTCCCCAACAGTTTTATTGACACATAATTTTCATATCATACAATTAACTAATTCAATCATTCAATCATACTAGGGTGTTGGGAGCCATCCCAATCATGCTGTCTAGCAAAGCTACAGCCTGGTGGAAGAAACATCTGCAGAGCAGAGCTTCCCAGGGAGGGATTCAAACATCCCTCAAATATTTACTGTTGTTAAATCCATTCTTGAGAATTTTGTGCATTGTCATGTTTACCGCACCTGGAGTGGATATGAGGGCAGTCTTATGAAGTACAAATGAAACCAGATCTAAAATTTGCTTCAATAAAATGGATCTTTCCTTAACTGAGGCATTGAAGAGGCTGAGACAGCGAGACATCTTTGGGAATTCTAAGGAGGATATGTGGGAATTGAGTGAGGAAGAAACCCCAAAGTTGAGGTCAGAGGAGAAAATGAAACCCAACAAAAAACCCTGTATACCTAATTCAGATTAGGTAGTGGGAGACTCCTTTTGGCCTCCCCAATATAGAGGACCTTATAGACTGCCTCCCCCAACTGACACCCCTTTACCTTGGACAGGGGCTTACATAGAAGGAGAAAGAATGGTTAACATTAATAGAAAACATGTAAAAGAGGAAACATTAAGTCTTTGACAAAGAATCAGACGGTTTGGCTCCCCAAGGTCCCTCAGGAGTATAAAAAATAAGAGACATAGGTAGACAATGGAACAGTTACCGTGGGAGAGTTTGTAAAGGAAAATATTTGAGAAGCATTTAACTCTGCTTGTAGATATTAGGCTTTGAAGTAGCACATGAGGTCGTTTCATTGTGTTAAGTTAGTCAACAAGAAAAGGAACATTGTGAGCAAAAAATAGGGCAGTGAGTACGATATGAGTCTAATGAAATTTTCTGAACACCTCAATAAAGAATAGCATGTAACTTATAAGACGAGCAGTCCAGAAAGAAAGAACCAGGAAGAGGACAGAAAGTGATAGAAAAAGTACAGACCTTATAATGGTCTTTTATCAGGTTCTAGTGGAAACAATAAGGGGGACTTTGGAGTTCATCATAAGGCATTGTTTTTATGTAGTGGTCTGCAAAACATTTATGATATAAATAAAGCTGTTTGGAAGAACTCGGCCGAGATTGTTTCCACCAGAACATCTCTAGTGTCTGTCTCATCTGTGTTCGCTGACTCAGAACTCCTTCAGGTACAGTTCAACCCTCCCGGAGCTGCACTCCAACACTAGGGGAGTTGTATAATCACAAACACATCTATCTCCACCCTCCAACCCCATGGTTAAATCGCCTTTAAGATGAGTTGTACAATCACAATCAGTTCTAGTGCGTTCTGCCCGCTCCTGTCTTCATTGTTTATACCGAAATCCCCTTTCAATCCCTATCACCCATTCCCCTGCCCTACATTCCCTACAGCACTTTGTATCCGTTATCATTATATATCCACTCCTTCTGGGCTTCCCAGCTGAGGAACCCAACAGAAAACAATAAAAACCAAATCAGACTAAGATGGTAAGGATAAGATCATATTAGTATAAACACAAAATTACAAATAATGTGTAGGAGGGAGAAGACCCACATCAACATTCAAAAATGTTGATGAAGCCAGGGAAGAAGTTTCCATCACTGAACAACTAAGAGATACTTGTACCAGGTACATTAAAAGTAAAATGAATCTTTCATTTTTTAAAAATTCTCAACACAAATGATGTACAAATGCACTTTACACAATTGATGTGTGTATGGATTGCGATAACAGTTGTATGAGCCCCTAATAAAATGTTAAAAATAAATAATAAAATAAAAAAATTCTCAACACACTATGGATGGCATTATTTTTAATTTGGTTTAAGTTTTCTACACTGAAGGCAGATGAAAGAATGATACATTTTTGTGATATTAGTCAGAATTAGAGTACCCACAGCAACAAAAATAGATGCTAAACAATATAGTGCTACCATCAATTTAATCTGGAATAAAGGCAAATTTGGAGGGGGTTATCCTGACAATAAGAATTGGTACTTCAAAACATTTATATACGAATACCTAGTTTGTTCTTGTAATAAAGTAGGGATGGGAAACTTTGTATGCAGAACACATATATTTTTAATTTTCTTATAGTGTCACCTTGTTTTAGGATTTACCCCCCTGGAATATATTTCTTTTTTAATATTTTCTGTAGGAAAACAGTCTTGCATAGTGAAAGGTAAGTGAACTCTGAATAGTCATGAAGTAGGACCTCACCTGCACAATTTATCAGAGGTTCAACCAATGGAAGTTGCATCACACTTCTAGAAAATATACATTTGGGAATGTTATACTGGAAGGATGCAGGTATTTAAATTAAATGCATGATATTATTATAAACTTCTATAAAAATAAATGCTGTTTTCTCTACTGCTAATATTATTTATGAATGCAATCCTTAACACAAAAATTTAAATAATTGGTAACTTGAACAGTTTAACTCATAGAACTGTAGGGTATGTTCAATTTTAGTACTCGAGTTCAGTCCAGTACACACATTATTGTACAGACATCATCAGGGATAATGTCATAGAAGGTAAAACACTCGGACCTTCAATGAAAATTTAGATTTATTCAGTTAGGACAAACTTATGAATGGGAAACCACCAGCTCATCTAAGAAAACATGGTGATTTTGGAGAATGAGTCCGAATGAGGAACAGATGTAGACCAAGAAACAAACCAATTACACAAAATCATTATTTGGTTAGGGTTGTATTTGTCTTGCTTTTTATTGAGGACACAAAAAGGAGTGTTAAATATGTGGAGGAAAAGCCTTTATTGTACACCCGTTCTTAGGGGATCCAAACAGACAGCCAGCAAGTGGATCCCAACTCACAATGGCCCTATAGAGCAGTGGTGCTCAACCGTCCTCATGCAGCCACTCTTTCATACAGTTCCTCAGGTTGTGGTGACCCCCAATCATAAAATTATTTTCATTGCTACTTCATTACTGTAATTTTTCTACTGTTATGAATTGTAATGTAAATATCTGATAGGCAGGATGTATTTTCATTGTTACAAATTGAACATAAATTAAAGCATAGTGATTCATCACAAAAACAATGTGTAATTATACGTTGTGAACTATTTATTTCTAATTACAAAAAAAATAAATTTTGTCTTGAAGCATGTGTAGCATGGGTAACAGTCTTAATATAACAACAGTAAACTACATTGCTCCATTTTGAAACAGAATGCATAAAAACCTCAACGTCTGTGGGAAGGTTGAGAGAGCTTCTTTCTCACCAGATCAGAAGTTCTCAGGGCCATCTTTGCAGAAACACAACGAAGATCATCTTCCACAACAAGTATTTAGACTTGATAGCCAACAAGCTGAAGAACCCTGTTTCACAAAAGACATGTTGTTGGAAATGGAAGAAGAAGGCACAACACTGTCTCAGACAGAACAGATATGACTGCAAACACTTGATCCAGAATTTTGTAACTGGCATCGTAGAGAAATCAGATCTCGCTGCATCACTGTTAACACTTTCAATGAACTCCTTTTGTGCTGTCTCAGGAACATCTTTAAATTTGTGAACGGGCTTCTGGCAAACGCAAAGGGGTGTCAGGTAGATTTGGAAAGTGTGATGAAATTTCGTCTGCAAAATGTGCCAGTGTTCTTTCACAGAAATTATCATAGTAATCCTTTTATCTGGTTCAAAGTCATGTTCCTCAAAGAAAGAAGATAAGGTAGGCAACAAAGGAGTTGCGACCCACAGGTTGAGAACCGCTGCTATATAGTTTTTGAGATCATAATCTTGAGGGGAACAAAGTGTCTCATTTTTCTTCAGTGGAGTAACTGGCATATTTGAACCACCAACCTTGAGATTAGCAGACCAGTGCCTACAAAGCCCCCAGTTCTCCTAAGGCTCTTTGGTGGCTACAAAAATTTATAATCACAGGATGCTTGCAATGCATATTTTCTAGAACAGGTTGTAAAAACTTCTAGATTGATATAAAAAATTCTTGGGGGCTGAAGTTGTCAATAAGAGTTAAGTCACTTTTCTTTTATTCTATTTGCCCAAATATAATCTTTTGAGTTTTCTGAGAAACTTTAAGATTGTGTCAAAAATCCTTTTAAAACACTTTTCTTTATTGTATCCTTGACACAAAGAAACATTTTTTGTGCATACTTTATGCAAAAATATAGTTTGGCTGGGATTCCTTTCTTAAAATACATGTTTTGCACATGTTATCATCAGGAGAAAATACTTGGTGACTAGGTTTCTTTGACAGATCAAATAAGCAAATTAAAGTCTCAATCACTCATGTAGAGACCAGTTTAATTTAATAAAAGAGAGTTTAATTTAAGCATTTTGTTCTGGTAAAAAAAAACCCTCTTTATGAACTTCTCCATTATATTAAAAAACAACACATACTTGTAATTTTAGTAGAAATTAAAATATTGTCAATTATGAATCATGCATTTGACTTCTGATGACATTTTATGCTAATTTTACTTTACCCTAAAACATCAATCTTTTATATAAAGTTCATAATGAGTAAAAGCTCTTAGAGCTCAAAAATGCTAAAATTTCATGCTATATGCTATATAGCTTGAAGCTAATTCTCCCCTAGGATATTTATTCTAATCAATGCTGCAAGAATTACTTATCTGAAGATGCAGAAGACTAAATAGAAATTCAAGTTTAGTGTACTTATCTCATTCCTAACTTCACACTAGATGGAGCTTTATTTAGAAGTGTTTTCTTTGATCACTAAGCATCTCTAAGCATTTTCTAGGATTTCTAAGAGTTTCATAATGGCCTTTTTATACATATAAAGGAGAATTGTAAGCGATAATTTATATGAAATCTGGAGTTAGTTAAAGAAACACCTGTTGGCTTTTTGGTGGTGCTGTTGAATCCATCTTTTGGACAAACTTCCTACAGGACAATGTAGATATGAAAATCGGTTCTCCTTACAACACTAGCCAAAAAAGTAAAGTGTTTTGCATTGATGGTTTGGTTTATTACTTCAAGCTACCAAAACTTTTATTATGTTTTTATAATAAATTGTAATCCTGAGCCAGTTGCAAAATCAAACTATCTAATTTTTACACTATAAAAAATTATATATCTATACTTATTTACATCCACACACAAAATCCCAGAAAAATAAGAGTTGTTAATAAAATTGTAATATGTTGAAGTATTGTTATATTAAAATATAATTGTATACTTTTAATTAATTCTTGTTCTAAAAAGAAGATTTCTAGTAAAATAAGGACAAAGGAAAATTGAGGTCAAATTACATCTCATTCAGCCTCTATATTAATGTTGTTGGTTGACATCAATCTGTATGCTGAGCAAATAATCTGAGATGATGAACTATATGAAAAGCAACCTACCATCAGAAATTGAGAAAGTTTCATTAAAAATATGTGATATGCAGATAACACAACTTCATCACAAGCTAAGAGGACCTGAAGAATTTACTGATGAACATAAAACACTACAGACTTGAGTAGAGATTGCAACTCATTGCAAAGAAATAAAAATCCTTCCAACTGGATGAATAGATAACATTATAATAAACCACAGAAAGATTGAAGCTATCAAAAATCTCATCTTGCTGGGATCCACACCAATGCACATGAAGCAGCAGTCAAGCAAACAGATGACGTGTGCATTGGGTAAATCTGCTGCGTGAGAACTCTTTGAAGTATTCAAGAGCAAAGATATGACTGAGGACTAAGGTTGAGGCTATACTTTCAATTGCCTCATGCATATGAAAACTTGACAGAGAGTAAGTAAGGCCAGCGAAAAGGATACATCTCAATTATGGCATTGGTGAGGAATATTGAAAGTACCATCGAACACCAGAAGAACAAACATATTTTCCTAAAAAGAAGTACAGCCAGAAGCAAGGATGGAAAGACCTTGTCTCCTTTACTTTGTACTTGTTATCAGCAGAGATAGGTCACTGAGCATGGATGAGTTAGTTTATTGTGCCAACCTGGCCGATAGACACATGTGGGGTTAATTGAAGGGCAGAGGGATAAATGGCTCAGTGAGCCTCACCTTTCTAGTTCTCTGGTCTCTTGCTTTATGATGGTCTCACCAGGGTGCAGCTGCCTTAGCAGTTCCCTGCTTCAGCTTGCAAGGCTCACTTCCTGCAAGATATCCCCAAGAAGAAGCCACATGCATCTACCTCAATGCAGCCCTGGGTGCTGGAGCAGCCGTGTGGAGACTCCTGCCAGCGCTGAGATGCTTACACATTCACTGACTGAGCTTTTCTCCTGTAGTTGGCATCGTCGTGTCTGTTTTGTGAGATGGAGAAGGACTTTGTGGATCGGTGTTGGACATATGGCTTAATGTTGGACTTGTGAGGTTGGGCAGCACTGGGTGGGGATGTTTTCTTTATGCATGCTTAACCTTTACGTAAAACTCTCTCTTATACATGAGTTCCTGTGGACTTATTTCTCTAAAGTACCAAGACTAACACAATGGACAACATGCTTTCTAAAGTAAAGGGTCAGGATAGAGCAGGAAGACTCTTCGGGAGCTCGGTTGGCATAGTGACTACAATAGTAACTCTTGTGAGGCTAGAGCAGGAGCTGGTCATGTTCTGCTCTGCCTGGTGCTACTATGAGTCAGAACACCAGTTGCTGTCAAGGCAATTTTAGCTCATCCCAACACCGTGTGTGCAGAATAGAAATGCTCCATATGGTTTTTGCTTGTTTCTTTGTTTGTTTTTAAGCTTTGCCATGTGAATTAGGTGAATGTTTACACATCAGATCAGAGTGGTACATTCAACAATTCCTGCATATCCTCAATCAACTCATCCATGGCACTTCCCTCAGGATACCATCATTTATCCCTCTTCCTCCCTGTGTTTCCAGTTTCCATTATTCTTTCCCCCTAATCCTTGGTACTTTCCTTGGGTAAATTAAAGTGGTGGCTGTACGTTGAGTCATAAAGTCTATTGTTGTTGAGCTGACTCTGGC
This sequence comes from Echinops telfairi, assembly GCF_000313985.2. Taxonomy (NCBI): domain Eukaryota; kingdom Metazoa; phylum Chordata; class Mammalia; order Afrosoricida; family Tenrecidae; genus Echinops; species Echinops telfairi. The sequence goes on from NW_022103968.1 coordinate 44,031,663, forward strand.
TTATGGTGACCCCTGTGTGCATCAAGTATTGGATGAGACTCCTTGAATCGTCTTGCTTGATTCAGATTTCTCACTTTATTGGGGGTAAAGGAAGTAATAGAGATAAGAGGGACTGAATTGTTTTTGGTTAATTTTTTCTGAAATTAACCTTGTGATGAGCATTTATAAAGCCACAACTTATCCAACTGTTTAATTAATTAATTAAATTCCTCAGACACCATCTTGCTATCAAGGAGTCTTGATGGTGCAATAGTTAAACACTGGACTGCTAACTGGAAAGCTAGTAATGCAGATCCTCCCGCAGCTCAATGGGAGAAAAGTGCTATCAGTCTCTCTCAGACAGATTACAGCCTAGGAAAACCTATGGGGCCATGTTACAAGGTTGCAATGAGTTGAAATAGATCCACTGAACACCAAAAAGAGCTGCAATCTTATTATAATTTCATTAAAATGGATATGTATCCAAAGAAACTAGTATATTTACTGAACAGAATCAACTATTTTGTTTGTTTTCATTTCCACCTGAATATACAACTGCTTTTAGAAAATGTAAAATTGTACCACAGAAGTCAAAATAAGGTTGTTTTTAGAAGCATAATTTAAGAAATCATTATTATAATAATTCAATTTAGGTTCTTTATAATAATATTGAAGTCCCAGGACAGCACACATAGTTAGGAAATCTACTACTACTAGCCAAAGGGCGGTTATTTGAACCCACACAAAGAGACCTCAAAAGATGCCCCTGGCAATCTGCTTCTAAAAGGTTGCAGCCTGGAAAACCCTATGGACTCAAGGTTAGCATGACATGGTTCACCAAAATCATCTATGTCTTACTTTGGCAATAGGAACTGGGTCCTTACAAGCCCATGGACAGCCATCTAAGGTACAATTATTTGTATCTCCCCATCAAGCAGAAATCAGAGTGATGAAATCTGAAAGACATGTAGAACAATTAACTCAATGGACTAATTGGAACATACAGCTATCCGGTTCCACAACCTTGAGACCAGAAGAACTAGATGGTTCCTGGCTCACACTACCAACTTTCCTGTAAAGGACTACATTAGAACGTTCTGGATAGAGTGGAAGTAAATTGAAGAACAGAAGTCAAAATTATATAAGAGAACAGGCCTTCTGATCAGAGATTGTTGGGACACCCTCCCCACCCCCTACCCCCACCACACGACTACAGCACTTATCGTCTAGGTCTAGAACTGAACTAGCGTCTGCATTAAAATAACCAAGGACTTACGATCACAAGGGCACATGTTGTATTTGTCCTTTTGTGCTTGGCTTACTCCACTTAGCATAATTTCCTCCAGTTCTTCCCATGCGGCGATATGCTTCATGCATTCATCACAACTTTTTAGCGATGTGATGCGTAGTACTCCATCGTATGTATGTACCACAGTTTTTTAATCCAATCATCTGTTGAAGGAAATTTGGGTTGTTTCCAGCTCCTTGCAATTGTGAATTGTGCCGCAATGAACATTGGAACACAGATGTCTGGCCATGGTTTGTTTCTTGCCTCTTCTGGGTATATGCCCAGTAGGGGGATTGCTGGGTTGTATGGTAGCTCAATTTCCATCTGTTTTAGAAATCGCCAAATCGACAACATGAGTCCGCTGAGGTAAGTTTATTAAAAAAAAAAGAAAGAAAGAAAGAAAAGAAAAATGCAAAGGGGGCACAGGGGAAAAGCTACTGTATATAAACACTCCAGGGGTGAGGTCCAGGTAGTAAGGCAAGGGCCAGATCATATCCAGGGGTACATATAGTGGCCAACTAAAAAGGAGGGGGGACGTGGAATAAAGGCGAAAAAAAGTGATGGGTGGTGGGGGAATAGGGCACTGACCCACCCAAGGGGAAGGTATTGTTTGTGTCTCCACAGGGAAAGAGGGACCAGACTTAAATCCAGTGTTCCGGGATGCGAATGCAGCATGCTGGCATGAAG